>NW_006399756.1:2027482-2053683 GCF_000299155.1 Elephantulus edwardii | reverse complement strand
GTGGACCTCAGGGTGCAGACCTCAGGGCTTAGACCTCAGGGTGTGGACCTCAGGGTGCAGACCTCAGGGTGTGGACCTCAGGGTGAAGACCTCAGGACGTGGACTTCAGGGTGTGGACTTCAGGGCTTGGACTTCAGGGCGTGGACCTCAGGGTGCAGACCTCAGGGCTTGGACCTCAGGGTGTGGACCTCAGGGCTTGGACCTCAGGGTGTGGACCTCAGGGGCGCTGACTGCTGGGTGCTGTGGTGTTGGCTCTTGCTCACGGAGATTCGCTGGCCCCAAGAAGGAAGCATTGCGTGCTCCTGCATGGCCCTCACCATCTCCGCTGGGCTGGAGACCCTGCGACAGTCACTGCGTTAGCTCATCTCAGTGGGGGTCTTTCTCGCTGACCCCCTACCTTACCAAGCATGATGTCTTTCTACAGGGACTGGTCATTCCTCATAATGTGTCCAAAGTCTCACCATTCTGTCTTCTAAAGAGCAGTTTGCCACTCTTCTTCCAAGACAGGTCGGCTCATTCTTTTGCCAAGACTGCCACACACCATGTGCTTGTGCAGGTCAACCCCAGACCTGGAAAGCTGAGAGCTGAGAGAGGCACTGGGCAGAGGGTGAGGGGAGTGGGGGGTGTGGGAGAGACACCCAGGACCGCGAGAGGCCCAGTGACTCAGCCCAGGCTCCCAAAGGCCATGGCAACTCAAGGAAACGAGTTGTAAAAGAATGATAGATTTTTTAAAAAGAAATTTTGATTTGCACGAAAGTTTACAAAGAAAATTTGTTTTCTGTGCAGCCATTCATGCACACTGTTATTTTATAACAGGGATCACAGCAGCGGAAAGAATTGCGTTGCTAACCAGAGGCGCGTGGTTTGAATCCGTCAGTGGCTCTGCAGGAGCAAAATGGGTCATCTGCTCCCACGTGACGGCCTGTCTCTGAAACAGCAAGGTCAGGTGCACAACAAGGACAGTGCAGTGTCTCCCTGAGGCTTCTCGGCGTGTTCACCTCCTAGGATCTCCCCACTTCCTGCCTTCAGGGCTTTCTGCAGCTCTGACCTCTGTGCTTGTTTGTTTACACATAGGACTCAGTGTCCTGCTGCTGTTGCCGATAGTTCATAGGCAAGTCTGTTGTTCGGCTGAGAGCTTAGCCTGGGGTTGGGGGGTAGGATGGAGGTGGGCATGGAGTCTTGCCCACGCTGGAGAGATGACCACTGGCCTGGTCTTGGTCATTCTTCTGGTCCCTCAGCCAGGTCTATAACTTGACTCTCTAGTCTGAGATTTGGCCCCACACTTCCCTTCTCTACCCAGGACTTCAGCAGGAACCCTGCGGAGCACGCTTAGTGGTAGCACATCGTGCCCTTGGGTTCGGGCTGTAGAAGTTGAGGTCTGAGTTGTCCTTTCGTCCTCTGGATTAATTGTTTCAGGGTGTTTCGTCTTTTGTCCCTCTTCTCTGTGTTAGGGGTTCCCAGTAATAGCCTCTTAGATGGCTCTTGGGCTTTTTAGAACTTAGTCACTGCTCACCAAAGAAGGAAGTAGGACATTGTCATTGTGGTCTGTGTTATGTCATTGACCTTGATGTCCCTCAGCTCAACTAAACTTGAGATGGGCAATTTCCCTGGACAAGATGAAGTTCACAGGTCATGACCACAAGACAGAAAGCATAAACTGCCTAGCACTCCAAGAAGACAAAATACAATGGCTTAATATTATTTCTGAGGTTTTACCCAAGTCCTCCTTCCCTTCTCCCCTGGAAAATGCTAATTATCTGCAAGCAGTGGTAAGATACCATGGATAGTCAACAGAGTACACAGGTCTGTCCTGGAGAGGGTAAGACCGCATTGTTCCTTGGCGGCAAGGATTTTGACACTTCCACTCACCAACTTTGGGTATGGTGCCAGGAGGGATCCATCAGTCTTTGGAGAGGGACATCATGCTTGGAAGGGTAGAGGGCCAGCACAGGAGAGGAAGACTCTGGACGAGATGGATTGACAGTGATTATGACAGTGGGGCAGGTGTGTAGGTGATGGTGAGATTGGCTCAGGACAGGGCAGGGTTCAGAGCTTTTGTCCATAGGGTCGCTAGGAGTTGCTCAACAGCACATAACAACATAGACTGTAAGAGTCTGCAGTGATCCCACAAGCACACAGTTGAATCCCTTGAATCTCGTCTCCTCCCGTGTGACTTCCCGCCTCTGAAAACTCACTGGAGGGTCAGCTCTGAGTTGTTTCTGACTCATCGACACGTGACAATGTTAGGTCTGTAAATCGCCACCCGAAAAAACCACTGACTCATGTATGCAAATGTCAAGAGTGTTTTATTCTGAAGAACAATCTCCAGCATGCATGCAGGGTCTACCATTCAGTAGCAAAATGGTGGCCCCGGGTGCCAGTTCACAAGCTGTTTATGGATTAAGGTAAGACAGGTTTACCAGGTTTAATAGGGAACATGACTGGTGGGTGAGGGGAGCAGTTACATGGGTCAGTTTGTGATTGGTTGTGTGCCTAGGCCAGTCAGCCCACCTCTTCCTGTCACATACACACCTTTCCTGTGTACATGCTCCTCCTGTATCACATATGCACGTCCTTAAGTTAAATACATAAACATCATGCACAGATGGCTAACCTTGAGATAAGAACCTTCCACATTCCTGTGGTTATCTTGTGGTGATTTTCTAATCTGCTGCCTCTAAGGCAAAGAATTTTTATGGCCTGCTAGGTCTGACATACTTTGGACATGTTTTAAGGAGGGACCAGTCCTTGGAGAGGGACATCATGCTTGGGAGTGTGGAGGGACAGCGCAGGAGAGGAAGGCCCTCTATGAGGTGGATTGATTCAGTGACTGGGGTGATCAGGATGGGTGTGTCAGGGGCAGTGCGATTGGCACAGGACAGAACAGGTCGCTATGAGTCCCAGGTGACTCCGGCACATAATGACAACAACAACAACAACAACAACAACAACAACAACAACGTCAGGCTTAAGATGGAGGCTAGGCACAAAATGGAGTCTACACAGTCCTCTCCACAACAGCAACAATTTTAGATTTCACCATCTGTCACAATCTGGCTTTGAAGTTTGCAAAGCTCATGTGGATAGGACTCATTCATCTTCTCCAAAATTTTTGGGAAAGTTCAATTTGAGAAGAAAGGAGCAACACCAAGCCTTGCACTAAAAGTCGTCCCGGCAGCTGGCTGGGGTCTCGGAGCAAGTCAGGACCCAAGCAGAGCCCAGGAGGAAGCAGGAACAATTACAGGTTTAAGGTCCTCTGGCTTTAAAGAGATTGAATTTTCAGGACTTCATGATGAAATAAATTTTCCAATTAAAAACATACTAATTAAGAAGACTTTTATATTATGAACATGTATTTTTGGGACATTCTACACTGATCCTTGACCTCATTATCTAACTGCTAAGGAGCTTTGAGACCATGGACATGGTCATCAAGTGTGATATTTATGCCTGTCCCGAGGGGAACGTGGACTTGGAGGCCAGTTAACTGGTGCCTACTCTGCTGTTTCAAAGACTCCTGGAGGGAAAGTTAGAATTGCGTCCACTACAGTCCGAGGAAGGTTCCTGGGGCCTGGGTGAGAGGACTGGACATGCACTGCCATCTTCCTCCTCCAGGGGGCAGACACGAACTAGCTGACCATAGGGAAATGCAGTTGCAGGGAAACAGACACCAGCTTGTGCAAGCCCACGTGTGCCAGTGTAGAATGGTGGCTGGTGCTTTAGGAGCAGATGGCCAAGGCTCTCCTGAGGGGATCTCGGGTGTACTTGAACTTCCAGCCTTCCAGTTATCAGCCAGGAGTCTAATCATCACACTGTCCTAAGCCTCAAGGTCAGAGACAGTGGCTTGAGTGCCCTTTCACTCATTGTCCCTCCAGGAAGCACTCCACTCCCCTGTAAGTGCTTTGATCCCCAAAACCTCAAAACCCCACTGATTCCACCTGGTTACCCAGGTCAGGCTGCTCCCAGTACCTCCAACCCAAACCTCCTTATACTAAGTCGATCTTGATCCAGGGACCCTGAAGGAGAGGCAGAGCTGTAGGGGTTCCCAAGCTGCTGTCCTTACAGAAGCCGACCGTGTCTTCTTGCCCTTGTAGCACGTGGGGTGTTTGAACTGCTGGATTTTGGTCACCTGAGTGCCCCAGACATGAGGGCTGCTCCTGGTGTATGCAGATCTTCCTCATCATCTGGTTTTAGAGGTCCCATAGACCACCTACCCTCTCAGAGGCTGTACGTGAGACCCCCTAGGACCCGCCATGCCTGCCTCCTCTGGGCTCCGTGTCCGAGCCCTGTGTCCTGGTCCTTGCCCTCTGCATGATGGCAGTTGTGTCCAAGTGCAACTGACTCTCTCAAAGGCCTTGGAGTCTGTGCTCCCCTCTGGCCCAGCTTTGAGCTGCCATCTTGACCCCACACCTTGTGCCAGCCTGCCAGTGCAGTCAGAAACGTCGTGCTGTCCCCCAGCTTTGGCACACAGCCTCCTGTCTGTTCTGAGTCCTTTGTTATCCCAGGAGGAGGAGACACCCTGTGGCTCCAGCACGCCAAGTCATCTTTCCTCAGACACCCAGTGTGGCCTGTCACCCCCACTCTGTGCTCCCTGCACCCTCACATCTGCCTCCTGAGTGGAAGCCCCTGGTCCTCATTGGGGTGTGAGCTCAGGGACTCGCCCTATGGGAGCACCTCCCCAGTGATCCCTTGTCAGGGGCTTAGGCGGTGCTGTGTGACCCCTCCAGGCCACGTGTTCTCTGGCACTGGACATTTCAGCCTGACGTCCTGGTGCCTGGTTTTTCTCATGAGCGAATGGAAGGCACACCGTGGCTGGGGCAGGACTGCTGTCCAGTGAATGGATGTGCGAGTGGCAGAAGCTGAGAGAACTGCCGTTCATCTTGCTGTCAGCGTTGCAGACTCTAGTGAGATGCTAAGGTATTAAGGGAGCTTGTTCTCTCACAGGGAGGGAGTGAAGGAGTGTGGATAGAAGATCGACGGCGGAGGGCAGCGCCCGGCCCCCAGAGAAGATCGACGGCGGAGGGCAGCGCCCGGCCCCCAGAGAAGACCGACGGCGGAGGGCAGCGCCCGGCCCCCAGAGAAGATCGACGGTGGAGGGCAGCGCCCGGCCCCCTGCACACTGCATCTGTGGTGCTCAGCAACCCCTACTGAAGACAGCAGAACTGGAATAAGTGGTCTCTAAGGAGGCCCACTTTACCTCCAAAACCCCAGGTTTCAGCTACCACTCTCGCCTCATCTCCAGATCACAATCAAGGGAAACTATAAAATAACAGACTTTCAATTAATAACATACTGCAATGCTCAGAACAGATTTAATTCTTAAAAGCCAAAGGCCTGCTTACCTGCTGACGAGCCAATCCAGCTCGCGGTGACCTCCACCGGGTTTCTGAGGCTGTGATGGACATAGGAGGGGACTGCCCGTCCTTCTCTCTGAGAGCAGTTGGTGGATTTGAACTGGTGATCACTTGGTTAGCAATCCAACATTTAACACACCACACCACCAGGGCTCCTACTCTTGGACAGATGTAAACGAGCAGACCCCGCCAAGCAGACCCTTTTGGATGTCATGGAGGTTTGAAGGTCAAGATGTTGATGTGCTTGACTCGTGACTGAAAAGATTAGATATTTTAGTCCAAGTCCTAGAGATTCCTGGAAGAAAGGTCTGTCTGTCTGCACCTTTAGCATCAGCCATTGTAAACCCTCTGGGGTGATTCCACTCTGGCTTACAAGGGGTCACCATGAGCTGGAGTCCACCCGATGGTTGGTTAGTTTTTCTGTACATGCCTGCGTGTATATTGCATATATGCACATGTATACACATTGATCTGTACATAGATATGTTAGAATATATGTGTATAATTATATTTACATATGCACACATATATACACACACTTATGTTTATAGTTATGTTTGGATATGTATTCATACGAAAACCAAACTTATTTTCCATTGAGCCTGGATGATAAATTCTTTTTTAGGGGCTGTGAAATAGAATGACCCCCTTAAGATCTGGGAGCTCCTCAGCTGTGGTAGAATCTGAACACTGGTGTTGACAATGCGATCACCTTCGAGAATAAGCAGAGTTCTTCCACAGAAAAGATCCCGACGTTTCATCAAGTAAGTCCCTGATGACAGCATTGCCTCCATGGTTTATGATGGCCAATAAGGACCTGGATGTAATTTTATGGTCGCATCTCCTCAGGGGTGTTTTGTTGACAGAAGGCCAAGCTTTCCAGATTTATAGCTTGCATTTTATCCAGCTTCCTTGGCATAAAGTGGAGACAGATTTATGTGTGTATAGACCATATGCATCTGACAATGCCTCTTAGTTTTAGTGTATTTTAAAAAGTTTGGGCTTATAAAATGTGAATACCTCTTTCTCTTGATGACTCATCAATGTCTTGGTTTTTGGGATGCCTCTTAGGGCATCAGGATTGGAGGCAGACTCATCAACAATCTGCATTATGCAGATGACCCAATCCTGCTTGCTGAAACTGAGGAGGACCTGAAGCACTTACCGCAGAAGGTCAAGAACTGCAGCCTTCAATATGGATTGAAACTCACTGTCAAGAAAACAAAGATTCTCACCACTGGGCCAGTTGGCAGCATCAATGTGGCTGGTGAAGAGATTGAGATTGTAAACAGCTTTAGTTTGCTTGGCTCCACAATCAACACTCTTGGCCCCAGCAGCCAGGAAATTAAAAGACATATTATATAGGGAAAGTCTACTATCAGAGACCTCTCCAAAGTACTGAAGAGCAATGATGTCAGTCTGGAGACTAAGGTGTGCCTGATGCAGGCCATGGTCTTTGTAATCACTTGCTATGTATCAGAGAGCTGACTTAGACAATGACTCAGAATGACAGAAGGAGAATTAATTGATGCCTTTGAGCTGTGGTGCTGGAGAAGAGTGTTGAAAATACCATGGACTGTTAAGAGAATGAACAGGTTTGACCTGGAGAGGGTTAAAACAGGCTGCTTCTTGGAGGCAAGGATTCTGAGGCTTCATCTGACCTACTTTGGACATGTTGCAAGGAAAGACCAGTTCTTGGAAAGGGACATCATGCTTGGGAGGGTGGAGGGACAGCACAGGAGAGGAAGACCCTTGATGAGATGGATTGATTCAGTGATGAGGGTAATCAGGGTGTGTGTGTCAGAGACAGTGAGGTTGGCACAGGGTAGAACAGGGTTTAGGACTGTTGTACATAGGGTCGCTATGAGTTTCACGTGACTCGACAGCACATAACAACAACAACCACCTGGGGTTCCTGGGCAGGGTGCTCCACAAATGCTAGAATCTGGAAGAAGCCTGCCTGGGGACTTGGATGGAGGGGAGGCCACCCTCAAAGTTCTGGGGTATGTGATTTCTGGTCAGTAAAGTTGAGACATCTTTCAAAGATGTATCAAATGAAAGTGTAGGTTCATTGAACTTTAGGCCCCTGTTCTGGTCCCGTGCTACAAATATGAAAAGGTCTAGCTTTACTTACGCTACAATTATGTATGTGAGTGTGAATTCTGCTTTTAAACCAAGGGAGAAAAATGGAGATGGCAGACTTTCAGATTGCTTTAGATCTAAGACTTTATTACAGATGTCATTGTGTGGCTCCCGTGGGCATGTGTTGGAATCTCAACAGAGGTTTGATCTCAATAGGAACTAGCTTTCTTTGTTAATTTGTTGTTAATTGTTATAAGGTTGGTATCAATTCTAGGCAACCTTAAGTGTAACAGCTTTTGTTATTATGTGCTGTCAAGTCGGACAGATTCATAGCTGACCCTCCAGCAGGTTTTCAGAGGCTTTAAATGACACAGGATGAGATTACCCATCTTTCTCTACAGAACAGCTGGTGGATTTGAACTGTGCGACATAGGGTTGGCAGTACAACCTTTACCTCTAGGCCAACAGAACGAAACATTGTCATGCCAACAGTCATATGAGGTAGTGTGGCTCCAAAACCCAAGGAAACCTCATCTTTTCTGAGTTATAAAAAGATCAGAACAGCCAAAGACCCACCACGTGAGGTCAATTGTCAGTTCATAGAAGCTGACCATTGTCCACAGTCACCAGAAACCAGAGAGGCCACAGACAGAATCTGCAAAGCCACAGCTAGATTTGAACTTTCAAACTGAAGAACTCTGAGAAGACAGATGCTTATTCTCCAAAACCTGCCATGTATGTTTTTTCTATTCAAGCATCACTGAGAGACAAAGACACATCTCCTCACCGGTAGATGTTCCAGCCTCACATGTGGGGCCTTGACCCCTGTTTGGATTCTTTGAAAGATTTGTGACGGTTCACCCAGTACGGCTGCATCTGTGTCCACTGCACTGACTTGCTGTATGTCTCTCTGCTCCTGAGATGATGCCCTCTGACACATCAAGGTGTTGTTCTTCTCATTCTGTAAGATTTATAATCAAGTAATTATCCAACTAACTAACAACACCCAACAAGATGGGGAAAGACTGAAGTTGTGAAGACCTCAGAGATACATAATAAATGTCCATGGAAGCAGTAATCAAGAAATCAAAGGCTAGGCTCTGTCCCAGGACACTGGATTCTCTGCTGCAGATTCCACAGAAGTGTGCAAAGAAAACACTGACAAGATAAAAAAAAATCAAATGACACACATTGGACAAATCTGCTGCCACGGTCTTCTTTCAGGCAACAGAGTATGAGATGATAGGATTTGGCCTTGCCTTGGGCCTTAGGCCTGGTTTTTCTCCAGAATAAAACTGCCTTAGAAGCATTGGAGTGGCATCCATTTCCAAAAAAGCTTGCTTCCGGAAACTATGAACTTGGAGAAAAGATGAAAGTTTTGCACTCAGGACTTTCATTCATAGGGTCTCTATGTGTTGTCTATGGCTCTACAGCACTCAACAACAACAACAACAAGGTCTTATTTAAAGTGTGAAAGAGCAAGGATGTTATTTTTAGGACTAAGGTGTACTTCCTCCAAGTCATGATATTTTCAGTCATCTTATAACCACAATAACATATTATGACGGGCTTGGAAGCAGGAGTGGTATCCACTTCCTAAATAGCATGCCTCCGGAAACTCTATGAACTTGATAAATGTTGATAACTTTAGAGGGGTGGTTATGAGTTGTGCTCAACTCAAAGGCAATCAACAACAACAACATATTGACACGGAAGGTAGACAAGGAGTAAGGAAGACTGACGAAGAATTTAATTTTTATGTTGGCGAAGACAGTGGAGTATACTGTAAATTGCCAAAAATAACAAATAATATGTTTTAGAAGAGTTGGAGCCAGATTGTTCCTTAGAAACAGTGATGTTGAGACTCCAACCAGGTAGATGGACGAGTGGTCGCAGAGTGAAGGAAAGCAGAGCAGAGGTGCAGAAGTGGAGTGGAGCAGAACTGGGCAGGGCTTTATTCGCAGTGTGCGGGGTCCCTACAAGCCTGAATCTACCCCCACCACCTAACGCCACCTGCAGTAGAGGGATAACATAGACTGACTGAACTGTCACCTTTGTTAGGCTAAAATCCGCTTCCACTGGTTTACGGGCCAGCTCTGGTGTCCTAGTGGTAAGAAACTGTGCTGCAACCCCAAAGCATACTGAATCCAGCAGCTGCCCATGGGAGAAGGATGGACAGTCTCCTCCCGCGAGATTTGCTCCCTCTGGAAACCTGCTGGAGGGTCAGCTGTGGGTCAGTTCCAACTCAACAACACACAATCACAGTAATGGGCTTCCATCACTCTTGGTAAACTAATGAAGGCCTAGGGAGCTCTGGTGGCCTAATGGTCGGGAGTTACGCTGGTGACCTCAGCTGGACCATCTCCTCCCACATGATTTACTGCCTCTGGAAACCCACTGGAGGGTCTGTGATGTCTGGTTCTGTCTCGATGGTACACACAACAACAATGACAATGAAGAACAAAACAAAACTCTCCACGTGGAGTTGATGCTGGCTCCCACCAATCGTGTGGCGCAGGGAAGAAAGCCCCTGCGGGTTCCACAGCAGGAGAGTCCCCAGCTTCCTCCCATAGAGTGGGAGAGTTCGAACAGCCAGCCTTTCAGATGGCAGCTTGATGCCCAACACGCAGCCATAAAGTTTCCTTTTTAAAAATTTATTTTTATTTTATATTGTTTTATATAAAAAATTCATCTACATTGTGTTTCACACAGTCCTTCATTCACGTGGTGATTGATGTGATCAGTCTCATACGTTGTGTTTTATAGAATGAATCACCATTGATTTATGCTCACTATTACTCCATCTTTTCAGGTCCCCACTGTCCTACCTGATTTCTTCACTACCTCCTTTCCCCTACTAAACTCTGTGACCTCATTATTTCCCCCTCCAGCTCTCAGCACCCCTGCTCCCTCACTTCCTACTTTGGACCCTTGTATATGTCCTGCTAACCATCCTTCTATTTTTTACTGTAAAGGTCTTATGCAGTATTTGTCCTTATGAGACTGAGTTAGTTCACTGAGAACTTTTAATGAAGAGAGCACACCTTAAACCTCATTGTTTGGGTCTTTGTGACTAACATGGCAAAAGACAGCAAGGGCCTGTCCCTGCTCCCTGGAGGGATCCATCTGAAAAGATTTGACAAAGGAATGCAGTTGAAAAACGTAGCCTGCCCTGTAGGTTATCTATCAACAGAAGTGAGACAGAAACCTCATTAAGAGACCCAAGTGAGTTGACCCTGAATAGAAAACACGTTCTCTTTGTGCCTAGATGAACTTCCATTCTAAAGCAGGAGTTCAGCATAGCCTCCTTCTCTTGAACCCACAGAAGAGATGGGCATTCTGAAAGCTTGAAGGCTGCTCGTTGGTGGTGGCTTTCCCTGGCTTTGACGGGGTGTAGCCTGGGTCAGTGTGGCCATGGTGGTCCAACACAGAAGGGACTGGGCTCTGTGGGCTGAGAAGACCCAGGCACGGTCCCATCACTCTTCTCAGGACTCCTCATCCAGGCCACCTGGGCAGCCCCTTGCTGTGTTCTGTAGGCCTAGGGGCCCTGGATGAGGCCACATCTCGCAGGACCTTCTCTTGCAATCAAACCAGCGAACAGAGAGCATCATCATTCAGGGAGCGAGGTCCCAGGAGCCATGCTCGGAAGCACCGTGTCCATTTAATCATTTTCCAATCTCTTCCCCTCGTGAAATCCATTACTTTTCATGAAAACAAATATCTGTCAAAAATATCCTATTAGGATGGCAGTTGAAGAGCCTCATATCTCCAGCAATAAGGGCGGCACAGCGCTCCCTCCCGTGCAGGGGATAGATGAGTCTCTCCGAGGGCGTCTATGTGATCTCGGGCTATTTTCTTATGATCAGTTGTAAACACCCGTAATTGCTTCGCAACGCCCCACCTCTGGGCTCTTCCCTCGCCCAGAGAATCCCACAACGACAGCATGAGTGATTCAAATGAGCTCGGCTGCACTTATCAGGACAAGTCAAGTGTCGGAGGAGAGGCGAGATGTCCCATTACTGCCCACACAAAGTGCCACGTCTTTAATTGATGGGTGAGCTGCCATGTTCATTAGGAGGGGGCTGGGTTGGGTACCAGAAGATGCTTGTCTCGCTTTTTATTGGGAAGAAGCACGGAGGAAGCACAGATGAGAGTCCTACTAGAAGGCGACTTGAGCCTTGGCACCCCGGCCGGGATCCGGAGCTCTGAGCCAGGTGTTCCGTGAGGGTGCTGCCGACTGGCTGTGCTGCACACTGACCTCTCCAATCGTCCATCCTGGCACACTGTCTGGCAGGTGCCTTGAGAGCAGGTGCCCACAGGGCTTTAAGGCCAAGAGCTCTGCTCTGGTTTTGTACCACATCTGCCCAGAGGGAGCCCTTGAATTGGAGGCAATGACTTAGCAGTTCAGGGAGGAGGCTGGAGCCAGGCTCACTTCCCTTCTGAAGACCTTCTGTGAGCATGTCTCCAAGTCACAGGCGCCAACTGGGCAGCTTGTGAAGTGGCCTCACACCTTCCCTCGGCCGGGATGACCTTGCCCCTCTCCCCTCTCTGCTCTGACCCTTCGCTCCCTCCGCGCTTCTCACATCCACCGCCTTCTAATCACACAGCACCCGTCTCTTGCTCTAGACTGGAAAAGGCAGCACCTTGTTTTTCTGAGTCGGCTGCTCCTGGGGAAGCAATTCTGGACTCGATTTAACCAGCCAATGCTTATGCTAAGCCACAAATTTACAGGCAAAGTGCTCTGAGTCCTTTTCATAAACACATTTCAGTTGAAAAGCACAATTTCAGACTGGAGGTGAGGCAAGCCATCCCACTGAACTGAAAATGGAAATAAAGGAAACAAAGCATGCTGGTTAGGCAGTGACCGGGTGGCTCAATTCATCCTGGGCACCAGAGGCAGGAGTCTAAGTCAGGATCCCGGTGAGGACAGGCGTGTCTCCCAGGCTGTGCTGGAGGCTGAGGAGGAGGAGGAGAGCGGTGTTCTCTGTAGAATCCTCTGGAAGGAGTCACTGTCTGCCTCCCAGTAGACAGTGACTCATTGTCTGGTTCCAGAAAAGGATAATGTGGTTCTTCCTGCAGACTCTTGGCCACAGTTGCCCTCTGGCCACACCCCAGGCTGCCTGGCCTGCACCGTTATTGTACCTTCAGCTCAGGGTTCTCTTGGTCAGAGGTGTTTGCTGATGGTCAGTGTCTAATACATGTCACTTACTGGCACCAGGGGACTTCTGACCTCTGTCCACTGACCTTCCACTGCTTCGGAAGCCCTAAATCTTAATGGTGGGAGTCTGTCCATCTCTCTCCTGTGGAGCCTGCTGGGTTTGAACCATTGGAGATGCTCATACTTTTTGGTCAGCAGCACACACCCTGTGACCTCCACACCCAGAGCTCCTGGAGTCTAGAGTGGCTACTATCATTACTGATTTGTCCATTCCTAAGTATTGGTTCAACAGTTATCTTGAACTAAACATAATGCTAGGGAGCTCCGGTGGCCTAGTGTGGCAAGAAGCTGCACTGCAATTTGGAAGGCACGTGGTTCAAATTCATGAGCAGTTCTGCCAGAGAAAGATAGGCCATCTTCTCCTATGTGATTAAATGCCCCTGAAAACCTGCTGGAGGGCCAGCTCTGGGTTGGAGTATGTACCGACTTGGTGGTATACAACAACATGAGCTGAAGAGGACTAGAGCCCCTGGGAAGCTTTTGATCCAAGGATCACCATGGCAGCTGTGATAGGTACATTCTTCAAGCCAGGAGTGGGTGTGATTGAGAAACATGATCTCTTCAGGGAGCTAAGAGCAGAAGGGACGGGGCTGGGGTCAGGGAGGAGCTGAGACCAGAGACTGCAGGAAGGTTGGGCCATCCAGGTGGATTCTCTGTGCAGGGCCTGGTGGATAAGTAAAAGCTTCATGGTCTTCATGCTGGGAGCAATACGAAGTCACTGATGGTGCAAAAACTCAAAGAGGCAACCCAGTCAGCGTTTACTGTTAGGGGACCGGGGTGCAGAACCAGATATGAGGAGACCAGACAGCAGTTGTCACAACGGCACCAGCAGAAGTCCTTTCTCGTAACACTCTTCAGGCCTAGAAGGAGGACTCTGGGGAAAAACGGGCGATCTTCTCTTATGTGATTTACAGCTTTGGAAACCTGGTGTGTGTGTGTGTGTGTGTGTGTGTGTGTGTGTGTGTGTGTGTGTGTGGTGTCAGCTACCAGTTGGTTCCAACTCCATGGCAACGAGTTTGGGTGAAGAGTCAAGTGAGGACTTCCAAGCCCAGCCTTGAGCTGTGGAGAAGGAGGTGTGTTCAACGTAACACACTGTATCAGCCCCTTAGAATCACTCAGGGATACCCAGATGGGGGTCAGAGGCCTGCCCATAGGCTGAAGGAATGAAGTGAACTGTTGTGAAATGTGTCAGAGCAATGTGACACAACTATCGGGCCAGGTGTACACAAAGTCCTTGTGGAGCAGTCCGGAGAACTGCGGAAGAGGATGTATTTCACCCAAGGAGGAGGACTGTGGGGATTGAGGATCAGAAATTACTCATTTTGTGGAAACAAGTGATGGGAGAAGAAGCCAGAATCTAAGCCTGGAGGCGGAAGACTGAGGCCATGGATCCTTGAGGGCCGGACTGCAGGGCCAGTGAGAAGGTGGCAGGGCCCAGCTGGCACTCATGGGCTGGGTTTCCTCTGTGTTCCCAAGTGGAGCGTGGATAAGGGCTAGTGGCTCTAATGGACCTGGGCTCCCTCTAAGATGGGAGATACCACCCACCTGTGTGTGTGTGTCAGGCAATCGTTGCTGGGATATTTGTTGTTGTGATATTGCCACCAATATTTCAGACCCCGGTAGGGTCCTCCAGGGTGGACAGATTTTAGCCGAGCTGCCAGTCTAAGATTAAGATGTGGTGATGAACTTATGAAAAAAGCCCATCAATGAGACACATGACCCACAGCAGATCTCGTCCTTTTGCCTGCATGGGATCCACCAGCAGGAGAGGTCAATTTCTGGAGAGAAGCATTGCGCTGGGTGAGCCCAAGGTCTGGTGAGGGCGGGAAATGTTTGGTGAGAGGATTGGCCCAACAGTTGCAGTAATGGGCTTGCTCTTGGAGGTGAGGTCTGACTAGGCAACACTCTGTCCTGCGGTCTGTGAGGTCATCATGTGTCAGAACGACCTGATAGCTGTCTGTGCACCTCCCTAAGCCTGTGAGCTCCTGTCCGGTAGGAGACATGAAAAAGTACGTGTTTTGAACCTTTAGAATGACACGGCATTAACCAAGCCCCAGAGCCACCGATGGACCATCCCAAGGACGCAGGACCTTGGTCGCAGAGAGCTCTGCTCCACCTGGTTTCGTCTTCTGCTTTCAGTGGAGTCTGAACCTGAAGGACATGCTTAGTGGGGACCAAGGCTGCTGGCTCTGTGGTTTGGAAACAGCCATGCAGGTTTCTCATGAAATGGCCCCTCAACTGGGTCTTTGAAACTGAGAGAGGGGAAGTTCAACGACATTTTCTCATTACCACTTCTCTTAATGGACTTTGTAGAACACAGCTTTGTGCAGAAATCCTGCATCACCGACTGACACCGAAGGCAAAGAGTCACGGCCAATGTGCTCTGCTCCGAAGCATAACATCTGCCAGCACTTGGCCCTGACCTTGGGCTCGGTCCCCGGGCTAAGGCAACGGATGGAGGCTGTTATTATCTCATCTCTTTGGAGCTCCAAGCCATGTGGCTTAATGACATGCCACATAGCCTGTGCCACCCTGTGGAACGGGTCTTGGCAGCTCTGGAAAACACTCTGGAAATTTACTTGGTGTGACAAGAATGGATACAAAATAATTTGCAATAGATATACCAATAAAAAGAAAACTTCTCTTTCCATCAGACAAGTACTCTCTGGCACTGGCTTTCACTCCCGGCACCACACCCAGCATCAGGCTTCTTGTTTGAAGCCTCATGGAGGTTTTGGAGAGGTTGGCAGGGGGGCGTCTCCCCTCTCACTGACCACCCCACACTCTCTTTTCTTCCTCAGACATGGAAGCCAGCCGTGTTGCTGTGGGGATGTCCAGTTTTGCGAACTGGGCCACAAAATCCCTCTGCCTGGCACTTTGTGAGTGTCCCCTCCCTCACAGGAAGCATGCTCTTTTCCTGGTTGTTTTTTTTTTTAAGTTTATCAGTATCAACAGCCTCTTGCTTTTTCTTTCTCTTTTGGTAAATACACCCCAACCAACCAACCACCCAACCAACCAACCACCTAACCAACCACCTAACCAACCAACCAACCAACCAACCAACCAACCAACCAACCAACCAACCAACCAACTGAACTGCTGCCATGCAATCGCCTCTGATGCCCACTCTCCTTTGAAAACCCTCTTTGTGTTTCCGAGACTGTGTATCATTACAGGAGGAGACTGCCCATCCTTCTCCCACGGAGCAACGGCTGACTTTTCAGTCAGTATTACAGCGGGTTATGCACTACGACTTAATCCCTCTTCTAAATTTCAAGTCATCACCCACCAAGATGAAGGATTGTCATCCGGAGCATGGGGCCTCTTTTTACATTGTTAAGACCTCAGAACTTCATCCTCCTCTCATTCATTCACAAGACACCCATCATTCCTAATCTTCCAGTCCATCTGCGTATCTATCTGAGTCTATCATTTTAGCTCTTTTTCTATCTAGAATCCATCACTGTCTATCATATCTTGATCTGTCTGTCTGTCTACCTACCTACCATCTCTCTCATTCTGGTTTGGTACATGCTGGGTAACACAGGGGCACAGGAGAGGGAGGTGGTCTCAGATCACAGGAAGAAATAACTGGATGAAAGACTTTCAGGAGGCATATGAATTCCAGTGTAACACTCTTCCACGAAGCTATTGCTGCTCAGAACAGTCAACAAGTAATAATATAAAAGAGCACAATGTTCGTTGTGCTACAATACTGTCACACCAGAAATGAAATAGATTACAGGCGAGAAGCCTCAGTTGTGGTTCTCAGAGTGCCAGAAAGGGTGGGTCAGCTCCACTGGGGTTGTAGGTGGACGTCTCGCCCATCTGTGTGGTATCAGTGGAGTCGGAGCCCTGGTGGTGTAGTGGGTATTGAACTACTAAAGGAAAGCTTATTGCATGTTGTTACGTGCTGTCAAGTCAACCATGACTCATAGCCATTCTATGCACAACAGCTCTACACCCTGCTCTATCCTGAGCCAATCCCACTGTCTCTGACACACCAACCATCATTACCCTGGTTATTGTGTCAATCCTTCTCGTTCAGGGTCTTCCTCTCCTGTGCTGTACCTCAACCCTTCCAAACATAATATACTTCTTCAAAGACTGATCCCACTTGGCTACATGCCCAAAGTATGTGAGATGGAGTCTGAAAATCCTTGCCTCCAAGGAGCAGCTTGGTTTCATCCTCTCTAGGACAGACTTGTTAATTCTTTTGGCAGTCCATGGTATGCTCAGTACTCTTCTTCAGCACCACAAACCAAAGGCATTAATTCTTCTTCTGTCATCCTTGGTCATTATTATCCGGCTCTCTGATGTGTAGTAAGTAATTGCAAAGACCATGGCCTGGATCAGGGACACCTTAGTCTCTAGACTGAAATTCTTGCTCTTCAGCACTCTGGAGAAGTCTCTGACAGCAGATTTTCCTAATGCAATCAATCTTTTGGTTTTCTGACTGCTTGTGCCAAGAGTGTTGATTGTGGAATTGAGCAAGCTGAAATTGTTAACAATCTCAATCTCTTCTCCATCTACCATCATGCTTCCAACTGGCCCAGTCATAAGAATCTTTGTTTTTTGATGTGGAGCTTCAACTAATATTGCAGACTACAGTCCTTGACCTTTTGCAACAAATGCTTCAAGCCCTTCTCAATTTCAGCAAGTAAGATGTGTCATCTGCATAACGTGGGTTGTTGATGAGTCTTCCTCCAATATTGATGCCACATTCCTCCTCAAGTCCGTCCTTTCTAATGATCTGTTCTGCATACAGTGACTGATGAGGTATGGAGACAGGACACAGTCCTGACACACTCCTTTTCTGCTTTTGAACCTTGCAGTGTTTCCTTGCTCTGTAAAGATGATGACTGGACAAAGTACAGATTTCACTTGAGTACAATCAGGTGCTCTGGGATTCCCATATTCTCGAGGACAGCCACAGTCAGATGTGATCCACATAGCCAAATGCCTTTGTAGGGTTAATGAAACACAAATAGGCATTCCTCTGCTACTCTCTGCTTTTGGCCAAGGTCCATCTGGCATTGGCAGTGATGTTCCTGGTGCCATAGCATCTTCTAAATCCACATTTTATTTCTGGTAGTTCTCTGTTGATATACTGTTTCAGTCACTTTTGAATAATCTTCAGCAGGATTTTGCTTGTGTGTGTTATTTAGTGATGTAGTTCAATAATTTCCACACTCTGTTGGTTCATCCTTTTTTTTTTGGAATGGGAATAAATATGGATCTCTTCCAGTCAGTTGGTCAGGGATTGTCTTTCAGATTTCTTAGTTCAGCCTGTTGAACACTTCCAGGGTTGCATCTGTTTGTTGAAATATGTCAATTGGTATTCCATCAATTCCTGGGACCCTGCTCCCCCTATTTCTCTAGAACAGTTGAACTTCCGTTTTCATCACCATTGCCTCTTGAACATAGATTGTTTCACAAAATTCTTCTGTGTCAGCCACTTCTTTTTGGTACAGTGACTCTGTATACTCCTCCCATCTTCTTTTGATGCTTCCTGGATCATTCATTATTCTGCTCATAGCATCCTTAAGTATTGCAATTTGAGGCTTGAATTTGTTCTTCAGTTCCTTCAGCTTAAGAAATGTTGAGTGAGTTCAACCCTTTTGATTTTCTGACTCCAGCTCTTTGTATATTTCATTATTATACTTTGCTTTGTCTTCCTGAGCAGCCCTTTGAAATCTTCTGTTCAGCTCCTTAACTTTCTGATTTCTTCCCTTTGCTTTGGCTTCTCAGTGCTCTGATGCATTATTCAGAGTGTCTTCTGATATCCGTCTCAGTCTTCTCTTCCTTCTTTGTCCTTGTAATGACCTTTGCATTCATCATGGATGATATTCTTGATATTCTCCCACAGTTCATCTAACCTTTGCTTATTAGGGTTCAAGGACTCACACCTATTCCTGAGATGTTTTTCTAATTCAGTTGGGATAGGCTCAAGGTCAAATTTTGGTTCTTGTGGATTTGATTTCCTTTTCTTTAGCTTCAGTTTGAACTTGCATGTGAGCAGTTGATTGCCTGTTTCACACTCCTCACCTGGCGCAGTTTTCACAGCTGATCTTGAGCTCTCCCAATGATTCTTTTCACCGACGTAGTCAATCTGATTCTTGTGCAGACCATCAGGTGAGGTCTATGTATATAGTTGCCATTTCTGTTTCCTAGAAAAGGTATTTACGATGAATAAATCATTGTACAAAATTATCTCATTTTATCTCCAGCTCCATTTCTGCCACCATGGGTTTTTTATTACTGATCCTTCTCTATGCCCAA
The DNA here is from genome assembly GCF_000299155.1 of Elephantulus edwardii. Taxonomy (NCBI): domain Eukaryota; kingdom Metazoa; phylum Chordata; class Mammalia; order Macroscelidea; family Macroscelididae; genus Elephantulus; species Elephantulus edwardii. The sequence continues at coordinate 2,034,747 of NW_006399756.1, read as the reverse complement.
CCTTTGCATTTGAGTCACCTATTATTTTATTATGGCATGCTGGTTGCATGTTTGATTGATTTCTCACTGCAAAACTTTGTATAAATCATCTTTTTCCTCCTCTTTGGCTCTGGTTGTTGTTGCCTATATTTGAATAATTGTGATATTGACAGTTTCCTTGTATGCATAGGAATATTATCTTGTCTCTCACAACATTGTATTTAAATTACAAAAGTAACCAGTTAAGTATTGGTTCCCTGCCTCCCCCCTTCAATGCCTGTGATTAGGTTCTGCCCCCACCTGCTCTGCCAGCCTCCAGTTCTTCCAGTACCCACGTCTGGCCCTCCTCTTCCAACCCCTGCATTGCCTGGTTACCACTCCTCTCCCTTCTCCCCCCAGCCACCCCTAGATATGGTGGCTCAGGCCTCCAGTCACTTCTGTGATGCTGGTGTCTCCTGTTGCTGCTGCTCCACTCTGTCTTAAGGCTGTTCCACTGCTGTTCCACTCCCTTGCGCAGACGCTGCTAGTTGCAGCCCTAACTCCTGACTGGTCTCTCCCTGCCACCGCTTGCATAGCTGCTCCTCTGCTGCTGGTTCAAACCTATCAAGTGCTCTGTGGAAGAAAGATGAGTGAGTGTAGTGGGCCTATTGACTCAACATTTGTCTTCTCCAGACCACTTTTCTTTGTCTTTACTATCACCCTTTGGGACAAGCTTGTACTTTGATCCAGCTTACCTGCAGGCAGGCAGCCTGCCTACATTATCAACAGCTGCGTAAGCCAATTTTTCTCATAGGGCGTGTTAGCCTATCTACTAGGGGATTGGCCAGTCTCACCATCAAGCTGAGTAGATTCAACAGCAGAATTTGGCAACCTCAACAGCAGTAAAGAAGTAGTAGCAGAGCACACATCCTTAAGAGACAGATGTTCCTGGACCAGAAATATCTTGCTGCTGACTGAGAAGCCACCTGAATTAACCAAGGTACTGTATCTTGCTGCCAAATAGAAGCTGTCTGAACTAACTGCAAAATCATGTCTTATTGTTATCCTGGCATGGATTTATTTATTGAACCTGAACTTTCTTTATGTGATGTCTTTTGCCTCCCTCACAACTTGTTTTCCTAAAAAGAACCCACAACTATGGGTTAAAAAAGGGTCTTGTAATGTCAAAATTTTGGACCCAATAATTAGTAGTAAGTAGGTGCAGAAGTTTTGGAAGAGATGTCTGGCCTCATGGGAATTAGACTTGTGTTGTGGATGTTGATGTTGTTGATGGGGACAGTACCCCTTGAGGAGCTAGTCGAGGCCGAATTCAGTCCTCCCCACATTCTTTGCTCCTTTTGTAGTGAGACAGTCTTCTTCCGTAAAGATGTGTAGCCTAAAGAACCCTCTGGAGGTGGTTCTACTCTGTTCTACAGGTTTGCTATGAGTGAAAAAGCATGACAATGGGTTAGTGGATATCATGGCAAAGGAAGGTGCAGATTGGCACCGGCACTTGGAGTGGCTGAAGCAGTAGAGGGCTGGCTGCCATAGTATTCCCTCTAGAGATTTCTCCAGATTCTTCCTTGGGCTTCCTAGAGCCCAGTGTCTTATGGTCATCAGCCTACTCACGGGCTTCTCCCAGGACAAGCATTCAAAGACACCACGTGAAAGCTGCTTATTTCCTAAGGCCTGCAATGTCCCTTCCTTCACGTTCTTCAGTGACAGATGCCACCAATTCTAGGGTGGGGCTAGCAACCCACTTTCCCTGTGATCAGTGTCATCCAGCCACAGCGATGCTTGTTGGACAAGACGCCTTCCATTGGTCCCCACTGAGAAAACAGAAACCAGCTTAGGGAAATACAGTAACAGCTGAACAAGAAGGAAAGTGGGTGAGACTGGAATTACCTAGAGGATTACGGCCTCCAGAGAATGCTCTGGAGGGAGTTAAAATGGATTGTACTTGCAGAGGTAAAAATATTGTTAAGTAATAGCCTATACCCTGGGACTTGATGCTTTCAGGATTTCATTTTATTTAAAATCTTTTAAACAATTTATTGTGGCAAAATACATATAACAAGATATCTGCCCTTTAAACCATTTTTGTGAGCACAATTCTGTGTTGTTGACTGTTTGCCATCACCCTGTCTGCTTTCACGTCTTTTTATCACACTTCCTAGAATGCAGGAACCCCAAACCATCTCTCATTTATTCTTTGAATCAAGGATAGAATTCACAGTATTGTTGTAGAATACCTGGACATTGCAAAACTTGCATGGGGAATGTATGGGGGGGGATTCCCTGCAACACCCCTGGAAAAGGGACCCCTGAGTGGCCTCACTGCCTCATTTCTCAAGACTGCAAGAGCCATCTGGCCGGGTATGCCCCCTGCCCAGCAGTCAGGCAGCTCAGGGGCAGAGCAGATCTAAGGGTACTTGGCACCAGACCTCACCAGCCATCTCCATCCCAGACCTACCGTTTGACTATTGCTTAAAAGCATTTTCCTTTCACAGCATTGCTATTTCCAAGTTACCTCGGAAGTAGTATAAACATAAATGAGTATGTTGATAATTCCAAATTTAAGATTGCTGTTATCATATGCCAGCAAGTTCTATGCCTTAGCCTCCGAGCCAGCCCAAGCACAACAGAGGAACCCCTGCCCCGTCCTGCAGAATCTTCTGATCGCTCCCGGGTCTGCGCCCATTGCTGCAGCCCCTGTGTCGATCGACCACTTTGAGAATGCACATTTACCACCTGAAGGAAACAGAGCTCAAGGAAAGTCACTTCCTTCTGGCCACTGCTGGTTGAACTGAATTTTGCTGTCATGTAGCCTGTCCCTGATGACGCCTTGGGACAGAAAGGTGGGGCAAGTACCTTTCAGAGTGACAATGGGTCTGGTTCCTGCTTCACCTCCTGAGACCACACAGATTGGGTGTTGTTTCTCATCTTTCCCCTCCTTCCACCGGGAAGGCCAACTGCACTGGGGCTGACAGCCAATGAATATTGTGTGCTGGTATAAAACGGTGCCACTTTCACGATGGGCCCCTGGGGAAGGACTCCCATGAACCGGCCCACAATCCATCACTGGCTGACTGTTTAATGGAGAAAGAACGTTCTCTGCAGCCACAGAGGAAGTGGCACAGGGTGAAACTGAGCCTTCAGACAATCACGTTCAATTTATGTTCATGATTAAGTAGAGATCATTATCCAGAGGTTTTTCAAACATATTTCCTCAAACTTACATCTAACTATTCTTAATTATGGATACTGTCACAACCCCATCATCAATGCGAAGAGAAGAGTTGTCTCCGGGGAGAAATAAATTTTATTATGAAGTAGGGTCCCAGGCTGTGTGAACATTGTGGAAAGAAAACACCCATGGGGTGCGCTATATCCTGGGTGAGAGAGTTGAAACTTCCAGAAGGAATCCGAGGACAGTTGGCAGATGGCTGGGGATGGTGGATACAGGGCCACTAGAGCTGAAATCTGGGAGTCTATTTATTCCCAGCTGGGGAGCTTGGGAGGCACAGAACAATGGACAGGTAGAAACAAAGACAGCAACATGAGCAAGGAGACGCCCCTTTACTCCAGGACCAAGCCTTTCCCTCACGTCCTCCTCAGGACACTGACGGCTACTTTAACCCCTTCTCCTGTTATGCTTCAGGCAGAGGCCTCAGTTCGTTCCTGTCCTGTGCTGGCTAGAGGCCAGTCTCCGTATCTTGGCATGTGGACAGTGCCATAGGGCAGCTCACAACACTGCCAACCACTTGCCATGCGCCAGCTCCCAGTGCAGTCACTGGTCTGGCTCCCAGCGGAAGGCTGCCCTGGGCATGGCTGACATGGCCTCTTTCATGAGTCCTCCTGCCCTGGGCATGAGTGTGACTTCCTGTGAACCAGCTCTGGTTTGCTTCCTTGTCTTTCAGTGGTCTCACTACTCACTGACCAATCCCCTTGATGGAATTCACTCTGTTTAAAGACTTGGAGCTTTCCTGACTGGACTTCAGCCCATACAGAGCTCACATACACCCACTCCTGATTCAGTGGACGTGAATGGGGTCAGGGTGGTAATGTCCAGGCTGAGGGGAAAGATGAGATTATTTTGTGTGTATTACCCTGAATGTAAAAAGCCACACTTTTGTTTTAGTTTATATTTTTCTGGGAGCGTAGGGCTTTTGGAGACAAGAAGGAGTACAGATGAGAGATTACCTCACGATGAATGAGATAACACATCTTTCACCGAGGACACATCGCTGGTCCTGATGAGCATGATTTGACTTCCGGGAGGCATCCTGATGTAGGCCACTGACTCTTATCTTCTGGACAATGCAGACATAAGAACAGCTGTCCTGCCACCTCTCCTCAGCTTCTGACCCTGCAGGGATGTGGCAGGTGTGGAAGAACCTTTCACTCTGAACCTGGCTGCGAGGATGGTGCTCTCCTCCACTTCCTGGTGTAAAATATACACCCAGGTGGAGACGTGGTGTGTAGACAGTTTTTTGATTTGGCTTTAGAAGTCCTCAGCACTAATCAACTTTAATTCACAATAGCTAGCTCACTGCTTCCTTGTGGCATGGCTATAGGTATTACATAATTGCAGAACAAATGACTTTTCCAGGGAGGTCGTGAATGGCAGTGATTTAGCTCAGACACACCACCAAGGATGCACACCCCTTTCCATTCCTCATTAAAATCTGGTAATCGACACAAATCATTCCACACGCAGCTGCCACCCCCTCCCTGACGCTGATTATCAGAGCAGCCAGGAGAGGCTCCAGCTTCAGCTGCTTGACAGATAAGAGATTTTGTTGGGCAGGCTTCTGCTGTGATAGACAGAAGCAATATCTCGAGCTACAGGAGGGCACAGCGATTTAAGTCTTTATAACGGCAATGATTGCAAGCGAAAGGCTTTATGCTTCAAAGGATGCATGGTGTGCATTTACCCATCACCTGTGGCTCGCACGGCTATTTTCATTAAGAATCAAGCGATGTTTTAAGTCCTCTGAAGATGTTGCCTTCTTTTCTTTTCCTGTCTCTGTTGTTCCACCCACCCTACTCTGTGTCAGCAGACTCTACGTGCTACCCTCCACGTAGGCTTTCCTTGTGCGGGCGTGATGCTCTAGCTGGTGACGCTGAGCGAGGGGACCAAACAGTCGGCTGCATCTCTTGTCTGCAAGGACCAGAATTACTCAGCAGAAATTTCTCCTTGACTCTTCCCAGAAGTCTAGTATGTGGGAAGATTTGTGTTTGTTAGATGATGTTTCAAATTTTAGGTTATAGGTTATTGAATTGAGTTCTAGTGCGAGTATAAAGCCGAGTAGTGTCATAGCAAGTATGGTAAGTTTTAAGCATTCTGACGTCGTTATTTGTGGAGTTAGAAAGAAAGGCATCGTCCTCTTGTTCCCGAGGACCATCTCTTGTGCTTGCCCCTAAATACCCCATCACTCTGAACTGTGTGTGTCCACAGTGGCTGCATTTCAGGACTGCCTTCTCTGTGGGTGGGAGGAGAGACGGGGATCTGACCGTGCATGTGGAGAGCTGAATGTGCAGAGAGCGGCCCCGAGCTGCAGCTTGCAGGATGGTGGAAGCTTGGGGCAAAGGAGACTCGCTGTCCCAGGAGCCACGTTGCTGGACTGGAAGCGAAGGTAAGAGACAGGATGGATCTTGGAATGTTGTCCTGAAGCAGCTTCCAGGCGTTTGGGAGGATGCCTCCAAGGGAAGCCCGTGTTGGTTTCCCACATGGAGCCTGGATGAAGCCTGAGAGGGTGAAAGCTGTGCCTCTGATGCTGTTACGCTAACTGCTTTGACTAATCCCATTTGTTCTTCCCCCCAGTGTGCACTGGGTCAAGTGAGGGAACGTCAACCAAGGCTTTCACTGCTGTTCAAATTCAGCAGCCTCAGGACATCTAAGTCAATGCACCAGAGAAGTAGTGATCCAAGAGATATTAAGTTGCATCAGGAGAAAAGTGGAGCTAGGTCTTGAGACCTGGCCTGGCAAGGCTTGTGCTCCTTGCCCTGAACACTTCTAGACTGTCAGGCATTTCTCTTCTGGTGTGATAAGAGGACTCCGTCAGGAACAGCCCATGGTCGGTGTGAGGCTGCCCACAGGGAAGGACTAAGGAGCTGATACCAGCCCTTGCTCCTCGTCCAGGCTCGCCTCAGTCACAAGTCGAGGTCAAGTCAAGGTGCTGAAGGTGAAATGATGCTTTGCCTGTGCTCCGCGTTTTAAAGAGCAGAGTTATTTCCCAGTGGTTACTAGAAAATAGCTGCTTCTTGTGCTTTTAAAAACCTCACTGTCTTTCTGGTTTTCTTTTTTGAGTCATTTAAAGATTAGAAATAAGAATGTAATCCTGTGAGTGATGCTACACAACTATCGAGGGAAAGACAAGTTGAAAAAGATGATACAAGGTGAAATTGACAGTTTCATCCTTGTTATTAATATTCTATGAATCTAAAAGGATATAAAATTCCAACAGTGGGAGCTGAAGGCAGGGAAAAAACTGCTTCCTAGATCAACCTAAAGGAAAACATTTGAGGTGCGGTGGATTTAATGAGGCAGAAGCCCCAGGCTAATTCTCACGCTCCTATGGATCAATCCCAAAGCGATCGATGCATCTTCTTCAATTTCACGTGGTGCCTGGTCTTGTCTGGACAACGTGGGATGGGTTCATTGATGAACTGATCAGCTGTCCAGCCGCTTCCTCTAATTGCTTTACCAGAAACTAATACGCTTTCTGGCTGCTACAACCAGTCCCTGCTGTATGTGTGATGAGCTTTGACACCAGATTCCAGGCAAAGATTTCAGGGCAAAGACCTTCATTATTCTCAACTACAAAGTCGCTGATGCCAATCTGGGGCTGCCGTGGGCACAGGCGTTGCCAAGTGCCAGCCTTGCTTGGAATGACACCACAGAGGACACAGTCTAGGAGCTTCTCTGGGGCCCTTGCCCAGGCCTGCTCCCTGTGATTTTCTTTCTTCTTGTGGTGTGGGGTGCTCTCCTGGGATTCCACCTTGTGAGGCTGTGAAAGACAGCCCCTCTCTTGCCAGGTGTCCATCAGTCTGTCACCTGGTCCAGTCAGATCCACAGTAAGAGTTGGCTGAATGACAGAAGGTGTGGTGGCCTAACCTGCCAGCTCCCGAGGCCCTGCCAGCTTTGTGCAGATGAGCCAGAGCAGGAAGTGGAAGATGCACTCGGAGACACGAGAAATGGCCACGGAGCAGCCACGAGAAATGGCCACGGAGCAGCCACGAGAAATGGCCACGGAGCACCCACGAGAAATGGCCACGGAGCACCCACGAGAAATGGCCAAGGA
>NW_006399756.1:2024784-2027382 GCF_000299155.1 Elephantulus edwardii | reverse complement strand
GGAGCAGCCACGAGAAATGGCCACGGAGCAGCCACGAGAAATGGCCACGGAGCAGCCACGAGAAATGGCCACGGAGCAGCCACGAGAAATGGCCAAGGAACATCCGTGAGGGGGGCACCAGCTAGACGTGGGGAACCCAGCCATCTCACCCTCATTAGCCTCCTTGAGATGGATCCCCTTCGCTATGGACATACCTTTGCTCACAATGGGGGTCCCTGCCCATAGCAAGTTCCTCTGCTCTGGGGAAGGGAGAGGCCGGGGCACCTAAAAACCAGGCGAAGACCTCAAGAGATGCACAGACCTGGATTCTCAGGACAGTTTAGTCAAAGACTCTGTCACCATCATCTTTCCTGTGGCAGTGAAGTCACTGGTGCTATGTTCTGGAGACCTGGCCATTAGAGCTCAGAGGAGGGCGCCCAGTGAGGAGAGGCTAGCATCTGGGCAGCCCTGGTGACCTGAAGAACAGCTGTCTGACTGGATGCAGCTGCACCATGGTTGGTGAAACAGTTTCCAATGTGGTTCCCTACTGAGTGTCTCTAGACTCCTGTACCCAAGGGACACAACCACTGCCTGTGTGTCAAGGACGATTTGACCCTGCACCTTGCTGTGCCCTGCCATCCCCGGTGCTCTCTGAGTGGTCAGGAGGGAGGGCGGAGGGGCGACGTCTCCAGGGTGCTGCTCGTGTCTCTGCTGAGGAGTCCCTCAAGTCCTTTCAGCTCACTTCCTTTTATTTGGCTTCTCAAGGCAGCAACAAGACTCGGGGAATGAAAAGCTTTTTATAAAAGGAGAGCGAGCAGAGGGCACTCATTAACAGCATGAAAGATGTAAAGAAAAAGAGGCTTTTTCTCTAGAAAGGAGATGTAAGTTCTGAGACAGAGCTGTGGCTTCTTGGAACGAACCGGATCAAACCCACTTCTCTTTTCTAAACCAGGCGATTCAACGAGATAAAGATCTGCCCACACAGAACAGCTCCTGTGGAAAGAGCCTCCTCTACCCGGCACCTGCTGAACTCCTGCTGGTCGACCTCCTGAAGATGTGGCCTCCGCCTAGACCCCTGCGGCCCTGCTCCTGTAGCTGCTCATTTTGTCAACAGAAACTGTAGCTTAAAAATCTGCCCAACAAATCAAGTATCATTTCCTACATAAATAAAATGGTGGTGATGAATTATTCAGGAGTTGAGTGCGCATATTTGTGTGCATTCATCACGGACACGAGTGTATGATACAGTATGTCTCTCTCAAGATGTTTTCTAATATTTATGAAAATAATTCATAACATTAAATCCCATTAGTTCTAGATTAGCACTTGACATTCATCAGACTAATGGCTCTTGTCACCAGAGGGGACATCCCAACTCTCGACGGTAGTAGTTCCTTCCGAGGCCGGCTCTGTGTCTTCTGAGGCCTGACTTACCCTGTGTTTTTTAGAAAGAGGACCACATTCCTACAACCCATAGTGATCCCACAGGACAGTGAACAGATCCTCTCATGGGGTTTCTAAGGCTTTTGGCTGCATGGAAACAGACTGCGCCATCTCCAACCCACAGTGGATGGTGGGTTTCAACTTCCAATCTTTTGACTACACTCTTAATGACTGAGCCACATAATTCCTTTTCATTCATAAAGAAGGATATTTTTACGTTTTAACTCGAGCCTCTCATTTCTGTTGCAGTGATCCTTTGCTCAGTTTCATATTTAAAAGCAGTCAGGTCAGGATTGGCTTCCTGAAAGACGTGGGTAGAGATAACCATGGCTGTTGACGATGGCGCTCCTGGATGTCAGGGCCTTGAGTGCACAATGCAGGTCTTGTCATCAGTGCTGATCTGATTACCTGCTCAGCGGAGGAGAAGGCTGTGTGATGAGTGCATAGCACACCGCTGGTGGCATCAGGATTGCTACACGGCCGGCGTCGTGTCACCTGCTTGAGATAGTGTCTAAGGAGCATTTCTCACTTGTGTCTTTTAAGTCCTAGTGTTCCCTGAGATCACACAGGTGCACCTTATTGAAGAGGCTCAGGTGCTTCAGATTGGATGTGTCCTGGATACTGTAGGAAAGCAGAGCACACTGACTACATTGCCTTTTAAATTCAGACAATCTGAAATGACATTTTAATGAAAAACAAATCAAAGTTATGCTTCATCCCTGCCAACCAGTGCGACGCTGTCAGGGCAACCCATTCAAGGTCTCTCCCCATCTCCCGGGGCTTATGATGCCTGAACTCTCACCAGCACAGAAAGATTGCTTTCTGTTCTGCACTTTCTGGCCTGGTTCAAGTTTTACAGACAACATTCTAGAGATCTACATGCTTTGTCATGGACATCATTGAGGTGAAGCCCATGTTTGGCTCTTGAAAATGCTGTTGTTGAGAGAACAGACTTAGTTATCATAGTGGAGCCTTTACTGCTCAAAGTGAAACAGCAGATGAGTATCTGAAACAGCATTTGATGTGGTGACTGATGAGGAAACAGCATCTGCAGGTCAGTCAGACCAGAATGGCACGTGCAAGGGCATCTGAAGGAACAGCGCTGATGACTCAGACAGAAGGCAGGGCTAGACAGGGATGGGGCACTTCTAGGTCAAGAGTTGTAGTGGTGGCGGT
>NW_006399756.1:1978803-2024624 GCF_000299155.1 Elephantulus edwardii | reverse complement strand
GGCGGTGTGCTCCAGATGGTGGCGGTGTGCTCCGGATGGTGGCGGTGTGCTCCAGATGGTGGCAGTGTGCTCCAGATGGTGGCGGTGTGCTCCGGATGGTGGCGGTGTGCTCCAGATGGTGACGGTGTGCTCCAGATGATGATGGTGTGCTCCAGATGGTGGTGTGTGCTCCAGATGGTGGTGGTGTGCTCCAGATGGTGATGTGTGCTCCAGATGGTGGTGGTGTGCTCCAGATGGTGGCGGTGTGCTCCAGATGGTGACGGTGTGTTCCAGATGATGATGATGTGCTCCAGATGGTGGCGGTGTGCTCTAGCTGGTGATGGTGTGTTATAGATGTAAAACCAAAGTCCAGGATGAGAGAGCTTCAGAATTTAGAGGGCCCTCTCTTGTACACACAGGAAGTGGAAACAGAAAGAGACAGCCAAGGACACAACTCAGGAGGTGGGAGGAGGCACAAAGTGCAGCCTGGAGGCCACAGCAGGCTTGAGCATTCTGTAAGGGGCACCAGTAACACAGAGTGTCAACAAAGAGGCTTGGGAGCTGCCGCCAGCGGGGCCCCAAGGACTGAGGCAACAGAGACACTAGAGAGGCACCTGGGAAAGAAGGAGGGTGGGGCTGGTCGTAAAGTGCACGGCGATATTGCCCACCTTTGTCTGCAGCGAGGCTGGTAGATTTGAAACATGAGTTTTTAGGTTGGCAACACAGCTCCTTGCCACTCGGCCACCAGACTGAGCTGGAGGAAAATGACTGGGTCTTTGTCTTTTCCAGGTAGTCCTAGTCAGTCCATTCCTACTGGCCATGACCCTTGAGCTGCTGAAAGCTGCAGGCTTAAATTCACCACATGAAGGAGAGTGTTGTGTGGCTAGGCCCTCTGTGCCTAGTGCCATGTGCTGGGACGACCTGGCACTCAGCTTGTCCATGGATCCGAGCACTCTGAGCTCTGGCCTATGCTGTTGGGAACACCCCTGCTTGCTTCCAGAGCCCCTCCTCAGTTCCTAGCAAAGCGTAAGCTCCTGCGGGGTGGGGGGGGGAGTGTCTCCCCCACTCACTTTGAGTCTTCTGAGGTGCTGACCACTTTGACGAACATGTGTCCCCTCCATGTTGGTCAGGGGGACTGGAGTGGCCAGATGCAGGACCACTGTGCATGTGGACAAGTGCCAAGGCCACCATGCTTTCCAGTATTCGAGGGCCCGCCTCTGGAATCATGGCCTGGATACGGCTCGTGTACGCTCTTTTGATTCAGACATTGCTCGTCGGCAGGTTCTGGAAAACGTGGAGACTCAGGCCTTCAGCCAGGGGGTGTCTCCCTGGGGAGAAGTGTCTGAAAGCCTCAGGCAGAGCATTTGGATGTGCCCCTCTGCTTGAGACCCCGCTCCCACAGGGGCACCCCTGCCTCTCTGGGTGCTGTACAAACCGCCCACCATTCCTCCGGCGGGAGAAAGGCTTGAATGTGATGTTTATTGATGCTGTGAGCTGCACACCTTGTATCAGTCTGTTTCATTGTCTGCTTCCTAATTGTGTTTTTGTCATCTTTTTTCAAGAGCCCTAGTGGTGTGGTGGTTAAAGCACACAGCTTCTAACCAGATGGTTTGGCTGGTTTTTCTGTAGCTGTTTTTATTATCAAAAACCTCAAATCAAGCCCACCACAACAGTCCATTTCCAATTCATAGTCACTATCCATCCAGTTTCTACAGACTTCTCTATGATAAGATATATTACTTATTTTCTTTTATTAATCAGTATTGATGAATTATTAGCAAAAAATCACCTACAACAGGAAATGAACATGTGGGTCATTAGCTTAGGGGATGTCTAGAGACAAAGGGCTCCATGCTTCTGAGTCTTCAAATCCAGATTAATTGGGCTTTAGTGTGACACTCAGGCCCTGCGCCTGCGCAGGACCGGCCCCCACTTTCCGCCACTTCTGTGTCCTCAGCGCTCAGCTCTGTTCTCTTGGTTGCTGAAGGGGAGCGGGCAGCAGACCTGCATTTCCTGGAGCCTCCTGCATCAGGACCTGTCACTGCCACCTGAAGCTGGCCGGAGACTTGCACAGGAGGAGAGGCCATCACTTTGTCCCAGTGACAAGCAGAGGTGTGAACAGCAGGCAGAGAGGCGTGGCGTGGTTGACAAAAGTCCTCAGCATTTTCTCCTGGAGATCTGGAATCTTCTAACATCATATTAAAATTCTGTTACCAAGGGGGAAAATGGCAGCCAATGGGAGGTGAATTAGAAGCTATGGATGCACCAGAATTATGACAGGTGTAGGACTGAAGAGACAGAAACTGGTGGCACAACAGATCATGACCATCCAAAACATCTCTGCAGAGCCCAATCGGAGGTGGCAGGACACTGAGAATGGACTTTCCCAGCTGGGCCATCGGAGATTCTCAGTGGCCCTTTGTGAGCTCTGTGAGCCCCCTGGTCCTCACTGCCTGACCTTCCTGGTGGCTGCACACCCCTCTCTGTCCTTGGAATGTCCAGAGCCACTTGCCCACCTGGGCTCTCACACAGCAGGCAGGTCCTGGCTGCAGTGAGTGGCATCGCCTCACAGAGGCTGAGTGAGGAGAGCTGGATGAGGAGGAGGAGGCAGAGACAGCCCAGAAGAGAACAGCATGTGCACGAAGCACCTCAGAGCCCCCAGGACCTGCTGGCCAAGCCACGGTCTCGGTCCCTTGCATTCCACTCCTCCTGGCCACTTGGCTTCACAGGGGACTGAGATGGCCCTAATGTCACATCATGGAGGAGTGGACGTGGCCAGACTTGGTGATGCCAAAAGGTGAGGGAACTGACCCCTTGATGACCCCAGTGGAAAGATTTCTACTCTCCGAGCACAGAGATTCAGGATGAACACACCACAGAGCTTGTCCAGACCAGAGAAGGGGATACAGCCATGGGATGATTGGATGGTCACGGTCTGTTGTCCACACCAGTCTCAGCTCTCTCACACCCATTACCTGTTAGGAATCGCCTCATTAATTCTATACACCCACAGCTCTCTGATACACCTCTGTTGTTCGCGGTTTCCTTTCTCGGTAACTGAAAATTTACAACATCACAGCAGAGACTCTATCATTTCTGTCTTTGCCTGTGTTCATATTCGGCTGCAGGGATCCTGTGGGCAGTGGTTAGATGCCACACGCCAAGCTCTGGAGCAGCTGCCGACTGTCACCTCACTGAGTCCTCTGCTCATTCTCCCCATTTCACAGCTGAGGTGTAGACAAGTCAAGGCACCAGGAACGCTGCTTCTCATTGTGCATTCTCAGAGAGCTCTGACTCCAGGGACCCCTGGCTGCAGTCTTCATGGAAGAGTCCACCCGGGCTTTCCTCCCCTGAACTGTCAACCTTTCAGGGGCCAGGCCTGCCACCCAAAAACGTAATGAAAATAATAAGTCGGGTTCTATTGGTTGTGCCCCACAGAGCCCTGCAGGACAGGGAGAGCACCCCTTGGGCTTCTTGGTTGTGTGTCTTTGTGGAGCCAACTGCCCCATCCTCCTGTGAAGGGGCTCGTAGGTTTGAACCGTCAGCCTTTCAGTTAGCAGTCAAGTGTTTAACCACTGCACCACCAGGAGTCCTTAATGAAGATTCTAGATCCTGAACAGCAGATTCTCATTTGTTCTGTGGCGATCTGGCTTCGATCCCTGAGTCAGAGACATCAGTTCAATATCCGGTGCCTTCCAACAGTGTACAAGGCTACATCTCCATCTCTGTCCCCTTTTGCCCCTGTCTGTCCTCCTTTGTCCTCATTCCTCTGTTGATTTGTCCCTGCTCTGCAGTCTTCTCCTCCAGTGAGGTCCTGCCCACACTCCAGGAAGGTCAGCCCCCAGGACAGAGGACCCCAGCTACCTCAGCGGGACGGGTGGCTTTCCACACATTGTGCAAGAAACGTGGCAGGTCTTTTCTTCCACGTCAAAACTGAGCTTCCTCAGACTCAGCCATCTGGAAAAAGGGCTTCCTCTCCCAAGGCCCATCTAGACTGGTGGCATTGCCATCTAGGAGGGCCACGCCATTGCCCTGGCATCCTGGACATCTAGGATACTCATGTACTAGACACCCTCGTCCCACACTGTATCAGGGGGACTCTGTCGAAGCTCTGTGGGCCTCATGTTTTAGTGTGCTTCCCCCACATTGAATTTCCCACAAAGGAAAGACTTGTGGAAACTGTGTATTGAGCAAGGGTATCTGCATCATTTTCTCAACAACATGGACTCACTCTGTGTCTCTGTGTCACATTCTGTCATTCTCACGATAACTCAAACCTCCCCATCATGCTACTGTGCGTTTACTAGACTGCAGTGTGGTGTAAGTGCAACTCAGTGTAAGATCACTTGGAAACCAAAACACTTGTGTGATTTGTTTTGTTTCCGAAATCTGCGATGTGGAGAACTTGCCACATCTCTGAGAGCCACCTGTACCCCTCACTGCTCTTTGGGAGACTTTTACAGAATGCTTTCTGGTTCTTCTTAGAACAGTGCAAACTGGAAAGGTAGCCCAGAAACTCCTCTCTACACACTCATAGTCGAATGCTGCCACTGGAAAGATGTAGAATCCCATGAGGACAATCCCATTGATCCCGTTGTGTTTCCTGTGGGACAGGAGGTCTTTTTCTGCACTCCACTCTTGTTTACTTCTTAAGATGTGACTGATTCTGTTTCTAACTGCTGGTCCTTCTACCAGGGATCTAGCAGGTGCCTGGCTTCGTGGTGGCCAATCTTGGATTCTGGTGAATGGATGAGCAAACAAACACGAAGTGATGGGTGGATGGCTTGGGCAGTGGGACTCTCGGATTCCAGGGCTCAGCTGTCATATCCACACTGGAGCCATGGAAAACAGCCTCTAGCTAAAGGCTGGGAAAACATCTGTAAGCCATGGTGGAGATTTAAACACAAGCAGCCCCAGATCACAAGCTCACCCAGATTCTGAGTCTAAGTCAAAGGTGTTCTCAAGTCCGAATAGCGCATTGCTCCATCCCCCATCATTCACTCAGTCCTTGGTCTTGATGTGCAGTATATATATCAAAGAACCACCTTTAGAGGTGCCAAGACATCTTGAACGTAATGATACCGTAACAAGAATAGCAATGCTCCGCGCTTTGCTATTACAAACCATTGTATGCGTGTGGAGTTGTTAATATACCAGACTTCATGGGTGTTGCTGCGTAACTCCGAATTACACAAAAGCCAGGTGTTTCTAACCTGGGCACTGTCTGGAATCCCCTCCCCTCTGGAAGGTTTTCCTGTTGGCCTGGAGCCTATGCTTTTGTTTACCTGAAAACCAAGCAGAATTTTAAAATATTCGCCCTTCAGAATGAAGAGGAGATAGTTGACAGCTGTAAGAAGGGTCACAGACAGTTTTCAGGGGCTGTGGTGGCGGTGCCCAACCCTTTTCAGCAAAGCTTGGAGAAGCTGCACCTCCTGCAGATGAGACGGAGGGAGAGGGAACCAAGGAAGATACGCCTGCTGCCCCTCCCCATCCTCACAGGGTCGTCCAGGGTCCCTGCGGATCCCCAGATCTCGGGATGTCCAAGTCCTTTTGGTAAAATGACGCGGGTTTTGTAAAGTAAGCTGTGTGCCTCTGTGGGTGGCCTTCCAGTTGTCTCTATTGCTGTTTAGTCGGGCTCCCCAATTAAAACAAGCTTGGAAGTAGGAGTGGCATCCACTTCTGAAATAGCTTGCCTCTTGAAACCCTATGAACCTGGAGAAACGATGAAAGTTATACAAGTGTTCAGGTCTTTCGTTCATAGGGTTGCTATGAGCCGTCTACAACTTGATGACACTTGACAACAACAGCAACAACTATTGCTGTTAGTTGTCTATTATTGTTGGTCAGTTCTCTCTCTATGTTGTTACGTTGAGCTGGAGCCAATTCCGAGCCAATCGTCCAGTGGGTTCTCCAAGTCTGTGAATCGCATGAGAGGAGAGGGCCCATCCTTCTCCTGTGAAGCGGCTGGTGGCTTCGAACCGTAGGCCCTTGGGTTGGCAGTGCAGCTCCTTCACGCCAAGTCTCCACGGTTACCACCAGTCATTTCTAGGGGGCTGCTGCTCTCATGTGATGTGAAGGCTGTGTGCCTGCAGCTTCTGAGAGTGCTCGGGCCGTTTCTCTGTTTTTCAAAAGCCACTTTTTACGGGAACAGAGTGCACAGCATATGGTGGGAGGTGATGCACACAGCAACTACTCCAACGCTGAGGATGGACAGAGGCTGTGGAGGACCGGGACATGCAGGGAGGCCACAGGCCACAGGCCACCTTGCTCCTGACATTCAACATCAGGCTGGCGTCTGGAAAACTCAAGTCGTCCACCCTGGAGGTTTGTTTCCTGACACGCGCCTTTGGTTGATCCGAGTTCTCAGATACTGACCTTCCGGAAGGGGGGAGCTGACAGGACCTGCCTTCCCTCCTAGGCCACATGGCAGTAACCTACAACCCCACCCAGGGCCCCCGCATGTCCTTACTCCATCTTTCTCCAGAACTGCTGGGTCCCCCACAGAGAAGACCCTTCACCTGTGGAGTTCCAGGATGACCCACAAACCAGGCCGGGTCCTCTGGCCTTGTGATAGCAGCTGCCGTCCTTGTAGTAAAGACACAACCTTCTCATTCAATCCTGTAAAGAGTTGATTTTTCAAACTTGAATTAATTGAAATAAGTCAATAATTTACACTCCCAGAAACACAATACACAGGCCAGTTACAGAAATTAGTTTTCTAAAATCCCCAGTCCTCCACCTACCAGATGCAGGCGAACACTGACCCCTCCCGCAGACCGCTGGGTCCACACAGAGCCCTCTGTGTGACCCTCGCTGCCCTCACATTTGTGCATTGCAGCAGCACTGACTGTGAATACAAAATCTGCTGGCTTCCTCACAAACAGAATTCTCCAAACGTGACTGGAGTGCAGATGGAAGTGAAGGCGTCGTGCTTGGAAACAAAGAGCTGGATGGCCTTTGGAGCATCGATTCCAGGCCTCAGAAGGGCCGGGGGCTCACGTCTGTGACGGTGCCCATCACGAGGGTTCATTGCATGGACACTTGGATGACTTTGACATGTGTTGTTTTTGAAGTAACTGTGGCCTCTGCAGCCAGGTCCCGCACTCAGCCTGCCCTGTGGCCACTGCTCAGCTCTGTCCTGCTGACCGGTCCTGGCTGTGGAGGGTCACAACAGCAGAAGCCTGTGGTCTGCTTGCTGGTTTCCCTGGAGCCTATCAGTAGCATCATGCTTCCCAGGCCAGTGCAAGTTGTGAGTCTCCTCGTTCTGTTTGTTTTCAAGCATGGATAATAAGCATTTTGATAACAGACTATTTCTGGTTTGTCAGGAATTCTGATAGCACCGTGGTTAGGTTTATTGGCTGCTAACCTAAAGGTTTACAGTTCAAACTCAGCAGCTGCTCAGAGGGAGCTAGATGACCTTCCTCCTGGAAAGATCCCAGCTTCAGAAGCATTAGGGGACAGCTCCACTGTGGCCTTTGGGCCAGAATTGACCGGATGGCGGTGTGCCCCACCCTTCTCATGCATCGGTGTGCCCCACCCTTCTCATGCATCGTTTGATGAATGAACCTTCTCTTCCCTCATCTACTCTCATTATCTGACAAGTCACAGTTGTGAAATTAGAGGGGGAATGACTATTTCGTGCATTTGCCACGTGTATCAGGTGATCACAAGTGCTGAAGGGTGGGGCAGGGGCACCGCTGGCTGAAAGGATGTGCCAGCTTGGATAACTCTGATTTTCAATGGTTTGGTAGTTACATAACAGTGCACCCATCCCACTTCGTGATCTCATAATTTGTTTTTCATAGCATTGATTTTAACATGGTGGCCTGGTCTTTAGAATCTGACCATGGTGATAAGCGAGGTGTGATTATATTTAGTTTGTTTCTAGTTTGGTGATGTTATGTATAAATCTGCTGTTGGCATGTGAAAACGTGCTATTCACCAGGTTTGCTTCAAGTAAACACTAGAGTCTCTAGGGTTTGTGGTGCCAGCCCGCAGTCCTGCTCCTGACTGAACCCACCGCGACGGCAACTGAGAAAGGTGGCCATTCTCCTCCTATGTGATTTACAGCCTTGGAAACTCTGAGAGGGTTACCTCTGGGTCGCTTCGGACTCAGCGGCAGTGAGCCGTGTTGACCGTCTAGGAGTGGACTTGCTGGCTTGTCATGTGTGTGTGTGTGTGTGTGTGTGTGTGTGTGTCTGTGTGTGGTCACTTTTATCGGAAGTGCCAAGCTCTCTCCAGGTGGCTGTGGGTTCATATGCAGGAGCCTTCCAGCTGTTCCACAAGCCCTAGTCTGTGGTGTGGTACCGTCTGGTGGGTTGGACACGCATTTCCTTGACGACTAGGGTAGTTTGGAGTCTTGTTATGTACACATGTGGTCTTGCAGTCTTCTTTCATGACTTTTTCTTTCAAATTATTTCCCAATTTTCTAACTGGGTTGTCTTCTCTGAGATTTAAGAGGTCTTTGAACATTCATTGAATCCTTTAAAACACAACTCCTGAACTGCAGAGAAGAGAGGTCATGAAGGAGGATAGGAAGTGTGGCCGTGCGAACTCCTTCCACAAAGCAGAGAGAGAGAAGGGGATAAGCGTGGAGCAGGACCGTGTGCTATGGGCCTGGGGGGCTGACACGGGCATGAGCAGTAGAGAAAAGGCAGCTGACTTCTCTCCTCATCTGTGCTTCATAAACACTTGGGTTTTTCTCTCTTAAATGAGTTATTTCCCTCATAAAAAGGGGAGGAAAGGGATCGTGCAGAATAAACTGCTCGGATCCACCGCAAATCTGCCACATGCTCTTCGATGATCCAGTTTGTTAATATTTAAGGTTGAAAACTTTCTGAATCAGATGAAGAAAGTTGTCATTACAAGTGTTATATTTAAAATGTAAGCCTCGTGTAAATACTCTGATACTAGTTGAATAGGTAACAATAAAGGGAAAAGTTTGAGTGACTAATTAATGGCCAACTTAGTTAAGCGATCAATTAAGTGACCCGAGAAGTTCAAGGCAAATGCCTTTTTTACTTTTACCAAGTTGAATGTTTCCCCCTGAATCCTCTAAGTCATATTTGACATGTTCTCATTCACTCATCATTCATTGGCTCCTTCGTGTAATCACTCAGATTGTTGCCTTTTTACCAATTGACATGCACTCTACCCATAGCTTTGTATCAATTAGCCAATCCATTAATTAACTATCTATTAATTAAATACTCCATCGATTAACTTCCCTACCAGTTAATGAGTTCTATCAACAATGTTTCTCTCCTCTTTCTCCTGTTTTCCTTGGTCTCTGCTGCCTTCCAATCTCCTCCCCATCTTCTCTTCCTTCTTTACTGTCTTCTTCCTTCAGTACGTGCTGTTGACCATTTAGTTACTAGACACTGACTCTGGCCAGCAAGCCCGAGGCCCTGTTGACTGGCATGTGGAGGAAGACAGTGGCACAGGCTGGCATCATCGAAGGGAGCCATGGGGTGCAGTTCATAGGACGTTGCTCGGCTCAGCATAACACTTTATCCCTGTGTTGGTTTGAATCAACCAGAGACATTAAGAGAGAAAGATGGACAATCTCTTTCCATGGGATTTACAGCCTCAAACCCCAATGGAGGATCAGCTTTTTGGCTCTGACTTGATAGTAATGAGATAGGGATAGATGTGAAGGCCGAGGAAGTGGGGAGAGTGAGAGCAACACAAGGAAACGTACCGAGAGTCAATCTGTCCTTGCTCCTTTGTGGGCTGATGAGGAGATGCAGGAGGAAGGAGGGGACACAGACCGCCTGGCTTTCCACGGTGCCTCCTCCACGCACGCCTCTTGCCCATCTCTCCTCTAGGTCAGACCATTGCGAGAATACAAACGGTCAGAGCAGAGGGGAAACACCAGATATGGTGACAGGCACCATGGGTGAGAGGTGTGTGTGCCAAGGAGATGAGGACCCACAGGAGGGAAACATGGACCCTTCATTCAAACCAGCATGTGGAGGCACACTGCCCTTGCTGGCTGGGACCACCCGCCCAAAACTGACAGAAGGAGGGCTCTCCCCTCACCAGGAGGCCCGAGTCAGCTGACTCCTAGACAACCAGTGTGTAGGCTACTGCTCACGGAGACGATGGGGCTCGTGGCCTGGGAGAGACTGCTCACAGCTCATCAGTGGACTCCAGGCTCAGACTGCAACCTGTGGGAACTGGCCCTGGAGCTTGATGAGTCTCTGCTGGGGTCAGTGGGACGTTCCAAGGGATCCTAGAGATGACCTCATGTGACAGGAGGCAGGCCCTCGTGACAGGAGGCAGGGCCCTGGTCTCTTTCGGGGTTTGGCTGAGTCTTGGTGGTGCAATGGTTGAGCATCTTGCCACCCACTGGAAAGTTAGCAGTTCATCTGTCTGTCCGTCACTCTGGGAGGAAGCCTTGGCAATCTGCTCTGGTTATTGATGAACCAGTCAAGTCCTTGCCCCCAGGCTGGTTCCCTCCTCCCACCCAGCAAGCTTGGAGGACAGGGTGGGGCTCCGCTTGCATTGTGAAGGTCATAACCTTGACAGGAAACAACCGCCTTGTCTTTTTCTCATGGAGACGCTGCAGGGTTTGGACCTGAGTGGTTTAACCTCTGTGTCACCAAGACTTTGCTGAAATGATTACAGTCTAGAAACCCGGGGGAGGGTCGGGGAGAGGGGAAGGGAGTCATCCCCTACCCTGCAGGGCAGGGTCGCTGTGAGTCACAGACCACTTGGTGGCTCCTGAAGACAAGTCTCTAGGACACAGATTAGCCCCATCCCGCCCGTGAGGGTCAGGCCCGGTGCGGGACGGAGTGTCCAGGACCCAGGCCAGGCCTCCGTGTTCTCAGCGGTGAGGATGAGGAAGCTTCGTGTCTCCTACTCTGGGCACGTTACTAGGAGAGGATCTGCCTTGGAGAGGGACATCATGCTTGGGAAGGTGGAGGGATGGTGGAGACAGACCCTCAACCAGGCGGATTGGCACAGTGACAGCAGCAATGGGTTCAAGTGTGTCTGAGGGTTCAGGTCTGTCGTTCAGAGTCACACTTTACTTGAACGGCACCAAACTACAGTGATGACAATGTACTCTCAATGTACTTGGAGGCCCCCAGGAGGCCCCCTGAGGGCGGTGCAGGGGTCCTCGCTTGGAGTCCAGGGCTGCCCTGTCCCTCACCCAGCTCCGTGCTGGTTTTCCTGAGAGCTGCCAGCGTCCTCTGTTCTCACCAAGGTTAATGCCACGCTGCTCACAACAGCAGGAGGAGAGCGTTTCGGGAGCCAGACTTGCCCACTAATGAGCTCATTGATGTTCTTTGTAGTGAGGTGTGTGCTTTCTGCTCCCAAAGACAATTAGTGAACCCTAAGAAACCCATCTTCTCCAGGAGCCCCTGGTTTTCCACCCAGGTGAGCGTGGTTAGACAATGATTTCGTCGGGAAAGGTTCCTCTCATGAAGTTGACAGTGTGGGCTGGTCTCCTGGGACCCGCTGACCTGCTCTGCCTGGATGTTTCTGAGTGCAGCCCACTCACTAAACACCTACAAAACTAAGAGGGGACAGTCACTGCTCAGACAGTGGCCTGGGTGGTCGGCCACTCCTGCCGTCTGTGCCTGTTCCCCTGCCCAGTCCATGCTGGAGACCTGCTCCTGCCTGCAGCCCTGTGGCATTGTCCACTTCACTTCAGAAACACTTCAGAAAGCTGCTGTGTTCACACCTGTGGGTTACCATGGTGATGGAGGAGGACCCTGAGGTGATGGGGAGTGAACACATCAGGGGGCAGGTGACATGGTGAGAGAGTGGTGAGCAGTGAAGAGCAGCACAATGCTCCGGGCTGGAGGGGAGCACCGCCTTCCCGGCTGGAGGGGAGCATTGCATTGAGGGGTCTCACCAGGGTGACTCATGGAACAAGTCACCTCAATGGGGGCATGGTGAGGATTGAGTGTCCATGGTGAGGAAAGGTTAGTCATTTGAGAAGAGTCACTGAAAATGAGGGAGGCCCTCCAGGGATGGGTGGCATGCTGACCATGACAATGGACTCAGACCAGCGAGCATGAGGATGACCAGGACATGGTGTCTCTTGTGACACGTGGAACTGGACCCAAATTGACAACAACTGGGCACAACCTTTACTTCAATGGAGCGGTTTTGATAAAAGCTGGTTTGTGCGCACCACCTCAGAGTGCCCCGCCTTGATCTCCTCCCCACAACACGCAGCGAGGATCTGGGAGTTGGGGAGCCACGTGGGCCAGCCCACAGCCAGGACTTTTCTTCCCTTGAACTGCTGGTGGTTCGAAGGGTCAGGCTTTCAGTTAGCAGCTGCAAGCTGAACTACACGCTACCAGACCCCTCGTTTCATGAAGGGACATCTGAGAAAGCAGCGATGTGCAGGCCGCTTGCAGATCACCTAAGGGGCGGATCACCTAAGTGAGAGGCGTGTTCCTCAGGGCCCATTGTTTGGCCCATTGTTCCCAGTGGAAGGTGGGATGGCGTACTCCCCACTTGTCTCAGAAAGACTCCCCTTTCTGCTCACATTCACAATCTCCGCAGAACCCCGACTGAGTCCCACCATGAGACCATCTTTATGTTAATCGTTCAACAGCATGTCAGGGGCTGGACAGCCTGGGCTCCAGCAAATTCTCCACTAGGCCGCTTCCTGAAAACAACCTGAGGAGACGTGAATTGGAGCTTAACGCCCCGCACCTGCCCGGGGGCCAGGGATAAAAGTGAGGGATGGTTGTAATGCTGCTCACTGCACTCCATTTTAATTGAAAATGACGTGGGCGCTCCCTGCTTTCTGGACTCCGCCTGTCTTCGTCTTTCAGAGTGTGGGATTTATGCACCTGCCTGTGTTAGGAGGCCCGCTCCCCCATCAGTACGCACACACTTCTGTTTGTACCATAAATATTACAAAGATTATAAGGCAATAAGAACAAGCCGGGAGCCAGCTGTCCTTCAAGGATGCAGTGTGCGTGAATCATGTCTTCAAGGGCCTTTATCCCTAACACCATGCTTCCGGCAAGGGTGTTTTAACTCCTTGGTTTTAAATTGCAAAGGAGAGAATTTCCTAATGGATTTATGGTTTATCAGCGAGTTTCAGGAAGCGGGAGACAGATAGGTTCCCTCCAATACAGTGTTCATTTAAAAACAATCGACGATAGTTCAATTTTGCAGTCTATTTGTTTTCATAAACTAGAGTGCTAGCTATAATTCACTTTACTCTTAAAGAGAAACGTATTCCCTCCACACATGCAGGCTCTGCGCCCTGTGAGCACAGTCAGGATGCATCTGCACCGACAGATTAAAGGGGAGATGCTGATCTCATCCTCCTCGTTCAGGTTCTCCCTTACAGAAAGGGGCCCGTGGCTACTGATGTGGGTTTTTATACAATTAGGTTTATTATACATGAAATGGTGTGAAAGCAGAAACGTGACTGAGGCATAGTTTTTGCATTGGCAATCAATGGTTACACAGTCCATTGCCCGGGGAACCTGTGAGCTGCGGTGACATTGACCAAAAAGCCATTTGGGGTTGGTGGGAGCAAGGGTGCTGAGGGTGGCAATACCTAGGTTGGAACCAGGCTGAGGGCGTAGGACGTGAATTCCACCCTGAAACAGACTTTGTCTTGTCTGGACTCCATCCTGGAGGCTTCTAGGACCCCATCCACGCCCGCAGAAGGCACTCAGTCCACACTTGCTGACTTCAGAAGGAAGTTCAATGTTCTCCCCCAAAGCATGGTTTCTTCTTCTGACATAGGATGGGCGGGAAGAAGCCCAGGTCTTCCATGCTCTCAGCACCAAGTCCAGACTGGGCTCTGGGCTGTTGATGGGCCAGGCTGCTCTGGACATGAGAGCTAGCTCCTGGGTGCGGGCGTCTCTGTGCTCTGGGACTCCATGCCGGCACACACTGTGGCCTGGTGGAGAACTGTACGAGCAGAGGACTCGGAAGTGCTGGTAAAGCATGGGGACACCTGAGTGGAAAAGTGCCAGTACAGACCACCCGACAGGACTGAGCCCTGGTGACCTTGCTCCTGTGTGAGGCTGGTGGCCGTGCAGGCCCCAAGGAGCAGTGTTCCTCGGCATCCTTGTCACTGTGGGTCCAGAGCGACTCACAGGCTCCAGGTAACAAGACAGTGCAGCCTGGTCATGGGTTTTACACAGAGTTTACTGCTCGAGTTAGGACCAGAAGATTGCTCCCCACAGACACTGCTCAGGCAGGACCCTCGACCGACCACCATGCCCTGTCTGCTGCTCCTGGCCAACAGGCGGCTGGGGCTGCTTCCCTGTGCTGGTTCCCGACGGCTCTTACACTAAATGCCATATCCGAGGGCCTTTACCAAACACAAGTGTGTTTCCTCACAGCGTTACTGGGTACCATCCAGTCAGTTCTGCCCCCCAGTAGCCCTGTGGCCCCGGAAGGACACGCTGCTGGATGCCGCACTGTCCTCTCACTCTGCCTGGGTTTGCACCCACTGTAGTGGCTACCAGGTCAGACATACTGAGACTCTCTCTCCCTTTTCGCTGTCTTTCTACTTTACCAAGCACGAGGCCTTTCCTACGAGCTGGTCCCTCCTGATAACACACCCTGAGCACGTAAGGACAGCCTTGCCATCCTCGCTTCTCAGGGGCGCTCGAGCTGAACCTTGCCCGAGATGGGTGGGCGCGTCCTTCTGGCAATTCACCGTATACTTACTTCTCTTCACGAGCCGCGTAATTTAGAGATAACAATTCTTTCTGTTTTTTTTTTAAATTTTATTTTTTAATTCATTATCCATCTTTCTCCATGCATAATGACCTACTGCAGAAGAACAAGGACTACACCTTTCCATGTGGATTACATCTCAATATCAAGAAAACAGGGGTCCTCACCACTGGGCCAATAGACAACATTATGACAGACGGACAGAGGACTGATGTTGTCAATGGTTCCATCTTGCTTGGGTCAGCAATCAGCCCCTGCGGCACCAGCACTGAGATCAGGAGATGTGTGGCATTGGGCAAGGCGGCTCTGCTGCTGTTATAGCTGATTGTCTTCCAGTTAGAGCACGACTCAGAGCGACCCTGTGAACAAAAGGCCTGAAGCCCCTCTACACTAGCGACATTGATCAGAGTTCATAGAGTTTCCAGAGGCGTGTTGTTTAGGAAGTGGATGCCACTCCTCCTTCCAACCTGTCATGGTATATTGTTGTTTTTATGTGCCATTGACCCACCCGCAGCCCATGGCGACCCTGTGTACAGCAGCTCTGAACCCTTTCCTATCCTGTGCTAGTCTCACTAACTCCGACACACCAACCCCATCGCCCCAGTACTGCATCAATCCATCTCATCCTGGTTCTTCCCCTCCTGCATTGTCCATCCACCCTTCTGAGCATAACGTCCTTCTCCAAGGACTTTTCTCTCCTGGCCATGTGCCAAAAGAAAGTGAGGCGGAGCTTCAAAACCCTAGCCTCCAAGGAGAGATTTGGTTTCACCCTCTCCAAGACCTATTTGTTTCCTTTGCGGTCCATGGTATGTTTAAGATTCTTCTCCAGCACTACTACTCAAAGCCATCTATTCTTCTTATGTCATCCTTAGTCATTGTCCGAGTCTCTGAAGCATAACATGTGACTGAGAAGACTATAGTCTGAATTAGGCACACCTTTGTATTTAAACTGACATCGTTGCTCTTCAGCACTCTGGAGAGGTCCATGCCAGCAGATTTTCCCAATGCAATTAGTCTTTTGATTTCCTGACTGTTGGTGTTAAAAGTGTTTATTGTGGATCTGAGCAAGCTGTAATTGTTAACAACATCAATCTCTTCTTCATCTAATATGGTGCTGCCAATCAGACCAGCGGTGAGAATCCTTGTCTTCTTGATGTTGAGCTTCAATCCATATTGAAGACCACGGTCCTTGACCTTCTGCAGCAAGTGCTTCAGGTACTCCTCAGTTTAGGGACCTCTTAAAAATATCGAAGAGTAATGATGTCAGTTTGAAGACTTACATGTGCCTGATTCAGGCCATGATATTATCGGTCACTTGCTGTGCATCTGAGAGATGGGCAATGAATAAAGATGACAGAGGAATTGATGCCTTAAGCTGTGGTGTTGGAAAAGAGCACTGGATATCCTATGGTCTGCCAAAAGAACAAATAGATATGTCTTAGAGAAAATACAACCAGAATGCTCCCTGGAAGGAGGATGGAGAAGTTTCATCTCATACTTTGGACATTTGTCTAGGAGAGGCTATTCCTTGAGAGGGGGGGTCAGTGAAAGAAGAAGACGTCCAACAAGATGGAGTGACACCGTGACTGGGGCAGTGGGCTCGAATGTGTCAAAGTTGACGCGGATGACACAGGATAGGGTGGGTACAGGTCTGTTCACAGGGTTGGTATGAGCCACACCCAACTGAGTAGCACTGAACAACCACAGGATGAGAGACCTGACGATACTGTGGTCTGGGTCAAGTCCATCTCAGCTCTCCGAGTGACTGCTCTGTTTTTTAAGACCTTAAAGAGGTCTTTTGCCACAGATGTGCCCAATCCACTATGCCTTTTATTTCTATATGGCCGCTTCTCTGGGTGTTAATTGTGGTCCCAAGTTAAAGGAAACCCTTGACGTCAGTCTTTGGTTACATGTTATTTGCCGGTTCCACTGTGCGCAGTTTTGACGTCAGTCTTTGGTTACATGTTATTTGCCGGTTCCACTGTGTGCAGTTTTGACGTCAGTCTTTGGTTGCATGTTATTTGCCGGTTCCACTGTGCGCAGTTTTAACGTCAGTCTTTGGTTACATGTTATTTGCCGGTTCCACTGTGCGCAGTTTTGTTTTATTTATGTTGCAGTTTTGTCTGTACTGCGGCTGTAGCCTTTGATCTTCACTAAGAATGACTTCAAACCTTTCTGTTTTCAGAAAGCAAAGTTAGGCCATTTGCTTATGAGTCTTCCAACCCTGACACCACTGTCTTTGTTAGTGACCAAGCGTGAAGTCGTCCAGGGCTAGTCTCTCTGAGACAGCATCCAGTAGAGGTCCAATTTCAGGACAAGTTACACAGCATACAGCTGACATACTTGTGGTGAAAGTTTGCACACTTTGTTTGATTTTAAACCATGCAGCGTCTCATTGTTCTGCTAATCTCTGTAGAGGTGCCACACGAACACAATCAGATGTTCTGGAATTCCAGTTCTTTGCAGTGTGATCCGTCTTCTGTGAGATGAAGCTTCTTCTTGTCTCGCCTCAAAAGAGCTCCCTGATTGACTTTCTTCAAGATATTTGCTTGTTATTTTTCTTTAGAATGTGCACAAACACGGACTCCTCACAGTTGATCACCTAGAGCTTTCTTCCAAATGTCTTGGCATAATTGAACTAGTGTTTCCATCATTGCATCCTCTGGCTGTGTGATAACAATTGATATTTCATCAGTTCCTGGAGCCTTAACTATCACCAATGCCTTAAGTCTAGATTAGACTTGTTCATTCAGTACCAGTAGCTCTTGATCATAAGATTTCTCTCCAAATGGTGGGAAATTGGCCAGTTCTGTTCGGTAGAGTGACTGTGTACTCCTCCCGTCTTCTGAGCTTCCTTAGGTGATGTGTTCAATATATTGTTCATCGACTCATTAATATGGCAACTGAGGCTGACTTTAACTTTTTCTTCGGTTCTTTCAACTTGAGAAATGCCAAGTATCTTCTTCCCTCTTGATTTTATAACTCTAGATCTTTGCACTTTTAATGAGAATACTTAGGAAGCTTCTCTTAGCTTCTTTTACATTTCTTCCTTTTGCTTTGTTGTTGTTGTTAGGTACAGTCAAGGTGACCATGACTCCCAGTAACTCTAGGAAGAACAGGTCTGACCCTTGCGTTGTCCTGTGTCATCCTCACTCTATATCAAGCCCCTTACTACAGTCATTCTGTCTTGTTAAGAGTCTTTATTTCTCTGACCCTTTGCTTTTCTAAGCATGATGTCCTTATCCCTTTTGACTGAAAGTCCCTCAGGACAACATGACCAAAGTATGTGAGACAAAGTCTTAACAGCCTCGCTTCTAAGGAGCACCCTGGGTGCACTTCCTCCAGGATACATGTGTGTGTGCTTTTGATGGTCAATGGAGTAATCAGTACTCTTCTCCAACACAACTCAAAGGTACTAGCTTTTCTTCTGTAATCCTTATTCATTGTCCAACTTTCACATACATAGAAAGTCATTGAAAAGACCAACGGCTTGGAATAGATGCAGATATAAATTTATATATTTTGTAGTTCTTTAATTATGAGCTCTGGTGGCCTAGTGGTTAAGAAGCTGCTTTACAATCCCAAAGGCTTGAGGTTTGAATCTGCTAGCTTCTCTGTGGAAGAAGGATGAGCAATTTGACTCTGAAACTCACTGGAGGGTCAGCTGTGGGTTGGTCTCAACTCAACAGCAAATAGCAACAACAGTTATTTATGTTACTGAAAAATTATTTACATGTTGGACTTATAAAGTTGTATCATACAATCTCCAATATCATCCCTATCACCAAGACCAAATCTTTCAACTGATGATCCTTCTTCTTTTCCAACTTTTCAGACTGCCTGAATTGGTGAAAAAAAAAATCTCGATGTCTTCATCATTTCCATTATCATTTGATGAATAAATCGGAATAATAGTTCTATTGATGGGCCTTCCTTGTAAATATAAATGTATATTATCCTATCTCTGACAGCATCGTACATCAGGATGATCATGAGATGTTCTTTTGATGATTAATGTGAAGTCACTTTCCTTCAATATGTGATTCCGAGCATAGTACACTGTGTTGTCGTTGTTGTTGTGAGATGCCATCAAGTTGAGTACGACCCATACAACCACATGAACAACAGGTGTGAAGGTGTCCTACCCTGTGTCGTCCTCACAGTTCCCAACACACTAGAACCCATCATGGCAGTCACACTGTCATGCCATCTGGTTGAGAGTTTTCCTCTCTTTGCCAACCCTCTACCATCCCAAATATAGGATTATCTAATTCAAACTGGCTAATGTCCATTTCAGTTCACTACTGCCTACAATATGAGTTTCTGTGAGTTCCATTTCATTTTTCACATTTCCAGTCTGTCTGTACTTTAAAAATTCCACTTTATGATGGTTGGTGGAGCTTTGCAGTTTTCATTTCATGTTGAGTCATACCTTCCAGTTGAAGGATGAATCTTCTATCACTGTTGTTAAGTACTGTCCAGTTGAGCACAACTCATAGTGACCCATGAGCAACAGGCCCGGGTCTATCCTATCCTGCACCGTCCTTATCGTCCGCGACACATTTGAGTCCATTGTCAGGTGCACTGTGGCAATCTGTCTCATGGAGGGGCTTCACTGATCCTTCACCTTTCCAAGCATGCTGTCCTCTGAGGAACAGCCTCTACTAACAAGATATCCAAAACTCATGAAAGGAAATTTCACCATCTTTGCCTCCGAGGGGCATCTGTCTACATTTTCCCCAAGATACATCTGCTTCTTTTGTCACTCCATGTGACACTTTGCACTCTTCTCTGACTCCAAAACTCAACTACATCAACTCTTCTCCCATCATCCTTATTCATTGTCCAGCTCTCAGATGCATAGCAGGTGTTTCTTGAATCAGGTGCACCTTAGTCTTTAAACTGACATCACTGCTCTTCAGAACTTGGGCGATGTCACTGACAGCAGACTTCCTCAATGCTATATGTGTCCTGATCTCCTCTGGCACAGTTCATGTAGTAAATGAGCACAAGTGCCTTGCTTATTGCTAACTTGTCCTCAATTTTACACTGAAGCTTTGCACTGCTAGTGCAGAGAAGGGACTCTGGCATAAGCTGGGAGGTGTTTCTATTTGCTTAGGAATCATCTTGAGTACAGTGGTCCACAGAAAGGAGTCACTTCTTACACTTTTAAAACTATTGAATCTCTAGGAGGGAGGACCTTCACCAGTGTCTGTCTGTCTGTCTGTCTCTCTCACACACACTCACACACACACACACACACACACACACACACACAGAGAATGAGACATCCTTTTCCTGTCTCCAGTGTCTCAAGGTCACAAAGAGGTTCCTACCCATGAGAACCACATCCACACACGCCTCTCAAGACGAGAGACAGACCAGGCTGTGATGAGTTACAGCATCCTTATCTGTATTCTGTGACAGTTCATCTCCATGTGGCACCATTTCTGAATTAATGTAGCATTTTGGCAGCTTCTCTGGAAGAAGTTTGCCCCTTTTGAAATGTAGTTTGCAAAGTAAAATTGCTGAGGCGTGTTTATAGGAAGAGACGCTTCCAGGTCATTTTGTTTAAAACGGCTGAGCTGAAAAGGCTCAGCCACGATTGTCTCACTTTCTTTGGTGTCACCGTTGGTGTGTCCCCTTCGTTTTTGCCTCCAGCCTTCCACAGGCCATCTGTTCTTTGCTCACTAATTAGGACATCATAGCAGCCTGCCCTCTGCTCTGCCAGGTAAACACAGGCCCACAGAGGCGACTGGGAGCAGGTTCTGGTGCTCCAGGGATGGAGATGGTGAGAGGAAGGGCTGAGGGAACAGAGAGGAACAGAGGGAGCAACGTGTGCTTCACGTTTGCAACTTCACCCAAAATGTGTCCTTTGAAGATCTTTGTGTGCTGAAGAGATTATGACATGTTAGATTTGCAGTGAGCCTTCCCAAAGAGCTAGGGAAACAGCATGAACACACACACACACACACACACACACACACACACACACATACCTGCACCCACACACTCACCTCAAGGTTTAAAGTCTAGGCCTGTGAACCCTCTTACAACCAACCCCAATACCTCTTCATATGTTTGATAACAAGACATGGGAATGCTAGCAACCAATGCTGGGCAGGTGGTCAGTGTCCCAGAGACCAGTCCTGTGTTCTCATCTGTGAGTAAACCTGGGCATCTTAGTTCCTAACCCAAGGTCCAGTCACTACTTGGCAAGGCCTCTGAAGGAGAGCGTTAGGGTCCTTTCAGACTCAATGGCATGTGACAACCACAACCACAACAACTGTAGCAATGGTTGAGTGCTCGGTGGTGAATTGAAAGGTTAGCGGGTCTAATCCCGAGTGGCTCGACAGGAGAAAGATATGGTGAGGGGCTTTCACAAAGACCACAGCAGGAGACCCTGGGGACCTCTGTGCTCTCCTCTGGGTTGATGGAAGCTGGAACTGGTCTGATGGCTTCTAATAACAACATGGATAATTAATGTTGATTGCTTCCAAACAAACCCACTTGGTGCATTTTCCCACCTGGAAATGGTTTGTAGGTGTGTCTGTGTGGGCGCTTACTCCTACTTGACAGAAGATCAGTGTAACTGGATTATGTGGTAAAGCCGTTCTGCTACAGAGAGGAGAACTTAGCCCCTGGGGACCACCTTTCAGCCGAACAGTAGACGAACGCATCAAGTCAGCAGTGATTCCTGGAGGGACTGAATCTCAGCTCAACCAACACGACCAAAGGCCCAGACAGAAACATTTGACCAAAATAAAGCTCCAAAGGCAGAAGGGACAGGCCAGGGGGATGAGCGGAGGCAAAAGGGAGGCCAGCGAGGAAGGAAAGACAGCCACGTGACCCTGACCTTGTAGGGATGGCAGTCAATGTCATGAGAAAACTGCATATAACTCGTCACTGAACGACGATACTCTTCGTTTCCTCCCAAACCACAGTAAGTTGAGAAATAGAGACTATTGTTGAAACCTTCATTTCTAAAGAAAGAACATGATCAATGAAAACAGAGAGCACCATTGTGATACTGGTTCCCAGACTGTTAGGTTTCCAGGTATCTCTTTAAAGCCTCGTTTTGAGCTTCAGATGGTTATTGAGTTTGGAGGAAAACACTTGCAGCCCTTTCCTGTGAAGCTCCTTGTTGCAGCCCAGAGGCTCCTCTCTCCTGAGCCCAGCAGGTGCCAGAGAGCAGTTAGCAGCCATGGCGTCCAGGCTCCCAAGACAGCGGGTGGTGACGCCTTCCATTTGTACCTTGTGCTTGAGTAATTGTTTGTACTTACAGAAGGGCTTTCTTAGTGCGTGGTAGGAGTGCCTGCAGCACACACACTCACAGAGCTCTTTTCCTGAGCTTCTCACTCAGTGATCAGAAAGTGAGTGAGTCCCAGCCCACTGCGCTTAGGACATGGATTCCAGTGGCCTGCAGAGCAGTGAGAGAAAGTCAAGCATGCTAGCAAAAGAAAGAGAAGAGGCCTCTGACAAGTCGGTATCTAGTCCATGATTGTTTGCGATGTCAAATAAACACACAACATGTAAACACATATTTAGGGTCAGCCTCCGGGAAAAAAGTAAAATGTCTTTTCTTTAATGTCATTGGTTTTGTCTGAGCGTAGTTACTACGAACAGTTCAGGAGCCCAGATGGGACTGACACTGCCAAGGAGCTCTGGGAGCCGGTCCCAGCCAGGATGGTAGGGCACTGACAGAGCTGTGGAGGTTGGGTGGTCTGTGTGCCAGGTTCCCTTGTGAGAGCAGCTCCCTTTGCAGGTGAGAGCCATCCTAGGACGTGGAGGAGACACGGAGATCCAGAAGCTGCCTGAGGGCTGTGTGCTGGCAGCGAATCCACATTCAGATGGTCACCAGGCTCCCTCCTGCTCCTAGCACTCTGATGAGAAGAAGTTTTTCTGAATCTCTTCGCTCATGTCTTTATTATCTAGCTACAATGGTGTACTCCCTCAATCTTCTTTTAATGCTTCTTGTATCATTCAATATTTTGCCAATAGCAATTCTCTCTCTCTCTCTCTCTCTCTCTCTCTGTCTTCCTCAAGATAAAAGGTGAGGGAGGAAATATAATTATAGAAAAAAAAAAGGTGAGGGAGGGTGGGAATTTGACCAAGGTGGTAGAAATATGGTGACTCAGGTGATGAATTGTTAATCCACCACATTAAAATGTACACATTTAGGATTTAAAACACATGCTACAAAGGGGAAGAGAACCCCAGCAGATCAGAGATCACAAGCTGGAGGAAAGATGCCTCCGCTCCCAAAGGGGGGCAATGACACGGCCCTGGCACTCCTGGCCTGCTGACTTCTATTTTGAGGGGACCAAATTCAGTTCATGACCAGGGGCCCATTTTGAGTCCACTGAAAATTCCTATAGGAAAATGACAAGCACATAAATATTTCCCACGGGATTTACAGCCTCCGAAAGCCCCCGAGAGTCAGTGGGAGCGGGTTTGAGTTTCAATAAACGAAGAACCTCGTGTAGTGGAGGATACTGCAGGCCAGGCTGCTTCTGAAAGGTCAGTGGTTCAAATCCACCAGGTCCACCCGGGAATGGAGATGGGCTGTGTCCTCCCACAGACGTGCAGCCGCAGAACCCCGATGGGCGCCTGCTACGATGTGCTGCTGACTTGAAGGCAGTGGATTTGAGTAAATAATACTCTGAAGTCAAAATCCAGTTCTAAAAAAGAAAGACCAACTATTGCACAAACGGAAATGTACTCTTCTTGCATTCAAAGTAAGAGCATTTGTCCACTGAGGAAACAAATTGCTACAATCAGAGGTGATTAATTTAGCAATTAGAGACAGACACTGGGAGCCCCTGGCAGTGTGGAGGGCTGTGCCGGTAGACAAGCCTCCCAGGGACACGTCAGGAACACGGGAAGTGGGAGGACACCCTCCTTCCTGCTGTCACTAGAAAGTGTCTTTACATTCAGGAGGGCACGCACGCTCAGCGTGTCACACTCTTCCCACACAGCTGCTCACACAGGTAACTTCGCTGCTCGGAGAGGAGGGAGAATTGGCTCTGAGGGAATGTGTGTGGATTCGTCCCACCGACTCTCATCCTGACTGCAGTCTCCCTAAAGCATCTCCATGGGCCGAGAAAGAGCCTGGTAGAGACTGATGGTGAGGAGACGGTGGCCATGGCCCCCACCCGTCCAGCAGGGGGCAGCCAGCCCTCCCATGAGCAGATCACCCACTACACTGACCACCAGGGTGGCATTTGTTTTGGGGAGGTCAGTCCTCCGAGCCTCTGCTGGACTGTGGGTGCAGTGGGCGAGCGAGTCATGCTGGGCCACACCGCCGTGGACGTGACATCTGGTGATGGAACTGGAGCAAAATGTACTCACAGCACCAGCAGCTTCCTGGGGGCAAAAGGAGGTCACAGCGGAGACACAGGAAAAGGCAGACCAGAGTTGGCAGGAATACCTGGCAGCACAAACAGCTCACACATTTGCCTGCTATCTCAAAGGCTGACGGTTCAAGTTTACCCAAAGGTGCTTTGGAAAAGCATGGTGACTGCCAAACAACTCAAAGGTTGAAGGTTCAAATTTACCCAAAGGTGCTCTGGAAAAAGCCTGGAAACTTCCAAGCAACAGCCCCGAGGAACACTGTTGCTGCTGCTGGGGGTGAGTGGGGACCACTCGGAAGTGTCACCATCTGCACCCTGGGCGTGTCCTGGGCTGTCGTGTCCCTGGGAGTTGGAGCTGCCCGAATAGCTGCAGTTGGCTTGTTTTTTCCATGCGGATCAAGGAAGAGACCAACAGTTACTGGGGTCAGTGGGAGGATGGACAAGTGCCCCGCAGGGCATCTTTCAGGACTATTCCGGGTGATACTGCGATGACAGAGTCATGCCTGATGCATTTGTCAAAACCCAGACTCTACAGCAGAAGGAGTGAAGCGTCGCAACAGTGTGTGGATACCAGTCCTTCCGTTATAACAGTCTTAAGGCAGGAGAACAAGACTGGGACCATAGGAGAGTTGGTGCTGGAGGAGGGGACAGTACGCAAACTCCTTAGCGCCTGTGTTCTCTCCCTGTGAGTCTAACACCGCCCCCAACACAACCTGCATTAAAATACCGCTCAGAGGACATGGCAGTTGGGGTGAGACATTCACAGAGTGGTGACTTGCTGGACTCTGCTGGGGGACAGAGGGACTCAGTCTCAGGTCGCAGGCGTCACGGCTGTGTGAACACTGAGGTGGGGGGCAGAGCCCACCCCGACCCCGCTGCTCTGTGACTCCCCCAGCTGTCACTGTGTTATTTGACTCTGAGTTTTTAATGAAATCAAGTCTTTAGTGTTGTGCAGGCGGGATTACAGTATCGAGCCACCACTGCTATCTGCAAGGCATTATTTGATTAGCATGATAAAGTGCAGTGCGCGTTTTACAGCTGTCAGCCCGCATATTCCTGGGGAAATAATTCCACGGCACCGAGGATGTGGCTTACTGCTTAACACGACTATTTTTCTAGGTCAAGATGAAGTGTATGACATCGATTTACTGCTCCCCCCACCAAGTGTCAAACAGCAGTAACAAAAGTTTTAAAAGCACTTCAAACATGAAGTTGTAAAAAAAAAAAAGTATCAGTTTTGAGATTAAAATACACTTGCTTTTTATTAGATCAGCAGAGCATCAATTCTGAAGGTAGCTCAGCTCGCACCACTGGGAGAGAAAAACTCTTTCTTCCTCCATGTGCAGGCCTGGTCCATGTACTTGCCCTCCACTGTCCCTGCTCCAGCCCCAGGCCCCAGGCCCCAGGCCGCAGGCTGGGTCCCTGCTCCAGGCCCCAGGACAGGTTCCCACTCAGGCCCCAGGCCCCAGGCCCCAGGCCCCAGGCCGCAGGCTGGGTCCCTGCTCCAGGCCCCAGGACAGGTTCCCACTCAGGCCCTAGGGGTCCCTGCCCCAGGCCCCAGGCAGAGTCCCTGCTCCAGGCTGCAGGCTGTGGGTGCCATCAGGAGCTGCAGCTTCACCCCAGAAAGCTTACGTTTTCCCAAAGATAAACCAAACAAAACCATGTCAGAAGGAGGAGGATGGCCACTAATGGCAGTGGACGCGGTGGGAACAATGGAGGATCGTGTGTGGAGAACGGTGACAGGATGGACATGGCTTCTAATAGATGAGGACAGAATAGAGCATCCCTGGGCAGGACAGCGTCTGTGCAGAGGGAAGGGCCAGGCTTTGTAAGTAGAGGGACGCATGTGGACACAGCCTCAAATGGGCGAGCAGGTGCTGGGCTTGGAGGCAGTGGCTCTCCCCTGTTCTCGTCTGATGGTTTCTCTTCTCTCAGTGAAGGTAGCTGGTGTAAACACAGGAAAGGAGGCGAGGCGCGGGAGTGTCAGAAGGGAATACTAGAATTCCATCGCTTCCTTTGCATCTGAAGGTTGGACGATGGATAAGAATTCCCAAGGAAGAACCAATGCCTTTGCCATGTAGTGTTGGAGAATAATACTGACTGTTCCTTTGTCTAAATGAAGAAGGTGCAGTCAGGCTGCTCCTCAGAGGCGAGGGTGAAGGAACTCGGTGTCACAGATTTGGGGAATACTGAGAGGAGGGACCATTCCCTGGACAAAGACGTCATGCCAGCAAAGATGGAAAGTCAGAGAAAGGGGAAGACACTCAGTGAGATGGATGGACTGACTTCTACAAGGGGCTGGAGCCTGTCGGGTCCTATGAGGACTGGGCAGGCAGCACGGGACAGGCTTCTCGGTTGGTCATAAGGTCATTGTCAGCTGTAGTTGATGCAACTGTACTAACAACATTCAGTGAGGTTCACATGATGGCCGTGAGCTTGGCTTTACCAAGACCGGTCAGCATGGGCGTTCCTGCCTCACCCACACGCGGTCACACAGGGCAGACACGGGGCAGGTAGGAAGTTGGTAGATTAACCTGGGCCGCACGTTAGCCATATGATGCAAACGAGACTGAGGATGTGGTGGCCAAAATGAAAGCCTTATGCAAGCATGTGGTGACGACACTAGCTAGGAAATCCAGACTGAACTGGGGCGGTGTGGCAGTGAGAAGGCAGATACAGGAGCCAATGGACTCACCAGTGGGCGCTGGGGAGTGGAAGGCTGATGGATTTGGGGTCATGGAGGGAATGAGCTAGACAAGAGAGGAAAGCTTGAAATGGGCCTTGCGGAGGGGCTGCCGGGTCTGAGAACCCAGGAGGACTGGTGGCACCATTTGTTAAGTGTTGAGCTTCTGACCAAAGGTTAGTGGTTTGGACCCACCATCCACTTTGTGGAAGAAGGGTGAGGCACTGTGATC
The DNA here is from genome assembly GCF_000299155.1 of Elephantulus edwardii. Lineage (NCBI taxonomy): Eukaryota > Metazoa > Chordata > Mammalia > Macroscelidea > Macroscelididae > Elephantulus > Elephantulus edwardii. The sequence continues at coordinate 1,997,704 of NW_006399756.1, read as the reverse complement.
TCACTAAGAAATGCAGCCCTGGAAGCCCTTGGGGGCAGACCTGCTGGGTCCCATGGGCTGCTCGGAGCTAGAACTTAATGGACGCAGTAGGGTCCATTTACCCGGTGGTTGTTTTTTTTTTAATTTCTGCAGTTATTAGAAGTGACAAGTTCTAGGACTGAGCACAAAGGTGCGTGGAGGACAGGTGGAGATGGGCTCATTGGAAGAGAGACCCGGGGAGTTGGAATCTGAGGAGAATGTTGGGAGCTCATGCAGCTGTCCACACTGCAGTACTGACCCCGAGCCTCTGGGCCCAGAAAGAGCTGGACGTTCAAAATGGAGCCCAGACCTAGTGCATGGGCTCGTGACTTCACATGTGGGGTTCTGCCTTCCCTCAGCTTCTCTATCTTCAAACCATGGTCCTGGGGAGTGCAGTTCAGCTCCTGGGTCGTGTCCTGTGTCGTTGTGCAGACACCAGCCCTGTGCTTGGGGGTGATGGCCCTATTCTATTGTGCTCTGGGACGTTAAGGACACTCAGCTCCTCCAGGGGCCTGACTGCTGTCGTCACCTCCTGTCTCCCTGTCCCCTCCCCAAGGCCTTGCTCACACTTGGACAGTCAGCCATCTAATAGCCATCGTGTCTCCAGACACAGCCCAGCAGGTCAGCACTAGCTTATCTCCTGACCACAGCACAGCTCAGAGCATTTGCAGACACCAGGCAGCAACTGTCCAGCAGCCTCCGTGCCAGAGACTGTGGGAAAAGCCTCACCCCTCTCACTCTGACGAACAGGGAGCTGGGATGGGGTAGGGCAAGGAGCTGCGGTGTCGGCCCAAAGGCAGTGGTTCAAATGTCCTAGCAGCTGTCGACAAGCTGACCCGTGGGAGGAAGGTGGTCAGTCTCCAGCCCTATAATTCACAGCCTCTGAAAACCCAACAGAGGGTCAGCTGTGAGCTGGTCCTGACTTGATCGCACACGGCAAAAGAGAGGGCACAGCCGCCGCTGAGCCGATTCTGACCTGCAGGTGAGTGGGACCTGCCCGTCAGGTCTCCAGACATCTGAAGGCTGGGTCTGTGGCTTCTCCGAGTGGACCCAAGCCTTCAGCCTTTGTGTTAGTAGCCAAGTGTCTCAGCCTTTGTGTCACCCAGGGAGTCCTGAGCTCCCCCGACCCACAGAGGAGGAAGTCCAGGGCTGACCACACAGGGGGCTGGGATTGTCCTCAGACCTCCACTTCAGGGGTCTCTCGGTTAGATCCCTTGACCTTGTCTGCACGAGCAAATGTGAGCACTGAGCTCTGGCTCCTTATGAGACATACTCTGATGACGCGAGGGGATCCTGGCCCCCACCGGCACATCTGTGAGGCTCCCCTGGTTATCTGGATGCGTCTGAGCACAGCACATCTGTGGTGCCCACTAGTGACCTGGTGTCTCTGAGGACATCCTAACAGGATTTCAGACCAGAGTAGAAGGCAAAGCTGTGCTTCTGGATGATGGACCCCATATACACCCCGTATGTGGATGTTTTCCTAGTTCATCCTAAGAAGTCCTGGCTCTGACGGGAGGACGGGAGGCTCGAGCACTCTGCAGAGCTGTCGGGTGTTGATGGACTTGGTGGCAGTGCTCCAGCTTGTGCTGGGTCCCTTCATTCCTACACTCACTCTCCCGAGAGGCAGGTGCTGATGTGGGACTGTTGGAGATGCCCAGATCCACGCTGAGAGCACAGGGCCAGGGCGGCAGGCAGCTTGCTCGTGGCCTGCGGTTGCAGGTAGTGGTGTTGGTCACCTTGCGGTCAGTTCCAGCTGACGGAGCAGGTGCACCGCCGCTCTGAGGGTTTGCTGATGAGGAGCCCGCTTCCAGAGCTGCCTGATGACATTCGAAGCAGCAGCGACATGCTCGGAAGGGAACTGCGTCAAGTGACTGCAGGCTGGGCAAGCTGAGGGAGGTGTCGATGGCAAAGCTTGTGTGGAGCATGACACCCTGTTCAGCCACCTAAAGTGTGAGCAGAGGTGGGGAAGGGCAGGTGGGGAAGAGGGGAGCAGAGGCAATGGACAACCCAGAGGGGAGGGCCCAGAGCCCAAGATGAGGGGCTGTGAGCAGGGATGCAGGAGGATGGCCAGGTGAGGGCCATGTCTAGTAGTTGTGAAGCAGGGCTGGCATGTGGGTGTGCCTTAAGGGGACAGTGTGCGCTGGAGTTGACAATGTGCCGTGGCAGGTGGCATGCACCTTGAGTTGACAGTGTGCCTTGGAGGTGACAGTGTGCTCTGGAGGTGACAGTGTGCGCTGACAGGTGGCATGTGCCCTGAGGAGAGAGCAGACAGAACTGCGGAAGAGTTGTGCTCTAACAAGTGGACTGAGAAGATGACCATGGATCCACTAATGTAGTGACTCCGTGTTGACCTGACAAGATGATGTCTCTAATGTCTGAAGCACCGATGAGGAGAAAGCCCACGAGGACGCCATCTCGGGTCCAGACTCTGTTAAGAGTGGGCACCACACCCCTCCCAGAAGACCCTGAACTTCTCCTGAGCCCCTTCCAATGATAAGAGGTCTAGCTCTTCTCGCTCGCACAGAGGCTGCCCCCAACAACCCTGTAACCACAGTCAGAAGAAGAGTCACTCTCGGGTGAACTGATGTCACCAGAGCCCTTATTTCTGTTTGCTGCTGTCCCTAAGTGGAGAAAGCACCAAATCCCAGCGGGGACCAAGTCATTAAGTACTGGTCATCTGCCTGAGCATGCCCAGTCACTGGACCCTGCAGACGGACATCCAGAAGGTTACAGAGGGTGGCCATGCTCCCACACTCCTGGATAACTTGTGTCATCTCTGTTTACTAATAAAGTTGTGGACACTGATGTCTGACCCTCAGCACGAAAGGTGTTCAGAAGGGAGAAGGGGTGAGGAAGTACCCTATTTCTACCTGTCAGTAGTTTCAGGGTCAGCCCGCCTGATGGATTTATTCCAAATTGGACAGATGGTGAGAATGGCCATTCCCTTTCTAAAGTGCCATTCATTCAAGGTCTTTGAAACTCAAGTGCCAACCTATGTGCCAACTTCTATCTCCTGCCTAATAAATTGAGTTTGTAAAACCACCTGGGCGAGTGGAAGCGTGCAGCCAAGTGTCCACCCACAAATCATTTAACAGCTGACGGCCACACAGAGCCAGAGGAATGGGGGCCACATTTTGAGGGATGGGCGCAGGGAGAAGGTGACTCGGGAGACAGAGACTTGCTTGTCAGGGCGGCTCCATCTCCAGGGCAGTGTCTCTGCAGAACTTGCACCTCGAGAAGCCTCACTTGGACAGGAACTACCCTCTTGAGAACTCACAGATGGACCCTGGGCACAGGAGCTGCTCCTTCCGAGGCTGGACGTCTGGTGGGAGGGCAGCATCCACGGAGCTGCAGGCTGCACCTGTGGCAGAGAAGCCCACCCCACAGGCTCATTTGCTCAGGACGCTGGCCTGCGTGCTCGTGTTTTCAGTGACAGCACTGCTGTCTGCCTACTGGGCAGACCCAGAATGACCTGCAGATAGGGTCCTTGGTTACGTGTCCCCATCTCCGCTGACTTCATCTACAACAACACAGATGTACTATTTAGACGTAGTCGTTCTTCCAGGAAGTCCTGAAACACGTTCCTAAGTCACACCCACACTCACACCTAGAGATAAACCAAGGGTCCTCATTCCTGGTCCTTCAGATGTTGAGGTGGTATTTCCCGTGTGACCTCCTACAAGAAGCAGCAGGCACAGTGACAAGCACAGCAGAGACGCGCCAACTGGGAACCAGGTGCAGAGCAGAAGCACGGCTTTGTCCTACTGGGACCAACCCAAGGAACAGAGACCAAGGACTGGTCTGGAGGACTTCTAAGGCTCTAGTCTTGCACAAGGAGACTGACTCATTATCTTCTTCCCACAGCTATGGGTTCAAAGTGCAACAGGGCTTTTTTCCAAATGCTCAACTTTCAGAGTCCTGGAAAAGTTCAGGTTTTCTCCCAGCCCCGGGGCTGGCTTTTGTCAGAGGAAAGGAGAGCTGACAAAGAAAACCCTAGGCCTGTCCCCATCCCTCACCCCGTGAACCATCACGAATGACTGTGACCTTTCCTGGGATTTCAGCTCATGGGCCCCTGTAATTCCAGGTAGACACTATGGAGTATCTTCAAGGCCACACCACACACTCCTGGCTCTGATCCGGCCATGAACTTCCGACACACACTATGCCGCTTAACACCGGTGTGCGCGATGCTCTCAGAGCCACGTGGAGAGTTGGAGAGACACTCTGTTACCCACGGAGAGAGCTTGGAGCAGACCAGCCACCATGCTTAGTTGGGAACTCTGAGCATGGCTTTCCCACACTGAGGGAGCTCTGATAAGATCCAGGGAGCAGGGAGGAAGGACACTTTCCACCTGACCTACCAGTGCCCTGGACTTTTAGGGGCTCTTGGCCACCTCGGCTCCCTCTCACAGGTCTGTGTTGTTCTGGTGTTAGGCTGTCTGGTTGCACCGGGAGTGGGCACTTCTGCTCCAGAAGTTGGTTGGCGCATCTGGGTCTTGTCTGAGAAATGGACGTGGAGCCCATGGAGTAATCCACACATGATGTCTGTCAAGGTCAGAGGGACTAGTGGGGCCAGACCACAGGTCACTCCCATAGTGAAGATGACAGAGTCCTGAGGACAATCTACCCTGACTTTTTAAGTCCCCTGACCAGGGAGGACATAGCATAGGACCTGTCACCTCAGAGGATTAAACTCTCGAAGCTGGAGGCCAGCTCTTCCACGTAGGGGCTGGAAGAGGCTCCAGCTGCCCACAGCCTCGATTATCGGACGTCTCCCTGCTGGAGGGGACGTTCTCTTGTCCAAGCTGCTGCAAGGACACCAGTGCACCCTCACCTACATGGCTGCCTCTCCTGGACACTTGCTGCTGGCCGCCTTGCCCTTGGGATCTCAGGACCAGTTTCTTTCCCTGTTACTTCTTGCATCTGTCCAGCCTTCCTCCATGACCACCTTCCTGCGACCCCACGTGTGCTCAGGTGTGGGGAGAGGGTAACAGGGTCTGGAGGTGTCTCTGGGGTCTAGGGCTTGGGGACCCTCACAGTTCTGTGATCTCTTCCCTCCCTCCTGTGACAGTGTATAGGTGCAAAGCAAACCACTGTGTCACCTTCACTGGTCCCCAGGTCCTTCCCACACTGGCTCCCCAACTACCAAGGATACGGTGGTTTCTAGTTCTTTCAGGAATTCATTCTTTTGCATAAAGTTTTTTCCTAATACCTTCTCTGAAACTCATAATCAAGGCCAAGCATTGGCAAGTCAGAAGCAATTAAGCCGCATGCCTGGCCCGGCTTGGAGCCGGAGCCTTGATTTGCAGTTTCTGATTGCTATGTGACTTGACAGAATAATAAACCAGCCTTGACGAGTGCGGCCATCAACTCTTGGGAACAAAAAAGTGCAAACCCAATAAGCAGAATTCATGGCGAAATCTTACAATATTAAAAACAAAATTTCCATTCAAAGGGCTGCCTGGCTCTGAACAGGAGATAGATGGGCCCAGATCTCACTTTGACGTGTGCGCCGTTGAGTCAGAGCTGACCTATGTCTGACCCTCCAGGGGGCTTTCAGGGTCACTTAATCACTTGGGAGGAGTTTGCCCGTCCTCCTGTGGGACAGCTGGTGGATTCCAAACTCACTGTACTCCTCCTCTAAAATAGATGAAGGAAACAATGGTTAAAAGACAATCTGATTCGGCATTATGTGTAGGAAAATAGCCCAGGATCAGAGGTACAGCGTAAAAAGGTCTCGGGAATTGGGGAGGGAGGTAATTGCGTAAGAGTTAATGAATATTAAGAAAACCAGAAAAACAAAAAAAGTGAATTGTGCAATTTGATGGGGGGGGGGTGGTGAGGGAAATTGGACAAATCTCTTCTCAAAATCAATGTATTAAAATTTTACGAATAAACTAGTATAATAAAGAATTAAAAAAAACAGATATGTAAAGAAAAAAGTGAACTGGGGAAGGGGGAAAAGATAGAAGGAGGGGTTAACATGCAACAATGAATGAAAGAAAATCTAACTTTTCTGTAAACTTTCATTAAAATCACAATTTAAAGAAAAAAATTTATATAAAATAAAAAAGGTTGTTAATCACATGGCAGTTTAGCCCCACACCCCCTGGATGTGCTTACAGGCAATCACCAGCAGGGGTGTCTGCAGCAGGGGTGCCCCATGGTGATGGTGGTGCAGGGCCCCACAGCAGACACCCAGCACGGGGCGGTATGTGTTAGTGCATCACAGGGTCCCAAGACCTCCCTGTGGGCTGAAGGATTGTGCCAGAGACCACACTGTCCACCCAACAAAAATAAGCCATGTCTGCTCTCTGGTCCTTCACAGAGATGTTCTCCCTCTCTCTGCTCTAGAAGAGAGCTCTTATGTTCAGTGACTGGACCGTGCACTGCCCGAGAACGAGTGGATCTGCCTTGGAAGAAGCAACCAGTGTATGTTCAAGAGGCAAAGAGGTGAGACTCATTCTCTTACACTGGAGGTCTGTTACCAGGTTGGTCCAGTTCCTGCAGAAGAACTTCATGCTTAGAAAAAGGAAGAGTCATTGAAAGGTCAGGAAGCCCTTAAGGAGATGAGTGACATGACGAGTGTGACCCAGTGGCAGCAACAATGGCCTCAAACAGCAGAGTCCGGCTGCACGTGTTCTGTCGGGCACAGTCGCTGCCCACAGCCCACTTGATGGCACCAGTAACAACAAAACTGTTACAATAGCCCCTCTTTAAATAGCCTCTCCATCTATCATATTGTCCCCTCCCTTAGCCGTAATAATCACTCTCTTGTAAGAGCCCCTCCTTCTAGTGTGTTTTTTTTTACTCACAATTTTTAATATAATGGGGTCAGCAGGATGGTCTGGCTGCCAGGTGGGGCAGGGGTCTGGAGCAGCCTGGTTCTATAGAGGTGTGATCTAGGTTTTAATTGTTTTTGGTCAAACATTCTTCTAAGTGGTATAGCACTGCTCTGTCCACTTGCTGTACAGAGGAAACTCGTGGTTGCTGTGATGCTAAACACTGTGACACTGATGTGTCAAATGAAACCCTATGAACTTGGAGAAATGATGAAAGTTATATAAGTGTTCAGGTCTTTCGTTCATAGGGTCATTATGAGTTGTCTATGACTTGATGGCACTTAACAACAACAACAACAATATTTTAATGTTGTTTTTTAGGTAACATTTTATCTTTTCAATCTTTATAGGTTTTTCTTTGGTATGCCATTATTCCTGTCCCCCACTTAATGCTCAAGACCTGCTCCAAAGCATAATTCCTAATGATATAATGATATAATGACCGTGTCTGATGCAAAGACTCTTCATAACTGCATAAGTCTGTCTTAAACCAACTTATTGCTCAGTTGTTGTTGTTGACTGCCATCGAGTCGAGCATGACTCGTACCGACTTCATGAACAAAAAGGCCTGAAGTCTTTCTAGAACTGTGGACATTGATCAAAGTTTGCATGCAGTTTAGGAAGTATAGTTATCTTACACAGGCAATTTAAAATCAAATTAAACATCACATTCAGTGAGTAACTTAAGGGAACCCCAAATATTTCTGTTTTACTTGTTAATTTACACTGTAATCCCTCCTACTGTGATGATTCTGGTGGCCTCGTGGGTAAGGAGTTGTGCCGCTAACCCGAAGGCAGGTGGTTTGAATCTGTGACTTATCCTTGGGAGGAAGATGGCCAATGGCCTCCCGTTAGAGTGCAGAGTGGGCTTCAGAGAATGTCGTCCCCAAACCACAGAGGACAGATCTTGACCTCTTCTGGGAAGACGTGGTCTCAGAGGTAGAGATCCCAGGATCTTAAGTGAGGATGTGGCCTCAGGGGTGGAGGTTTGCAGCCTCTGGAAAGAGTCTGAAGGGTCAGCCACGAGTCAGTTCAGGCTTGATGACAGAGGTGACTTTTTCTGTGGTAATCCTTCCTCTACTGTAACAGCTCCACGTCAGTGACCTTGACTTTAGCCATGCTCAATCTCCACCCGCTCCAGCGTGTCTTTGTGTTCCTATAAGCTCAGCAGGGGACCCATTGCAGTCCATTGACAACATTGCACTCATTAAGATGGGAATGCCCCAAACACCCCAAGTTTAGCAGAGCAAAGTGAGGGAGCCAGTCAGGTCCTGTCTGCCATCTCACGTGCAGAAACCATACACTCTGACTCGGGTTACACAGCATCACAGGAAGCCCACTGATGGGAAGACCTCAGCAGCTCCAGGCCTGGGCTGCAGAGAAGGTGCAGCTGGACGTTGATCGAGAACACACGAGCCCAGGCTGTGCCCCCTGGACTGCAGGCACCTGATGCAGTGGACAACCCCTAGGAATGACCTTTGGTTTCTAGGAAGACCTCCTGTCCTGTTGTCACCAATGTCTCCAGGGAATAAGAATTTTTATTTCCTGCTTCTCAATCCTCCAGAATTTCTCCTTTCACATTAAAAAACTCTCAGAACTCTGTTATGGTTTGAACAAAGCACCGTTTCATTCAAGAAGATGGGGTTTTGTGAATGTATTTTCCTGATTTACATGTTTGAGTTATAGGGCTCTGATCTCCCCTCTGTGCATAGTGCGGACCTGAGACGGTGACAGAGCCCTTGACTGGGAGGAGGTCTCCCTGCCAGACCCAGAGCCACACCACCTGCTTATCCAGCAAAGACGCTCCACGTTCTCTGTGGAGGGATTAGGAGCAAAGCGGAAGACGCAGACAAGAATGCTTTCTTTGCTCAGCACAGTCCACGGCTCTCCTCTTCTCAACCACAAGCCAGTGTCTGTGCTCTAGGTGATGCTGACAGCCCAGCTCCCCAGATGTTTACCCAAAGGGCAACAGCAGGACTCAGGGGAAGAGGCCACTCAAAACTCAGGCCCTTCCAGCTGACCTCCTGCCCCATCATTTCTCCCTAGAGCAGGGATATGAGGGGACTCTGGGCCCCTGTGGCCTTAGCCTCGTTGACAGATTGACAGGGTCGCTTTGAAGACAGATCCAATTAACCAAAGTGATGGAATCTGACCTTTGCAAGACTGCTGTTCTGACCTTGATTTGCTTGGAGGGAGAAACATTTCCTGGTCATCTAAACATTAACTAGCAAACATATAAAGCTTGCTGTTTTGAGATTCCAGAAAAAAGTATTTCAACATGAGGGCCTCAGCAGCTCACACTTGTAAAATAATTTGGGCACATCATCAGGAGAAGGCTGGTCACTAGAGAAGGACATAATGCTTGGCAGAAGGTCAGTGCGGAAGGAGACCCTTGAGGAGATGGACTGATGCAGGGGGTACAAGAAGGGCTCACACGTAACAACAACAGTGAGTCTACAATCTCACAGGTGACATCAGTGAATCTACAATCTCACAGGTGACAACAGTGAGTCTACAATCTCACAGGTGACATCAGTGAGGTGACAAGTTCACAGGTGACAACAGTGAGGCTACAAGCAGGGCTCACATGTAACAGCATCAGTAAGGCTGGTGGACCAGGCTTCCTCCAGCCCTCTCCCACCCCAGACTCCACTCCCCCTTGTCAGGTGGCCTGACTCCCCAGCCCACCTCTTCAGTATACCTCTGATTCCTGTCAGTGAAAAAGAATATTCCAGAACCCTGACTGACTCCAGCTGATTCCAGTTCAGCATACAGACTGAATAGGCCTGGACAGCGGACACAACCCTGGTTCACGCTTTTCTGATGTTAAGCCATGTAGTATTTATTCCCCTGATCTGCTTGGACAACAACCTTTGGCCTAGGAATAGGTTTCACACGAGCACATTTGAGTGTTCTGGGGATTCTGGTTCTTCTCAACATTAGCCATGATTTCTCATGTTCTACACACTCAAATAAGGATGAACAAGGATGACAGAAGAATTGATGCCTTTGAGTGGTGTTGGAGAGGAGTATTGCGTATCCCGTGATGACCAAAAGAACAGACAGATAAATCTTGGAGAAAGTGTGGCCAGAATGCTACTTGGAGGCTCGTGAAACTTCATCTCACATGCTTTGGGCATGTAGCTAGGAGAGGCTATTCCTTGGAGGGGGACTTCATACTTATAGAGGTGGACGGTCAGTGAAGGAAAGGAAGACCGTCATGCACATGGATTGACACAGCGCCTGCTGCAACGTGCGCTGTATGTCAGAGATGATGCCGTGGGACAGGGCAGGGATCAGGTCTTCACAGGTTCTCTTCGAGTCGTGTTCGACTTGATGACACCTAACAGTAGCTCAGTCTCTGCTGTAGACGCCAATGTGTGGGTGAGGTCCGCTCCAGGCTTGTCTTCTCTTCCTTGGATTCCTGGGCCCAGAGGTCTCTTTACGGGCCTGGCAGTGAGCTTTCTCATCCTGTGCTGGCCCGACCGGTGTGTGGTCTTGTCAGGACTGGTGGGACAGTGACCACATCCCAGGCCCTCACAGTGTGCAGCTGTGGAGACATGTGTGATGGGAGCGTTTACTGACACTGAGCAGCTGTACGGTCACATTACACCTGGTGAACTTCATGTCATGGGCAGCGATTCTGCTGGGACCCACATGGCCATGGGCACAAGGTGCTCCTTCCTCCTGAGAAGCTGAAAGGCCCCACAGTGGTGTTTGTGACCTTGCTGGTCCTGTTCTGTGTTGATGCAGCCGCTAGGCACACATGTGGCCCGGTTGGGCTGCCTCCGGGAACACACGATGGTGTCAGGTGGGAGGCACCAGCCTGTGGCCAGGCCAAGTGTCGGCACCTCAGAAACAGAGCTCAGAGACACAAGTGAAGTCACTGCCCAGTGGACATGAGAAATGGGAGGAGGAAGTCAGTTGTCCCGAGAGAACTCCACTCTGCCCTGTGGCTTCTCCGTGGTAGGTCCTTCTGAAGTGGATCCCCAGGCTGTCCCTGTGAGGAGGCTCTGGGAGGCTTGGACGCCCACCCTTCCCTTAGCAGCTGACCTTGTTCGTGCACTGAAGGGGACTTCAATGATGCACAGGAAAAAGCCAGCTGATCAGATGCCATGGAGTCAGCTCCGACTGGCCGTCCCCGTGTCTTGGCGCAGAACTGAGCTCACAGGCTTCCCAGTGGCTGCATTTGGGGAGCAGATCACTGGATGGACTGCGACCATCAGCTTCTGGTCAACAGCTGTCTAACGCTGCCTCAGTGACTTGACTTGAGCATGGACCTTCAAAGGGTTTCTGGGCATGAAGATATGGCTGGAGGTTGCTAATCAGCCCTGATTTACAGATGGGAAAACCTTCCTGGGAGGAGGGGACTGTGAGAAGAGACCTGTGGGTCAGGGAGGGGTGGAGACTGGACAGGGTCCCTTCTGGCTCGATCCACATTTCAGTCCCTTGGGAGAGAGGAAGAGCAGAAGGAGCGAGTGTGATTCCAAGGGGTTCTGTGTGACGGGGCCCACACTGTGCACCCGGGAGAGGTTCTGTGTGACAGGGCCCACACTGTGCATGGGGTCCCTGGAAGAGGTTCTGCGTGACCTGGGCCCACATCATGTACTGGGGGGTTCTGTGTGACCTGGGCCCACATCATACATGGGGACCCCAGGAGGGGTTTTACGTGACCTGGATCCACACCACACCTGGGAGACGTGAGAGGGTTTCTGTGTGACCCGTGCTGACATCATGAGTGGGGCCTCAGTGGACCCAGGCAAGGGGAAAGCCCCTCTGTATGACCAGGGCCACGCAGTAATGAGGGGTCACTAGCCTCACTAACTCCTTAGGGCACACCTGTGAAGAGCACAGTGACAGAGCAGTTGTGTCAGGACAGCCAGTCGTGAACACTGTGACGTGAGGGACTGTGCTTCTCGTGCCATTGAAATTGCCGTTTCTCCAAAATCTCCGTGTGCTCTGCTCGTACACGGAGTAGCCACATGCTGAAGGGCGTTTTCTAGGGAAATGGGACGTTCCATCCACACAGAAACCTGCGCAAGAGTGTTCAAAGCCTCTTTGTTCATAAAAGCCTCCAGCCAGGACACAGGAAAGTGTCTCTCAGAGGGTGAGAGGCTAACAGCATCTGGGGAGCTGCACAAAGGGGCAGCTGGGGAGCTGCAGGACTTCAAAGGGCTTCAAGAATGCTCTCTAAAGGATCTAGGTCAGGAAGACGCTGTGCCGGCCAAACGAACACACACCTGTCTTGACAGACGTGCAACCAGAGAGCTTCTTGGAGGCAACGGTGGGGACATTTCCTCTCACTTACTTCCAGCATACTTTAATGAGGGGTCAGTCCCTGGAGAAAGGCCCCCTGGGGAAGGGGTCATCAGAAGGGCCAGCCAGATCCGAGCCAGATTAGCACAAGCGTGCCACACCATCTTAGCACGACAGAGAGCCTGAGGATGGCACGCGATGGGCAAGAGTCATGTGGTGTCCGCCGGGTTGCTGTGGTTCGTAGATGACTTGACGGCAGCTCACAACAACCTCCTCTAAAGGGGACCTCTCATAGCCTAGTGAGGAGTTGCAGTGCCAAGCCTGAGGCAGGCAGTTCAAATCTACCAGGAGGAAAAATGGGCAGTCTCCTCCAGGGCAGAGCATAGCCTCTGAAAAGCCACTGCAGGGCCAGCTATGAGTTGATTCCATCTCCATGACAAGAATGAGATCTTCAAGGTGCCACATGGCGTGGTTATGTTCAGCTGCTTACTGAGAGGTGGGCAGTGTGGAGCCACCAGCCACTCCTGGAAGGAGGAGCAAATCTCCTCTCCCCAAGATTTACAGCCTCAGGAACCCAGTGGAGGCTCGTGGTAAATCGGAATCAATTCAGTGGTGATGGATGAGGTCTCAAATGACAAGATTATTGGGATGTAAAGGGGTAAGTGGTTGCTGGGGCCGCCTATGTGACTGCAGAAGGGCCGTGGGCAGATGCAGGTGCTCTTGGGACACCTGAGTGCCTTGATTGCTGTGAGGCTGCACAGGTCTACCAGGTGAGCAAACAGTCAGGGTGCCACACTCACATAGTGCCCAGGACAATCTCCTGAACGGGATATTCGTCCTCAGAATGACGCTGGGAAGACGTCATCTTTTTTGGACTCACCAGGCAGAGGAACCAGTCCCTGGAGAGGGATATTATGCTTAGTAAGGCAGATGTTCCGTGAAAAAGGAGACCCTCAAAGAGGTGGATCGGCAGAGTGGCGGCAGCACTGGACTCCGACACACGACGCTTATGAAGATAATGCAAAAGCTGCAGTGATTGGTTCACTCTGAGTCAGTACAGACTCAATGGTGCACGACGACGACAAGGACTGCGACTACCTGAGAAGTCACCAACGCAGGGAGCTGGTGCATGGCTCCCAAGGCTGCTCTCAACTATCTCTGTAACTTTCTGTTTTTCTCTGGTGGCTTCAGAGTGGACTTGAACTTACAGAGAAGCGTGATCTTTTCACTTTGCAGTGAAACTTTCCATAGATGAGGGTACCCAAGCTCTCTCAAAAAACACCGCCAAACCAGCCAGCCAAAACCAGAGAAGAGTCAAATGGGGAATCGCATTTGAATATCACACACATCACACACATTTACTTCAAGAAGGAAAGACCGCGGTGCTTACAGGCCCCTGTGCCTCACATTTGATGGCATGTATGTCCCCATACGGGTCATGAACCCAGCCTCCTCTGGAAGAGGTTGGCATGCACTTACCTGTGTGCAGGTAAAGGGAAGAGCCCATGATTCACGCTGCACTGAGTAATTAACCAGGGAAACGGGGGTCTTAGACTTTCTACAAGAGAAAAAGGCAAAAAGGAGAGAAATGTTAGTGATGGTCCCTCTAGTGTCTTAAATCCTGGACAAACAAAATTCTTCTGCCCAGAAGGTTGAGTTTTTCAAAAGATTAATGGACGTTTAACTACATTCACACAACACAGTAATTTAGGAAGTGGCTGGACATTGAAGTGAAGTTATGTCCCCTCTCAAGCTTGGCAATTGCTTAATTAAAATCTAGGCTCAGCCCTCGCACGGCCCCTGTGCACTAGGAATCGGGAGATGCGTGTCCATGAATCCCTCCTCATGAATCAGAAGGTGAGTGAACAAGGCTGGGAATCACCGGCTCTGGGTGTTTTCTGGGACTTCTGTAACAAAACATCATAAAATTAGTGGCTTGAGAAATAACAAATTGCCACTTATGATTCTGAAGGGAAATGAATCTTTCTGAGCTAAAGTCACAGTGTGAACAGGGCAGGCTCTTCTGGAGCTTCCAGGGAGAATCTGCCCCTTGCCTTTTCCATCTTCTGGAGACATCTTGCTTGCTCCTGCCTGGTCCCTGCACCTCAGAGATGGCCAGGGTGGACTGACTTGCTGTGCCGCTGGTCTTTGATGCTCTCTTCCACCTCGTGCTCAAGTTCAGGATATTGTGATCACTGTGGATCACCTGATTCATCCAGGTGCCATGTGGCTCCCGGTCTCAGGGTCAGTTGCCAAGCTCCTTGTTTGCACCTGCAGCCATTCCTCTTTGCCTCCTCAGGTTCCAGGCAGCAGGAAGGATTGGTTTGTCTTGAGGGCCATTTTTCTTTTGATTACACTGGCCTTGCCAAGGAAGGCTGCGTGGTTAATGCAGTCATTCTACTGTCAGAGTGGCTAAGTCACATGATCCAACGTTATGCCCCTCCCCAGTCACAGGAGAGCAAAGAAGACATGTCATCATCATCTAGCCAGACTGCCTGCTAGACCTCATCACCACTGTGACCATCCTATTCACAGACAACCTCAGACAGGTCCTTATTGCCACGATCACCCTGTCTGCACACCACTGGTTCTCTATTCCCATCACCATCCACTGGCGAGCTAAGGCATCAGCAGACCATCCCACCCAGAGAAGACTAAGACATGCCTTTATCCCCATGGCCATAGCACCTGCGTGCCGCTATCACTCACCTGGTGATCTTGTGCTAAGGCGTTTGCTAACAGCCCCAAAGCAGGTGATTCGAATCTATCAGCTGCTCTGTGAGTCATGAGAACTATCTTCCTGTGAGACTTACAGTTTCTGAAAACCTGCTGGGCGATTAGGTCTGAGTCGGTTCTGACTCCATGGCAATGATTTTCCCCCACATTACCGTTATGCAGTTGTTGTGGTTGTTGTTAAGTGCCGTCGAGTCAGAGGCGACTCATAGCGACCCTATGAATGAAAGTCCTCGACAGTCCGTTATGCAGGGGCCATGCTAATCTTCTCGGTATTGTTCCAATTTTAGTAAATGGGCTGCCAAGGCAAGCATTGAGACAATGACTTTGACTTTAATTTTTTGACTTCCCACTCACAGATGTGTAAATATTAGTACACATGTCCTCACTATCACAATCGTCCTGTCGGTAGGCCACTGGCTTTCATCATCATCATGACCATCTCATCTGCAGACAACCAAGACACATATCTTCATCACCACAACCGTCTTCATCATCATGGCTGTCCCATCAACCTAGTAAGACACAGGTCATCTCTGAGGTCTCACCGTATTTCTGGGACAGATTCTGGGACAGGGAGATCCCTATCTTCCATACCAGCACATACTGGTGTTTGCTGTATGCCTGGCTCAGAATTCACCCACTTTAGATTTGGGTTAATTTTATCTCCAAGCAGGCCATGATGCAGGGCCAATCTTCACAGCTTTTCTCAGAAGAGGAACATCAGGTTCATCCAGCTGACAGGTAACAGTGCTGGTCACAGTGGGAGGACAATGCCTCTGGACATGCTTGAGAAAATCGGTGCTTACCAGGTGACCACACTGTGTTGGCCATTGAGAACTCCAGGTCTCTTCCAAACTCAGAAATCATGGTTAGCTGAGCAAGTAGGACCAGTGAGGTGACCACAGGGTCCTGAGGCTGTGACTGAAGGCTCAGTGTGGACAGGCAGAACTGGGATAAGATGAGGTCAGCCCCCCAGGCATTATGGTGCTGGTGACTGGAGAGACTCTGTCACATTCACAGGCACGGGACACCATTCGTAGAACTAACTTGAAGTTCTTCATGGACACCTTCTGAATAAGGCCACAGGGACTTCAGCACAAAATGAGAAGGAGGTACAACTCTTCGCCTCACCCCCAACCTGAATTAGCAGGTACTGATCACAGGCAGCTGGTGATCAGAGCCTGTGGGGACCAGACTGGTAGGGAAAACAATAGGCTTCTCAGAACCAACCTGTTGTTAGGGGCCATTCCTGCCCAGCTTGACCACTCCTTGTCTTCCCTCGCCACCCGCCCATGGCCTGGTGACGGTGGACTTGGTGGACTCGTCCCAGCTTCTTTGTGTTTCTTCCTTGACTGTACTCCCAAGTGGGGGGCAGTGGGGGACAGTGGGAGGCAGTGGGGGGCAGTGGGGGCAGATGGAGGCCGTAGGTGGGGAGATCAGGTGCCCCAGGCAATCCCGTCTTTACCCATGCTCAGTCCAAATTCAGACCTTTGGAGGTGACAGTCCCTCCGAAGAGGGTAAGTCAAGATTATTCTGTCACGCTGCGCCATTCTGCTGAAGGCAGCTTCTGCCCAGGGCTCAGAGCACCCTAACTCGGTTGGGTGATACCAGCTCGCACATTTCCTGTCGAGCTGTCTCAGTCACTGAGCCGGGGCTCGGAGCCCCCCTGCACTCTGAGGGGGAGACATGGACTCAAACGTCTCCCCTGAACAGGGGCTGAGTCCCCTGTACTCGGAAGGATGATACAGCTCACACGGCATCCCTCGTGCTGTCTCCGTTTTCCCTAATTCTGTTTGTGTTTGTGCTGTTTCTTGGGTAATTGAGCTTACTCGGGAGTGAAATGATAGAATTTGTATTTGTGCATTGTAAATATTGCAACTTTAGAGCCAGCTGCATAAAATATGAGGCTCGTAGTTATAAGGGCGCTTGTGTATTCCCATAGGGCTCCATCTAGGGAAATGGGCTTAAGCATTATCATCTTGAAAAAGTGGATTTCATTTCCTTTTATTTACAGTGTACAGTTCATTGGCTCAAAAGAGGAAGAGGAATAAAAATAAAGTAAGATATAAACCACGTTGAAAATGTGGAATGGATTCAGCTCTGCTTACCCCCTGAGACGTTTATGGGACTGAGGGAAAAACAGAGACATTGAATTGTGCCCCGCAAGGCTGGCAGAGAGGCCACTAGCTGCTTCTTAGCTAAGAGCTGGGTAAACAGTGGCTCACTCGTGTTTCTTTGCCAAGAAGCCCTCAGTGCATTTAAAATCCTTTCGTGGGCTAATTGGTTGGGTTGACTGTTGCCTTATCCGGCCATACTGGTCAGGTAAGTGGCAGGAAGTGGGCTTGTGACACAGGTATGGTGCTGCACTCACTGGCCAGGGCTGGGGGCCACCAGCTCAGTCACCCAGCAAAGGTGCCCTGGTGGGAGACACCACAGAGACCCTGCCTCCGGCTGGCTGTCACTACAGGGTCTAATCCTGTCAAAGACAGAGGTGCTTTTCTATTTCTGTGGAGTAAAAGGTGAGAAGGAGCCAGGAGGCCACAGCACTGTCCTGCTGGGAGACTCCTCCCCTTGCTCTCAGGACCCCAGGTACCGGGTGGGGCTGTCTCTGCTGGGTTTCCTCGGCTGCCATCTCTAAGGGAGCCAGTGACCTAGACTTCTCCCTGGGAGTCTCTACGTGGATTTGAACTACTTGACTCACCGTGGCTCTGTGGGACAGAGTGGACCTGCCCCCGAGCTCCCAAGGCTGCATCTTTGTGGAAACGAACTATCTTTCTCCTGTGGAGTGGCTGGTAAGTTTGAACCCTTGACCCCTGGGTTAGCCACTGTGCTCTTGGGGCTCTTCCCCTATTCAGCTATTTTTCAGGCACTTAGTCCCCAGTTGCCACATGTGTGGGCCCCGGTTGTCCAGAGGTCACCGAAAACCGGGCTCCCACTGAGCCACTTCAAGCTTATTATCCTTCTTCCCTCAAATTCCAGAGGACACACCTCTGCAGAGCTCACCTGGGGGCTTTCTGTAGGAAAGAAGAAGCCACGTGACCCTCCACAAGGCAGTTCCCAAGTCTGTCCCTTCGCCCTTCCTGGTCTGTGACCTCCTGTCCCAAGCTGAGGGTCTCTTACTGGCAGAGAGGGGTAGTACAGGTGACCGGAACCAACCTGGTACCTTGACAACAGGACTTTTTTTTTTTAAATTTTTTTTTCAATTGAATAATAGTACTTCAAGCTAGGTCTGCTTCACATGACATATACTAGAGTTATAAGAAGAGACATAAAAGGAAACCGCTTATCTGTGACTTGGATCCTTGTCTGGCCACACTGAGACTGACAAGGTGGCTCCGTCCACCTGGTCTCAGAAAGAGACTGTGAGTTCTCGTCATAGCTGAGTTCTAACCCTGTCCTGTCCACGTGGCCTTGTTCGAAGAGCTGTGGGTTGAGTCAGGCGGGAGTCATGCGGTTCCAACCACTTCTGAATGGCATCTTGTAAGCGAGGAGAGCAGACAGAGACACAGCCCCATGCAGGGACGCCGTTGTCACGTGACCACACAGGAGACAGGAGCTCCCACGGCCACAACAGGCCGCAGGAAGCAGGCCAGGGCACTGGGCAACTCCTCTCCAATCCCTGACAGACAGTCCACATGGCAGGGACACTAGGTGGGTTCCTGGCCTCCCATGTGATGGGACAATGAGTGTCCTTTAAAGCCACAGCTCTGAGGCTCTTTGTGATGATGGTCCCAACACATCAAGAGGACAGAGCACATCTGCATAGTCACGTGGTAAGAAGAAACATACTCAGGTTCAGGTAACTGACTTCGGCCACAATAGAAAGTACAGTCCACTGCAGGCCTCAGGGAGGGAGAGGGGACACTGGGCTGAAGCTGAAGGAGAAGAGGGGACACGTGATCGAGGGTGTGGTCAGCCAGTGGGGCCAATTCCCTGAACATCTCCACCTCAGAGCTCCTATGCCCACCACACTGGCTAGAACTGACTCTCTCTCTCTGTCTGTCTGTCTCTCCTCTCTCTCTCTCTCTCTCTCTCTCTCTCTCTCT
>NW_006399756.1:1966493-1978644 GCF_000299155.1 Elephantulus edwardii | reverse complement strand
GGAGGCTAAAGGACCTTGCAACAACCACGAGTAGGACTGTGGGGATTTTTCTTCTCCAACAGTAAGTTTCTCGGTGAACTTGTGCAGTTAGATAACTGCAGCTACCAGTCTACTCACTCTGCACACAGCACTCGCGTGACCTCGCCTTGGCCTCATTTTCCATCACCACACCGTACAATTGTGAGCTGATTGCAGGATGGGCACACTATTAGCGCCAAATTCCAGCTATCAGGAGAAAAAGGCTCGCTGTCAGCTTCCCCCCAGCATGCAGATAGGCGGAGAGCGAGACAGAGAACAAGGTGAGGGCACTTTGGGGCCTGTTGCTGGGCTGCTGCTGCTAAAGGCAGCTCGAGACTCCTTAGTACAAATTAAAAACCACTTTCTGTGGCCAGTGACTCCAGGCTTGAGACATTGGAAGGAGATTTTCCCAGCAGGAGAATAAGACACAAATAGCTGAATGTACTTAGGCTCTGCGGGGGACCGGCTTACTTTGGAATTGGGACACTCTAGGAAGCGGCCTCCACTCACCCCGATACAGACTGTGCCACTGAAATGGGGCCTGGGAGGATGGCAAAGCCAGCTGGAGGCACAAGTGGGCATCTCAGAGCGAGACTGTGGGATCGGGGATGATAATGCTTGAATTCAGACGCACAAAATCCTCAACTTTATGTCAGAAATACAGTCAAGAGGCAGGACTCAAGTGCTCCTCGGCCCCGGTCATGGGAAGGTTGAGGCCATTTGTCATTGTAGAGCAGGGTCTCTGTACACTGGGGCTGTCACTGTGGAAAGCAGCAGTTCCTAGCTCAGGTAGGATCTGATGGCCCCTTGATGTCCGTGGAGGAAGGGCAGGCATCTAGAGGTGGAGTCCTCTTTACCTGGGGACGTGGTCAACGTTTGTGTAACCTTTGTGTCACCGAGTTACACAATGCTTGTAACCCTGGTATATAGTAAAAGATGGTTTAGAGGCAAAATAACACAGATACATTTACCTGACGGATCTAGAATAAGTGATTACCTAGAGACTAAAATCCACTGGTGGAGACCAGGGATTGGGGAGAGGGTTGAATGGGACATTATTGCCAAAGTGTTGATGTGCAGTGGGTAAAGTGGACCAAGATGGAGACCGGTGCAGCTTACCCTACTGAGACAGAATCCACAGGAGTGGAGGATCTTTTGGACCTGGGTCCCTGCACAGGAGGGTGGAGACTCGTGGAGAGCTCCAAGAGGTGTGGCTAACGGGAGGTCTCTCTCATGCTCATGCTCGTTCTCTCTCTCTCTCTCTCTCTCTCTCTCCACACACACACACACACACACACACACACACACACACACACGATATAGCACTTCCTGGTACTCTGAAATCTGGACTTCATTGCAAACACCTTTTTTTAAAGACATAAATAACGACTTTACACGTGAGTTTCACTTGATGGGTGCATAGGAATCAGACTGACTACATTGGTGGAAGAAATCATTGGAGACGCCCAATATTGGCAGTCAAAACTATACCAGAGGCCGACTGTGGGTCAGATCATCAATTGCTGATATGCAAGTTCAAATTGAGGCCAAAGAAAATAAAAATAAGTCCGCAGGAATCAAGACATGATCTTGAATCAATTCCATCTAGATCTCATGATCATCTTAAGAATAAGTTTGAGGCACTGAATCCCAATGATCACAGACCAGATGAGTTGAGGGATGATATCAAGGATATCATACATGAAGAAAGCAAAAGGTCATTATGAAACACAGGAGAAACAAAAAGTTGAAATAAATATCAGATGTGACTCTAAAGATTGTACTAGAGCATCAAGAAGCTAAAACAAAAGGAAAACATGTTGAAGTAAAAGCTGAACCGATGATTTTAAAGGTCAGCTCAGGAGGACAAAGCAAAGAGTTATAATGGAATGTGCAGAAAGCTGGAACTGGAGAATAAAAAGAGAAGAACTCAGTCTCCATTTTTCAAACTGAAAGAACTGAAAAACAAATTTAAGCCTCATGTCACAATATTGAAAGATGCTATGGGTAGTATATTAAATGACCCAGAAGCATCAAAAGAAGATGGAAGGACTACACAGAGTCATTGTATCAGAAAGAATTGATTGACACTGAAATATTTCAGGAAATACCATATGAACAGGAGTCAATTGTAATGAAGGAGGAAGTGGAAGCTGCATTGAAGGCATTGGCAAAAAATAAGGCCCCAGGAATTGATACTGACTTGTTTCACTTACCAGATACACCCTGGGATGCACTCACCAGTCTATACCAGGAAATTTGGAGGACAGCTGCCTGGCCAATGCGTTGGAAAAGGTCCAATTTGTTCCCATTCTCAAGAAAGTTGATCAAATTGGGGAAATTACCGAACAATATAATTGATATCAGATGCAAGTACAATACTGCTGAAAATCATTCAAAGATGGCTGGAACAGTACATGGATAGGGAACTGCCAGAAGTTCAAGCAGGATTTAGGAAAGGCCATGGTCCCAGGGACATCACTGCTGATGTCAGATGGATCCTGGCTGAAAGTAAGGAATACCAGGAGAATTTCTACTTGTACTTTCATTGACTATGCAAAGGCATTTGACTGTGTGGATCATAACAAGCTGTGGCTGACATTGAGAAGAATGGGAATCTCATAGCGCTTAATTGTGCTCATGTAGAACTTACACCTGGATCAGGAGGCTGTTGTGTGAATGGAGCAGGGAGGCACTGCATTTGGTATTAGAAAAGAATGAATCAGGGTTGTGTTTTCTCTCCATATGTGTTCAATCTGTATGCTGAGCTAATTATTCAAGAAGCTGAACTCTGTGAGTAGGAGTGTGGCATCAGGGTTGGAGGAAGACTCATTAATAACCTGCTTTATGCAGATGACACAACCTTGCTGGCCAAGAGTGAGGAGGGCTTAAAGCACTTATTAAAGAAGATCAAGGAATGGAGCCTTCGGATTGCATCCCAATGTCAGGAGAACAAAGATTCTTACCACTGGACTGATGGATGGTGAGGGGATTGAAATGGTCAATAGGTTCTTCTTGCTTGGATCCACAGTTAACAACCTTGGGGAGAGGGATGGAAGGAAAAGCCCCAGGGAGTCAGAGGATGGATCCCATCTGGAGATTATCGTCCATGACGCAGAGCAAGGCGTGCATGAGAGACTGAATAGAAAACCAAACTGCTTTGTAAACTCAAAACACAATCAAGTTTAAAGTACAAGTAACAACAATAACAAAAGCAGAAAACCTCTACTTATTTAGCAGCAGCCAGGCACTTCCAGACTAGAGGAACGTGGGTCAGAGGAGGAAACCCGTACAGCGAGATCTTCTGTAGACCAGACAAAGCAGAAATCTCGCCACCTGGTGATGTGACGTGAATCTCCAAAGTAGGCGTGTGAAAAATGCAAGGCGGTTGTGGTTTGTGTGACACACTGTGCTTGTGTCAGGCGGAAGGGGGTGTGCACATGCATCCACACAGCAGGGGCCCCTCTCTACAGGGCTCCTTCCATCTGGTGACAGTGGTTTCCTATGCAAAAGAGGTCTGAGTTATGAAATGAAAGGAAGACATGATTTTAGCACACATCTTTTTGGATTTTTTAATTCGTAATCATTTGTATATATATGATTTTTGGCAAAGAATTTTTAATACACCACAAACTGCCAAAAGAGCAAGTGATTCTGTCTTGGAAGGACAGCCAGAGTGAGTCTGAGACAAGGACGGTGATAACTTCACATCCTTTGGGCCTGTTATTGGGGGGGACAGGGCTCTGGCAAAGGACACCATTCATGCTTGAGAAAGTAGTTGTTGTTATGTGTAGTCGAGCCACCTGTGATCCACAGCGACCCTTTATACAGCAGCTCTGATCCCTGCTCTGTCCTGAGCCCATCTCACTAACTCTGACACACCAACCCTCTGTGGCCCAGTTACTGTATCAGTCCATTTCATCCGGCGTCTTCCTCTCCTGTGCTGTCCCTCTACCCTTCCGAGCATGATGTTCTTCAAAGACCAGTATCTCCTGGCCATGTGCCCAAAATACGTAAGACAGAGCTTCAAAATCCCATCCTCCAAGGAGAAACTTGATTTCACCCTCTCCAGGACAGACCTATTTGTTTTCTTGGAGGTCCATGGTATGTTCAAGACTCTTCTCTAGCTCCAACATAAAGGCATCAATTCTTCTCTGTCATCCTTAGTCATTGTCCAGCTCTCTGATGCATAGCAAGTAATTGCGAAGACCATGGCCTGGATTAGGAGCCCTTGGTCGTTAGACTGACATTGTTGCTTCTCAGTACTCTGAGAGGTCCATGACAGCAGATTTTCCCAATGCAATTCGTCTTTTGATTTCCTGACTGCTGGTGTTAAGAGTGTTGATTGTGGATCTGAGCAAGCTGTAATTGCTAACAACCTCAGTCTCTTCTCCATCGATCATGGGGCTGGCAATTGGCATATTTATAATGTAGAAAGAAGATCAGCAAGGAAATGAGGGAAACCTGCAATGAAACGGACAGGTCCACTAGCTGAAATGATGGACAAAGTGAGCTTGGGGCCGTGAAGATGGTGCAGACCCAGGCAGTGTTTCCCTCTGTTGTACATGAGGCCGCCATATGATGGTAATGAACTCTCAGCCTGCTCCCCTGGGGCCCCTCTTCTAGCTCCCCCAGCAGAGCACAGTGCTCTACCTTCCGGAGAAGAAGGGCTTGAGGGACTTGTCTCTCCATTAGCTCAGTGCTATCCTATGTCTCATGGGCTCCCAATCAACCTCATGCCACTTTGAGTTTGCTCAATGTCTATAGGAAATCAAAGGCTGGGAGATGCCTGGTCTTATACACAAGGATGTCATTCCCGTGATGAGGGTGGCAGGGCTGAGATGTAGGGAATTAGCTGGAGACAATGTTGGCAGAAGAATAACAGGTGTGGTCTTGTATTCTGGGGTCCTTGTGTCTGGGAAAACAGGAACAAATATTATGCAAATAGTATGAGTTTACTTTACACTCATCTGCTGGAGAAGCTTGGATCTTCTCTGTAAACGTCTCAAGAGCAGACAGGACTCGGGGACACCAAAGTGTGATGGAGGAGATAATCATGCTAGGAATGCCGGTCCGCAGAGTGTCATGTGACTCTAGGTCAGTCAGCCAGGGGCACAGCCTGCCCAGTCTCAAGACAGTGTGGCACAAAGACGGAGCTGTCCCGTGTGTTGTGAGAGCTAGCGGCCTGGCTCGTCTCCCAGCCCCTCCTCCAGTGACATCACATTGTTGCATGACATTGACATGGTGGGGACATATATACCACAGAATGGCAAACACTGAGGTCAGCTTTCTGGACCTCTGTCCTGGCTGAGGGTGACACCAGCCAGCACCCATTCCTGGACACGTCTTCTGGGTGTATCCCCGCTGAAAACAGATGTCTGAGCGCTGCTCACTGAACAGAAAGTTCCTTGGGAGGTGCTCATGCCCCAGCTTCTTGCTCCTCCTTCTCTTCAATATTTAATCCAAAGATTTTCTGCCTCGAATGGCTTATGGAGAGCTCAGCATAGTTTCAGCCGATGGCTTCCCAGAACAGAGCTGAGACCTCATTCCCACACATCAGCTGGGAGAGCCCTTGGTGCGTATTCTCTGCACCCAACAACTCCCAGACGACCATTGATTTACAGCGATGGTCTCTGACACCAATGTATTATTTATTATTTAAATAGTGAAATTTCTATCCATGCCTTATATAGGAAGCCATTAAAACTTGGCAAAAGTACGTGGTAGCTATTCAGATGGATCTAATTTACTCAGTCATGCCAGAGCATTATTTCTGGTGGTTTCTCCTGTAGGCTGGTCTGTTGTGAGTGTTGGGATGTGAGAATTGACCATTAACCTTGCTCACGTGGAGCTTACACACCTGGAGGGGAAGACTGAGAGACAGATTAATAGTAAATATAAACATAGGAGGGAAGGCGTTTAGAGGTAGCAGTGGATCGGAACCAGTAAAACAGCGCTACATACTGACCGGACAGCCCAACGTGACCCAGTGGGAGGAGTCTTGCCTTCCATTTGGGAGAGCTGGGTTCATGTACAAATACCACCCACCCATCTGTCCATGGAGACGCGAGTGTTGGGATGATTTTGAGCAAGGTTCTGTGGTTCGGATGATGTGTCACTATGATGCTATGTTGTTTTGAGGTATTTTGATGTTGAGGAAGCTTCTGGAAAAGGGCCAAGGAGGAAGAAAGGCTCAGTGACCACTTCTCAAAGCCGCCACTGAGAAGCCTATGGGTCACAGTGCCCCGATGCCATTGTGTTTGGGGTCACCTAAGGAAGGGCACTCGCCTGGGGCTGAGGTGGTGAGGTCCAGTTTCTGGAGCAGGCAGGCTTGGGTGGTTAGGTCTAGATGATGGGAAGAGGGAGGTGTTCGATCCAAGGTCCTTTGGAAGGACCTCAGAGAAGAGGTGTGTGACCACTAGCCAACTTGAGCCAAGCTCCAGCTTAGATTTTCATTTCATTATATTAAGAAGAGTGTGGCATGAGGATTGGAGGAAGACTCAGCAGTGACCTGCACTATATGCAGATGATACAACCTTGCTTCCAGAAAATGAAGAAGGTTTGAAACACTTGCAGCAGAAGATTGAAGACTACAGCCTTCGATGGATTGCGTCACAACATAAAGAAAACAAAAATCCTTTACATTGGACCAACAGGTGACATGATCCTGGATGGAGACAGCAGTACCTCAAGCCAGGTGGCTCCTGCTGTGTGAGCGGTTTGCCTCATAGCAGCTCTGAGTTTCCACGTCTGTAAATCTTCACAAGAGGAGGCCATCGTCTGTCTCTTGAGGGGTGACTGGGGAGTCTGTACTCCTGACCTTTGGTTAGCAGCCTGATATGTTATGAACTATGATGCCAATGCTCCTGGGGGCATAGACACAACCCCCACGCTGGCAACGCGATCTGGGGTCTGACCGTTCCGCCCCGCAGCAAGGTTGCTTCTCACAGGGCTGGACGGGCTCACTGAAGTGTCCTCATGTCCTTCCCCCAGGGCTGTCTGGAGGGGCAACGAAAGCCTCTCTACTGGACAGCCAGCCAGGGTTCAGGATTAGGATCCATTCCGGATTCACACCCGGCATATCTCCTTCGCCGTCGCCTGAGCCCAGGAGGACACACCATCTGCTACCCCTTGTGAGGTTCGGTCTTCATGGAACTCCGTGAAGGACGAGACACGGGGCACTGACGTGAAGCCAGGTGGGCTGAGCCCGTGTCCACAAGGATGTCAGCTGAGACAGCTGTACCGAGCACAGCTGCACTAGCCCCTGGGGACACATCGGCAACATACTTGCTCTTGTTTGTTTGAGGCTGAAGCTCAGGCTTGTGGGAGGTGGTGTGATGCCCTCGGGGAAAGAACAGATTCTCGGAACCTCAGTTTCTTCCTTGTCTGTAAGGTGACCGTCAAACCACTTCCCTTTGGTGCAATGGATTCTTTATACTTGAATAAGATGGAGACAGGAGAGCAGGCCCGCCCACCTCTGGGTCCACGTGTAGCTGTGGTGTTGCTATGGTGGCCTGGAGCCATGTATAGTCCTGTGCAGTAAGTTTGTGGGCCATGCCCGCAGGGCGAGTGCCAGAGTGACCGCTTTACACAAGAGCCCACAGCCAGTCACACCGAGCTCGTGGCTGTGACTGTCCGTCTCCTGACAGCAGTGTTCTGCCGATGCCATGTGACTCTTGCCTGTCGTTAGGCCGGTCCACACCAGCCACTTCTGCTTTCGTGGGCACTGGAAGGGTCCAGCTGGTGGTCAGTTGCTTAGACTCCAGTGAAGGCTGGTACCCTCCCCCTCACTTTCACCAAGCCTGGAAGGATGAGGTGCTTGTTGGCGTCCCCAGTGGGCCTTGCTAGTCTCTCTGGTGGACCTTCACCCACTGAATGTAGAAGACGAGTCAGCAGCGGCCTGCAAAGCCCTTACTTATGGCTATGTTTTCCCTTGTCCATGTGGAGATCTTCACACAGATGTGGATAAGATTTCCCTCAGGTCACAGAGACTCTGAGATGCTTCTGAAATGTCCCTGAATCCTTGCAGGAGAACGTCCCAAGGGAAAGGTCTCTGGGATACAGGCCAGACATGTCGTTAGATGCCACTGAATCAGGAGCAACTCACATCCACTTGAGAACAATAACATGAAAGAGCCCCAGCTCTGCCAAGTCTGGACACCTTGCCCCGTGTGCTCGTCCGTCTCCTTGAGGGGCTCCCTCTTATTCACCGATCCTCTACCAAGTATGGTGTCCTTCTCAAGGGACTGGTCCCGCCTGGTCACATGTCCGAAGTGCCTGAGATGAAGTACCCGACACGGGGGAGAATTCCCCAGTCTGTCCGGGGAGCCTGTACATGGAACAAGCAGGATTTGTCTGGAAGCAGATCCCTAAACACCAGGGGCAAGAGGCCACCCTGTCTACGAGCCTGTGTGGATAACAGCCATGACTAGAGCTTAAATTTGACTTTGACGGTTGACTCAAACTGTCTTTGGGAAGAAATGAGGACAGGACTCAGCAGTGGGAGCTAGACGACTGACCTCAGGGCTTAACAATCAGTTTTTCATGAGTATAAACAGGGTCCTTCCACCTCCACCCACCGTCTTTCCAGCAATTGTTTGAGACCCCAAGGGGGAGGGGTGGCCCTGTCCTCACATGATAATAAAGCTCACAGTGCTCATGTGAAGAGGGATGTCAGTCACTGAGATAAATGCCTGCTGATAAGGAGAGGCAGATGAGCCTCTACTTGGAAAGAGCTGGTGCACGTGTGTGAAAGGGGGTGGCAGCCTCGTCTGAGTGCTCCCTTGCTCGGACAGGAAGCTCCATAGACGGGACTGGTCTCTCCCTGCCTCACTCTCTGTCTGACCCAGCTCTGCAGAACAGATTGCAGAGATGCTGTTTTCCCAGATATACTCAGCCTTCCTTATCAGTTAAAACAAAGAAAACATTCTCACAACAGAGTACTGCCCCCTCCCCCGCTTAGCACTTTGAGAGCAAGGGGCATGTTGGTAACGTGGAGAGGCAGCGCCTGCACCCTAGGAGCCTGTCTGTCACACGGATGTGCCACCACGAATGTACCAAATGCAGTGTGAAACCTTCCCTTTCTACACCTCAGAATCTAGGACCATTTCTGAGGTGTGTGTGAATGATAGGAATAAGCTGTCTGGACGTCTGCCTGCTTCTGTGGCTGTCACTTGGGCCACTTAATGCACCAGGTGTCCTTCCTAACCCTAAAGTTACCATGCGTGATTCTTCTGAGCCTGACCTGAACATATTCCAGGTGGAAAGTGCTGGTGGTGCAGCGGCTGGGTAATTGGCTGATAAATGAAGACAAGCATTTCAAACCCACAGCAGCACCCAGGAGAAGGAACCAGCACTGAGCTCCTGTGCCCATTCCGGCCTCGGAATCCCCTGAGGAAGTTCTCTGTCCAATAGGGTCCGTGTGGGCTGGCCCTCGCGGTGGGCAGTGGGTATCTGTGGGGACAGACCTGGCTTCCTGAGAATGGACATGGGAGTAAGAAGCAACCTTCACTTCTTGTACATAAAGCTTCTACGTTGACGTCTGGGCTCCCCTGGTAGCTCCGGTCTTCCAGGGTAACGTCTGGGGTTATCTGTGATTTCCCATTGCTGGGTCATGAGGTGTCCAACTCTGAGTGTCCACTTTTCACTTGAACTTGAAACAAGAGCGGTTCCATAGGTGCCTTGAGTCCCCCCACCCTGTGGCAGAAATAGCAGAGTGGAGTGAGAAATGTGACCACTGAAAAGCAGCGTCGCTGACCTACTTGTCATTTGTCTTGAGTTGCTTTCCCTTCGTTTCCACTGTGAGCTTTTAGAAATGCTTCCCTCAGTTGTTCGGCATGTGAAGTGCCGTGTCTTCTGTGTCCGAAGCCATCAAGACTGGAGAGATGTCTCATCTGCCGTTGGGGTGTGTCACCGTGCTGATAACGATGGGGCTGGCAAGCTGCTGGGCTGCCCCGCCAAGGAGGCCAAACCCCCTGAGAGTGTCGCAGGCCATGTGTCCTCTGAGCCTGCCTGCTCTGTCCCACCCCTACGTGCCTGAACGAAAGCTGGTGCTCCACCATCGGCCATGTAGACTGCCCTGTACTCAGCGCACCTTTGAGGCTGTGGACACATCATGTAAATAATTTCACACACTAGACGAGAAGACAGAACCACTGCTTTGGGTTCTGTTTACTACAAATGGAGGGTTTAGCTCACGTCATCGCCATGTATGAAGCAAGGATAAGGAACAGAACTCCGACGTGACACTGGTAAGATTCCCTACCTTAGTGCCCCAAGTTACTTAACTTTACGTCATTAAAACAACAGAGCGAGCTAAATAAGCTGTGGCTGTTGGCATTTGTTGCCTCAGGAACAATTTAATTCTTGTGTTTGATCAGCTACACTGGGGACTTAGGAGCTCTGAGGTGTCAGAGCAAAGCTGTTTCTTCACAAATGACTGGGAGGTGTGGACTCTTCCTGTGAGTTCGCTGGCGCCCTGGAGAGTTGTGCCGGGTTTCAATCAGTGCTTGTACTCAGGAAGTCACCCCTTGGGAAAGGCACTGCTCTTTCTGCTTGGGGAACACTGCACTTTCACCCCCTCTCTGAGGAGGCTGGTGAGGTCGAGATAGGATCAAAGTTCTTGATCAGGTGCCCACCCAGGTTAAAACCAGAGACCGCAGGGCTGGACATAAGGGAAGTCGGTGCCAGCATCAGAGGTCCCTTCTGCAAAAGCACAGTTCACCAGGACCCTTCCCCACAGCCTACCTCGGGACACTGAAATCAAGTCCGTTACCAGCGCCAGCTCAAACCCAGAAAGGCTGCTCCAGTCTTGGTTTGAAAAATGACTGAAAAGATCAATCACAGATTGAGAGGAAACCTTCGTAAAATTTCCATCTGATAGAAGACTTGTATTGAAGACATAGGAAGAACTACCAAAATGCCTCGAGAAGAAACAACAATCCCTTTAACCAGAGGCAAAGGCTCAGACCAGCGAGTCCCCTGAGGATGGCTGCAGGTGGCAGGTGAGGCTACGAGGGGTGCTCAGGGGCAGCAGTGGCCTTTAAGGGGCCGCCTAGTCTTTCCAATGTCCTGCAATCCCACATACAACAGCGTGAAGCTCAGCCATCCCAATGTGGCTGGTAGTTTTAAACCACTGACCTTTGGGTTATTAGCCCAATGCTACGATGTCACCAGAGAAGGTCTTGATTAAATCGTTCATTCAAACCTAAGTGCTTCCCATCAACAGGGCGCTATTAAGACCAAGTGAGTACAGGATACTGTAAGTAGACAGTTACAGCTCTTGGCTATATATCCAGAAATCCGAGAGGCGGGCCATTGCCGGGAGGAGAAAATGGGTGTAGACAGAGAGTTTTATTGACTTGCCTTTTAAAACTCCTTCTGGTGATGCTGAGAAAGGTGCCTCAAGATAGAGCAATAACTTTACTGAGTTGGTAATTGACAGCACATAAAACTTTGATTCTCAGCAGTCTCCTCTCGGTCTTTCCTCGCTAAGGTCACTCAGCTCTTCTTCCTCTGTGGGCTTGAGGGATGAACATCACACTGTCTTTCAGGTCCAGAGCCTGGCCTGGCTGTGGCGCTGTTCCCAGAGACACCTGCAACCTGAATCACCGTGATCTGCCAGTGAACCCTGAGCGAGTTCTGCCTGGGACTCAGTGCTGACCCACATCCTAGGACACATACGCTTCCTGTTCCTGATCTTACACAATAGGGACTGGAGAGGAGTCACACGCCCAGTGAACGCGAGCGAGCCTCCAGGTTTCAGCGGCTCCAGATTGTGTCCCAAGAAGCACCAACTCGTCAATTCCCTAGAGACAAGGGGAAGGCAGACAGACGCCTCTGAGGAGTGAACGGGCTGATGTACAGAGGAAGGGAAAATGCCGAGCTGCTCTCTCTGGCTGCACAGCCTCGGTGGACCAGACCTCACACAGGCGCAAGCCTTCCCTCAGACACGTCTACAGACACGTTCTGTCTCGACGCTGGAACAAGGCTCCATCAGTAAGAAAGAAAGACGTGTTTTAAGAAATTGCTCTAAAATATAATACTTTTAGTCTAAAAGTATTATATTTTAGGGCATTATTTTTATCGTAGGAGTACGCAATGAGGGTTGCAGAGTGGATTATATTTGGGGGTA
>NW_006399756.1:1919472-1965393 GCF_000299155.1 Elephantulus edwardii | reverse complement strand
GGAAGGAAGGAAGGAAGGAAGGAAGGAAGGAAGGAAGGAAGGAAGGAAGGAAGGAAGGAAGAAATGAAAAGTCACAGATACTGTTTTCACTTTGATTTGCACGCAATGCTGTCATCCACTCTTCTTGTTCTGGGCGCAGGGACCTGCTGGAGGAAGCTGCCCATGATGTTTGTAGACTCTCATCATCTGTCTGCAAATATATTGTTTTCCTCCTCCCTGAAGCATGATGGGTCTTTGAAAGGTCTGTAACGGAAGGCCGTGTCTGCAGAGGCTCCCTTTGCTAGACCACGAGTCCTCCAAGCAGGCCAGCGCTGCACCTTGGTCACTGGGTGATGTGTTCACAGGGACGTGTCTCTGTTGCAGCTGCTGGGCCATAAACTAGCGTATGGAGACGGTCCCCCGAGGCCCAAGATGCAGAGGGTTTGGGCTGGAGTGTTTGAAATCACAGGGGGCTGCAGACGTGTGGTAGCCTCACCTTGTGCAATTTATAGCCTCTGAAAACCCGCTGGAAGACCGGCTGTCTCCCCTCAGTGGCAATGAGTGAGGGCAAAGGTCTAGGATCCTTAACTAGAACTCGAAGCCCAGCCTAAGCCGTCCAGTTGACCTGAACTTACCATGACCCCATGACTCACCACGTAGCAAAGCAAAACCACCCCCAAGGTTTCAAGACTGTAAATCTTTGCACAAGGCTGGGGGTTTGAACCAGGACCTTTTGGTTCACCCTGGGTGACTGGAGAGCTCAAGGCTTCTCTCTCTGTGTCACTAACAGACAGCTGCCCTGTGGAGTTCAGTTGTGACAGCCACATTTCCAGGGGCGGAGGGAGGGCTCTCCGTTCCCTTTCTAATGAAATGTCATAGCAGTGAAAGGTCACATTTGCTTTGCCTGCAGCTTGCATGGAGCCGGGCTTCTCCATCTCAGATGATGGTCTGCAGCCTTCAAGGAGTGGAGGGACTGATGTGCTTGATATCCGTGGGCTGGCGGCCAGCATATGAACACAGGGACCCATCTCCACATGTCAGAAGGACCCTCACACTGTGACAGAGAAGGGGACCCCAGGAAGCAGCTTCCAACACCAAGTCCAGGTACAGTGCACTCTCTTTGTCTTTGTCTTTGTTCTGGGCAACTCTGACTGGATGCGTGTCCTGGGCCCCTGGGGGATGTTCAGGGCCCCTCTGTGTGAATGGTGCCTCTCGGTATGGGCATGCTAGCTGGGCCCTGCGGTCAGCACTGGCTGGGGTTGAGTGGCAATGGGGGCCCAGAACGCACACAAGGGCAGGTGACTCTCAGATCTTAACCTTCCAGGGTTTACAGGCTGGGTAAATCCCTCATCACACTTGGTCTGTCTGTCTGCTCTGAGGAACTCACCATCTGCTTCTCAGTTGATGACGTGTTAGTGGGGTCTCCCTTCTGCTCTGGCTCCTACATGGGTCCCTGAACCAGCTGTCAAAGCCTCATGACTCAAGAGAGCTGAGCCTCCCTGAGACCCTTCCCCTGGCTGCACGGTGAGGCACTGGACCTGCCCGCCAGGGCCTCGGTCTGTGGCTGGGACTCCAAACATGACTGGCATCTCACCACCCAGCAGCTTGCAAGAGGGGTCACTGCAGAGACCGTGATAGTCTTCCTGGGGTCACAGAGGGCCAGGCAGCTACCAGATGCCCCCTCCAACAGCAGGCCTCCGCAGTTACCCATACCTCCATTCTCTTCTCAGAGCTGAGCTCTATGTGTGTATGTGCTGCTGTTGTGTGAGCGTGGGCACACGCAAGCACGTGAGTGTGGATGTGTGTTTGTGTGACGTGTGTGTGTACTCACTTTCCCCACTGAGCAGTGAGGTTGACAGGACCCGAGGACCACGTCCCCTCGTAGTCTCAGCTAGATGCTCAGGGCAGGAAGCCGCCAGGGGACACTCGCTGTTCATACACAGCCCCACGCTCAGCGGACTACTTGCTGAATATGTTCATAGTGTCCAGATTTATTTTTAAAATCTATAGAAATTGTTGGTTGCTAAGGAAACTGCAGCAAACAACAACAATAAAGGAAACAGCTTCCTGAAAGTTAGATGATGAGCGAAGAGTCTTCTTTTCTTGGCTGGACAATTGCTACCTCCAGTCAAAACAAGCAGACATGCACACACACAGACACACACAGACCTCCGAGCCAAAGTAGACAGGTGCGTACACATACACACATAGGGACAGGAAGGCACACACACACACACACACAGAGGCAAGCACACACAAAGATACAGACAGGCAAGGACACTCACAGACACACACAGGCAGGCACACACAGGCATGTGTGTGCACACACAGGCATACACACACACAGACAGGCACACAGAGAGACACACACAGACAGGCAGGCACACACACAGACAGGAACACACACAGAGGCATACACATACAGACAGGCATGCATGCACACACAAGCAGACACAGACACACACAGAGACAGGCATGCATGCATGCACACCTGCACACACACACATACAGACAGGTGTGCATACACACAGGCAGGCGCACACACACACCTACAGAGGAAGGCATACACGCACAGAGAGAAAGTGGGCAGGACGGTGTTCCTGCCCCTGTGTATCTGTTCCATCTCTTTTTAATTTTAATCACAATAGAATATATGATATGTGAAGAACACATTGACGAGGGCCAGAGGGCAGAGCCCTGGCTGACTGTCGGAACTGATCTGATGGGCTTTCTCAAGTCTCTGCACCACATTTCTTATAACCAGAAAAATATGTCACAACCAAAACTACAAATTTACTTAAAATACCACTTCATTTAGATAAAAATTAACAAGCCAATACTAAGACTTACATGAAAACCCCAAGAGCTGTTGTTAGTAAATGCCGTCAGGTCTGTTCTGACCCCATGTGCAACAGAAAGCAGCCCAGTCCACACAGTGTCCTGTCCACCACTGAGGCCCTGCCTGGTCCATAGTGTCCTGTCCACCACTGAGGCAGCAGCCACCTCACAATCACTGCTGTGCTTGGTGTCTTACGTTTCTCTGTGAACCCCTCTCGTGGAGGGCCCCTCTGTTCAGACCCTCCGCTTTACCATGGGCACTGTCTCTCCCCAGGGACTGTCCTCTCCTGACAACACGTCCGGGGTATGAAATGACCATCCTCACTCCTAGGGAATGTTCTGGTTGTACTTCTTCCCAGATGGATTTACTTGTTCTCTGGCTAATCCCTGGAATGTTCAGTACATTTCACCAACTCCATCATTTAATGAATAGCAAATTAAAAAAACTAAAGAAATTTCTTTTTTTTTCTGAAAAGCAAGTTTCAGGGTCTCTTCTGACATACATTTTTTACCTTTATACATCTATTTAAAAAGAAATTTGAGTATAAATTTGCAAATCACATTGTATTTCATTCAATCATTCATATATATTTTGTCTCATAACAGTTCTAATTGATTAATATAATTAATTACAAAATGTCATCAAGTCCTCATAATCTATTTCCTTTCCCTTCACTCATCTGATTTATGCAATCTACCAAATATCAAGACACCTGAATCACTAATGGTCATTAAGACAGTGTGGTCTGGGAGCGAGGAGAGCAACACTGACAGGAAATGGGGGTGCCGGCCAGACAAATCTAGTCACCTAATTTACAACGAAGGTTAGACATCAGTGAGGTGGTGAAGGGACCGGTCCTTTAGAAGCTAATGATATCTCCAAGGGCAAAATGAATCTCGACCCCCAGTTCATACCGCTCACAAATAAACATATAGAGTGAAAGACACGGCTATAGAACACTTAGAAGAGAAACTGGAAAGTCTTGCAGAACTTGGAGTAGGAAAATGCTTCCTAGACAGGAGGGAAGAGGCACGCCCAGTGAGGAGATGCTATGCTTCCACCAGCTTGGCTCTTGTCTCAAGAGCATCCTTAGCGAGAAGAGATGTAATGTCAAGTCCTCTAGAAAACACACGAGAAAGCACTTCTATTACACCATCAACGTCTCTGGTGGGTGCAGTGGTTACACGCTTGGCTCACAAGATCAATGGTTCAAACCTACCAGCGGCTTGATGTAAGCAAGGTGTGACAGTCTATTTCTGGAATCTCTGTGAAGACAGAGGACACACAGCTTCGGGATGTCTGGGGTAGATCTGCTTTGTCCCACAGGGTAACTGGGAGCTGATAGTGGCTTTGGAAGTTTGTATGAGAGGTTAGTGCAAGAATGAGCCCTGGTGAGAGGGTGTTTAAAGCATCCAGCTGTTGAGGAAAGGTTAGTGGTTTGAGCCCACCAGCTGCTGCTTGGGATCAAATGGGGCCGTCTGCCCCTGTAGACTACAGCCTTCGCTGCTGCGAGTCAGAACTGACCCAAGGTTTGGCTTTTGGTTCTCTGTTTTATCTTGGAATATAATGGAGAAAAACGGGTCCAGAGCCTACTCTGGTTATCCAAGGCAATTAAAAATCCAGCCATATTTCTATAATAAGCAGGTCATTTGGGCAAATTAAGCAATCATTAGTATTTATTTTCTAATGTGCTACTCTCACACCTGCAATAAATGTCTTTAGGTGTGGCCATAAATTTAGGCTGGAGTTTAATTGTTTCCTTGTATAGGAGGGAATTTTGTTTTCGTTTCAGTAATAGCTTCCTAATTATCTTCAGTTGCTAAATAACACTTTTCTTAGCTTATCAGACAATATTTTCTAAAGTGCCACCTGCAGGCCTTGTCACTGCTTGCTTCTGATTGCTATCGCCAGCAGAACTGAGTCATCAGCCTGCCTCGCCTCTGCAGAATATGCCAGGCCTGGCACGGACTTGTGGGCACCGACCCAAGGCAGCGGAAGCCGGGCCCAGCTGTGGCCAGGAGCTGGCTGCCTTGTGCTCCTTCGCAACAATGTTTGCCTTTTCTATGAACATAATTCAAACCCAGAGAGAGGGACTTCTCGTTCCAGCTACACCGTGTGAAGAGCTTGGAAGTCGCCCTTCATCCTTACCGGAAACATTATCTGGACAAATTGAAAACCAGCTGCTTTCTCTGAAACATCAGAGGACTGGGTTTAAAGGACCCGCCGCCATGAAATGTGGAGAACCGCGGGCACGAAGGGGCACACGAAGGTCAGCTGACCAGCAGAGGAGCCAGGGACCTATACACCGGCTTTTATTGTCACTGTTGTTGCATTGTTATGTACCGTGGAGTCCACTATGATTTACAGTGACCCTGTAAAGAACCGACTGGAGTCCTGCCCCGTCCCGTGCCGTCCCCACAGTGTCTGCTGTGTTCACGCCCGTTGTTCACTGTGCTAGTCCATCTCTTTGAGGATCTTCTTCTCTGTTGCTGATTGCTCTACTTTTCCCATCATGATATCTTTTTCTAAGGACTAACTCTGGTCCTGGTGGTAAGGAGTTGCACTGCCCACCTGAAGGCACATAGTTCAAATCCCCAACCTGCTTCATGGGGGAAAGATGAGCAATCTCCTCCTGTGTCATTTACTGCCTTGAAAACCCACTGGAGGATCAGCTGTCCAGTCAGCGCTGACTGACTGGACGGTATGTGACAACAACGACAGCCCTTCGTGCCAACACTGCCACATGGTGTGTGAGGAGACTCCTCCGTCCTGGCTGCTCAGGCGCGCCCTGGCTGGGCTCCCGTAGTGCAGATTTTCCTGTTCTGTCAGCAGTTGGCTGCCACCAAGGCAACCCTCACCTTGTGGGTACCCCGCACGTGCAGGACTGGACTGCTGTGGCTCACAGGGTCTCAGTTTGCTGATTCTCATAAACATTGAAGAGTTCCTCCTCAGAAATCCGAAGGAGAGTTGCTTTGAGTTGTAATCACCTCCATGTAGTGAGTCTTTGCATCTTCACAAGTCAATTACCAGGCCTTTCTTCTTGGTTTGTCTCAGTTTGGAGGCACCACTGAAGCTTATTCAGCATCCTAGCACATGTCAGCCTTCACGACAGAAAGTGACTACGTATGAGACGTACTGACTGGGCATTGAACCCGAGTCCCTGCATGGAAAGTGAGAATTCAACCAAACCAACCCGAAACCCGAAACCTCAGTGACTGCTCAATGTCCACTCTGCCTCATAGTGACCCCACAGCACAGAGCAGAGCTGTCCCATTGGGATTATGAAGCAGATTTCCTCCATGAAGCGGCGAGTGTGTCCAAACCTCTTGCCTTTCCATGATCGGTCCAACACTAACAGAGTATACCATCAGGATTCCCCTGTAACAGAGGCTTGAATGGGATTTTCATGAATTGCTGGAGGCCAAACATGGGGTATTTGTGAGAGAGAAATCCCAAAGGACCTCAGATTTAGGGCTTCAGAAATCTTTATGGGTTTTAATGCTAAAGATACTTCCAAGAAAAGAATATGTATTTTTTTTTGTTTGAAAAAAATAATAAACTCAGGATGTTCTTAATTAGCACTGTATGAATATAGATCATAGAACATGTTTGCTTTATTAGCAAGCGGATATTTTCAGCATTTTCCTGACTGTGGAAAACCAGTATCAAGGCACATTAGTAATAACCAGAACTTCTGAAGACGGGCATCCAATGATCAAAGAGAATGTGGGTATTGGACATGCAGCTTCCTGGTTAAACAACTGGCTCCAAGGAAAGTGTGTCCTGGCAGCTGCACCCAGACTGCTGTGAGGGACTCTTCCCATGCATGGTGAGGCAAGAGGAGCCTCTTCTCCATTCCTGAGGCTGCTGGGGCTCATCTGAAGGCAAAGAAAAAGAAACACTTCAGAGGAGGACCATCCAACAGTGCAGTTTGAGAACATAAGGCCACTGTGACATTAGCCTAAAAGGTTTTTGTAATTTTTTTAAGCCGTTACAATTAGACCCTTTGGTCTCCAACTACCTTAATAGCAGACACATAGTCTTGCAAATCAGTTTGGTCTTGCAAATCCCCAACAGCTATGGGACTGGGATAAGAGAAAGAGTGCTTCCCCACCGAAGTGAGCAAACATGTAACAGCAAGACTTGAGGGAGACTGGAGCAAGACCCTGGTGATAGTGGTGGAGAGGCTGTGGCATTGTTGCAGAGAAACTGTGGCAAGGTGTGGCCTGAGGCTTCTTTCAATTTTGCTGGCCACAGTTAAAGGTTTTTTCTGTTGTCTGATGCTTGAAGGAGAACCTGACTCATAACTGCTCTGAGGCAAAACTTAATTGATGATTTGGATTTGTCTGATCAACTGAAACCAGAGCCTGGACTAATTGAAGAATTGTGCCTTGAACTTGGGCTAAAATTTGGACTTAGATTTGTTGATATCCTTTGCCTGTCTACTCTCCAACTTACTTCCATAATAATCCCAATTCTCAGAACCACAACTGTGTGTCTGTGAGTCAACAACGAATGACCTCGTGTTGCTGATGGTTCTAGAGGCACCGTGGGGCCGGGCTACGGGCTCTTCATCTGCTTTCTGCTCTCGGATACTGAGGGTCTGTGCTGTTCTTACTCGCTCTGGCCCTTAAAGAGAGACCCTCAAGGCCATGTGCCCTGTGCCTGGTTTTCTCCTCTTTAGACAGCCACCAATTCCTGCTGCAGAATAATCCTGTGTGCTGGAAAATGAAACAAACGGCCAGGCGCACTAGACCTCCAACACCAGGGAACTCTAAGTGCATATTTTCTCCCCAGGAGCACAGCAGTCACAGGATTGGAAAGGGAGGAAAGAGCGCCTTGGAAAAGGGTTCAGAAAGCAATGATTTTGCTTAATTGTAGAAAGTTCTCTGCCTTCAGCATATGCTCGTTGAAGAACCATCTATGTGGAATCAAGTTGAGAATAGAATCTTGGAAGATTAGATGGGGTTCTTGGGGGGTGGTCAGTGAGTTTACGGTAATGGGAGGAACGGCTCATAAAGTGAGAGTGAGCATGGCTGCATTCCCGATGTGCCCTAAACGTCACGACACTGCTTGGGGCAAGGTGACCACCAATGGCCCTGAGAGATGCAGCGCACGGAGAAGGGGGCAGTGAAGAGGCAGCCTGGTCGCTGACAGTCGGACCCTGCGGTGTTCCCAGCTCACGGGCACTGTCTCAGCTCCTGTCTCTCACCGTGCACCTTCCGGAACACACATGCCTCATGCAGCTACCACAGGAAAGCCTTGCTTCCTGATCTCACTTGGCCATGCAACACCTGTACGTCTCATCAGCACCAGGCTCGTCTGACTAGACACCAACTCCACTCTGGTGTCGGATGACAGCTTTGCC
This sequence comes from Elephantulus edwardii, assembly GCF_000299155.1. NCBI lineage: Eukaryota > Metazoa > Chordata > Mammalia > Macroscelidea > Macroscelididae > Elephantulus > Elephantulus edwardii. The sequence goes on along the minus strand of NW_006399756.1, from coordinate 1,957,207 downwards.
CTCTCAGAGACTCTGCCATCTCCCTTTGTCTTGAGAGACACTCTTAGGCGGCCTTGCACTGACCCTTTACCTGCCAGGTCCCAGGGACCATCAAGCTTCCCAGAGGCCTTGGGTCTTGTTTGTTGACAAAGAATCACTGTGGACAGGCGAGTCCAGTGTGCTGGATCCCAGGAAGCATGCAGGTCAGTATTGGAGATGTCTTCAGTAGATGGTCAGACAGCAAGGGGTGTCATTTTGTGGGCTCAAGTGTCCCGGCGACCCCTCAAATCTGCCGTGATGTGGAAGCCTACACAGTGGGAACGCATGTGCATTTCAGCGCTCCGAGAAATCTTTATTTAGAAAAAAATCGATGTGGGGCTGAATTTGGCCTCTGCGTGTACTGTGGCACAACACATCTTGAGTGAGGCACACGGTTCATGTCTCAGCTGCTAAAACAAAGCTGATTCTTTCAGTCCATACAGGAGGTCAGAGGGGAGACACAGGGACCTATTTGCAGCTACTCAGTTGCTGACAACTCGGCTGAACAGAGTTCCACTCTGGCACACGGGTCCGCCTCGAGTCGGAATGGAACCAGGAACAAGAGGCTTGGTGTTTGGTTTGGTATGAGGAGTGGGGCTCCTGGAATCCCCACAAGCAGGAATACGGAGTATTTCTGAAGAATGAGGTCTGTCCCTGTGCTGGGTGGTTTAGACGGGCGGTGGTGACTGGATGAATCCCAGTCCAGTGACTCTTGTCTTTATAAGATACAAGAAGAGGAGAAGACTGAGACATAGGAGGGGACTCCATGCCGAGAGAGATTGGAGAGCTGTGTCTATTGGACAAGGGCATGGAGCCACCGGGACCTGTGGGGACTCCTGCCGAGCCCTCCGAGGGACCGTGACCCTCTCCACATCTTCCCTTGGCACTTGTTGGCCCCCAGGATTGGAGGTCAATCAGGCTGTCATCTTCAGGATGATTGTCGAGGCCATGGCAGAGCTGGGCATGGCCACCTTTGCACACCCCTTCCCAGCTACCTGCTGTGGGTTGTAGCTCTCTGAACTGAGTGGCTGCCTTCCTGTGTCATCTGTCTGAGGAGGGGAGCTGCTGTTTGTGTCCTGACACACCCAGAAGCACCTACCGCCTTGGCCGTCCACAGGTCCCAGGCCACCAGGCGAATACCATCCCCATCCCACTCTGCTTCGCTCAGGCCCCAATGACAAGCACTCCTCACCCTCCCCTCATGACTCACGCCTATCTTCTTGCCATTAACCTATGCAAATCGATTTGGTTGCATTTGTTTTCTCTCTAAAATGCACACTGGAAGGCGGCTGTGTAGGAGGCTGATGGAGAAGGCTCTGAAAGAACTCCTGTTATACACTTGCAAATAACCTTTTGATCCTGAAATGCAGTTGAAGAGCAGAAGTGCAGGGGCGGCTCTGGGGGGAAATGGAGCCGTGTGTCAACCGCCGGCCCATCAGGTGGCACCAAGCTATTTCTGAGATGAAGGATGGCTGGGAGTCACATAGCTGACATGTGTAAACACCGCTGAAATGGCTTTTTGGAATTGTGTGTTTCTAGACAGGCACGGGAAAACTCAATTTCGCTGCAGGTCACCATGGCCAGACCAGGTCTCTGGGGCCTGTGTCCCCATGGGTGCCAGGCTGCACTGTCCAGGCCGGCACAGAGGACTTTCTTTCCTGTCTACCCGCACAGAGCACAGGCCATGCTGCATCCCCGAGGGAAGACTCAGGCTGTGAACCTCATTTACCCCCAACACCATCATGGACTCCCGTGGGCTTGGTGGCTGCAGCAGCCTCGTTCATTCTGATCTCTGCTCAGTGTTCTTGTGTGAGACGACAGAGGGGGCGGGGTCTGTGGTCTTGGGGGCTTGCATGCATGCAGGGGCTCCCCTGTAATGTTACGATCTGCACACCCTGACCATTTTTCTGATGATTCAGCACCTGCAGACCAGTTCCCGGTCATCTCACCCACAGACACTCACTCTGTCTGTAGGGCATCTTCCTGATTCATGAAGAGCTTGTCACCACCTACCATGTGCCAGGCCCTGCTCACGGTGGCAGGGGGGTGCTTTTGATGGGTGCTGTGAGCTGATTCGACTCAGTGACGGTGTGACAGGGTTGAATGGCTAGATATGGTTTCACAGGCTACAATCTTTATGTCTCCTGTACTCTGAGAAGTGCTATCTGGAGAAGGATATCATGCCTGGAAAAGTAGAGGGTCCACACAAGAGAAAGACCCTCAGAGGTGGATTGGCAGTGACAACAAAGGACTCAAAGGCGGCAGGGATTCGAGGAGGGGCGGAGCTGAATGGGGTCTCCTCACAGGGGTTGCTCTGAGCGGAAGCCAGCTCACCAGCACCTCCCAACAATCTTCACCGAAGAGGACTGCTGTGTTCTCCCCTCTCCATGCCTCACCTGCCCAGGTAAGCTGCGTGCTTGGCTTGCCTCAGCAGCTCTCCCCTCTGAGGAAGAACTTTAAGGACCAGACACAGGACCTGACGATTTGCCTCCAAGTAACAGCTGGAGGAATCTTGTGGGTCCACCCTTCGGACCACCATCGGCCGTGGGAGTGGTTAGGACCACACAGCGTTTGGTTCCGCATCATGGAACATCATGGGGACATCATGGGTCATGGCTGACTTGGCTGCTGCTCACAGTGACACAGAGTGAAAGGGACAGTGCCCCAAACAAGGTTTTCAGTGCAGGCCCAGTCCAGGGCTGTGGAGCAGGGGTGGCAGGCTCATCTTCCAGTTACGGTGACTGCTGGTGAGCCTAAGGGAAGGGTGCCATTCCCAGAGTGACAGCAGCAGGCTCCTCACAGGGTCGGATTCAGGATCAAGGGCGCCCCAGAACCTGCCCCACAGCCTCGCACGGAACCTCTGCACCCTGCAGTTGGGGCCACGATGGGGGAATGACCTCCTCTAGTCTAAACTCCTTCTCCCCGTCGGGTCGGTATGAGACCTGTAGTGTTGCAACAAGAGTCTCACCCCAAAAAGGAGAGAAGAAGAAGAGGTCACTCCCCTTCCCAGGCCGCCTGGATAATCCAGGAAGGTCTTCCATCTCAAAGTCTGTGATGTAACCATATCTTCCAAGAGTCACATTTGTCACATGAGGCTGTGTGTCCACAGCCCCCAGGGACAAAGACATTGCCCCGAGGACCACGCCATGCCCCTCCTTCCCCACCCTCAGACCCGGAAGGCTTGTGTTCCCTCCTGTGTGTGTCAGGATGGACCCGTTTCTGCATCTCTTCTGCTCTGCATCTTCGGCTTGTCAACGTCTGACACTTGATGTCTCAAGTGCTCCTCATTCTGCGTGGCTTGGCTTCATGCGTTCTTCACTGTCCTCTCCTATCCATCAAAGCGTCACTTTTAAAAACCAAAAATGCTTGGTTTCTCAGCATCGTCTCATCCTGGACTTTAAGATGCGTCCATTGACAACTTGAATCTTTGCTATGATTTTTTTCCCTCATGCTAAAATAGTGGTCACCTTCCCTGGAAATCCTGACGAATTCTCTTGTCCAGGTAAACGAGGAGTTCAAGAAAGGACCTAGAAAGAACTAGATCCTGGTTTAATATATGGAAATGCAACCTCACCAGGTCCTGCTGAGAGATCACAAACTCTTCTGTGCAGGGCCTTGGGCTCCAGGATGCTGCCCACCCCCAGCCGTCGGTTCCTAAGTTCTTAAATGAAATTATTCAGAACTCGCCCTGTACAGCAAAAAGTGTGAAAGCTGCATTTTCTGTAAAGCAGAAACCTGTCTGAGAAGAAAGCCTGAAATATTTTCTACTAAAATGAGTGATGGAAAAGTGGTAAGACTGGGTGCCGCATGGAAACCTGGTAAGACGGCAGATGGCAGTTCTGGCTCTCACAGGTTCCACTTGGGTCCAGTGACTTGAGTCTACTTCTAATTACTAATTCTTAGAGTCTTAATTCTAATTCCTTTTGTTCTCTAGAAAGAATTCTAGTTTTGAATATATTCATTTTTAGCTACTATCCTTGCAAATAAGATAAGGCAATTATGTCTACACGTTAGTGAGGAATCAAACCAAACTTTGCTCTCATAGGCTCTTACTAGCCATCTTTGCAGACGTGAGTCTCCAGGCTTCCCTTTTGAACCATCAAGGCTGCCTCCTTAGTGTAAAGGGGAAAAAAAGAAAAGAAAAAGGCTCATGATCACTGAGTAGGAACTGACTCATAGCTGACCCTTCAACGCATTTCAGCATCTGTAAATCGTGAATAAAGGTTCCTCATCTTCTTCCCATTTAGTAGCTGCTGAATTCAAACCACCCACCTTTGCTTTGGCAGTTCAATTCCCTGCTGCCTGGGCCAGTCTTCCTTAGTGAATAATGCCTGGCAAACGGATCTGTGCTCAATTGCCCCTAAGAGCATTCGTACAGACCCCACAAGAGCAGTCAGTTTAAAACGTTGAGATAATTTTCTACTCCAAGGGAAGAGAGAAGATTTTTGTACATGGAGTCTGTGCAGGAGCTAATCATGCTCGTCTTGCCTTCGGTTTCTCAATGGAATTTCAGGGAAAAAGGGTCCCCTGGTACCATGGTGATTTGCATGGTGTCAAGGAGCTGCTTCCTGTGGGAGTCAGACCTGGTGCTTGAGTGTCTTGGGGTGGCTACAAGGATGACTCACTGGTGACTTAAGACAACAGACATTTCCTGGATCATGACCCGAAGGTCAGAATCTGGTTCACAGACAGGAGTAGCGTCTTCTTTGTCTCTGCCAATTCCTGGTAGCTCTGGGTGACTGGGCTTGTGGCAACATCACTCAATCTCTGTTTCTGTAGTCACAGGGCCATTTGCACTCCCTCTGTCTCTTCTCTTGTTATAAGACCATCAGTCATATTGCATCAGGGCCACCTTAATCCAGTATGACCTTGTTCTAACCTGGTTGTCTACATCCGCAAAGCTAGTCTTCATATATTCACAGAAATATGGGGATATGGACCTAGGCCTTAAATGTGTCTTTTTCTGGGGAGATCTGACCATTGGTTCCCATAACTTGAGTTATGAGTCCTATCCATAGCCTAATGTAGGGCCTCCACTCTTCGGACAACCCTGAAGGATGAAGAAGTGTATCAGGTGTGCAAATTGTACAGAGATGCCCTAGCCAGAGAACAAGGCCTGACCCCCCATAGACTGAGAACTCAGATCACAGGCTCCAGGAGGTTGGGCATCATCTGGGAGAAGTCAGCACACTTCTCGCCTTGGTTTCTGTGGAACTAGCTTTAGAAACACATGTCCGAGCATTCTGGACACAATCCTGGGCCTGGGTTCATTCGTGGTCAAGGGATAAATGTCAGTATCCTCTTTGACAGAAATGGCCACTCAGGTATTCTTTGGTGTTCTCTATATTCAACACTAAGACTAGAAAGAACACAAAAAATTAATTTTCTATGTTGCTCATCTTATATGTTTCATTAATTTCCAAAATAATTCTACATGTTTCATTAATTTTCTAAGGATTTTTATGTTACATTGATTTCCAAAATAATTATGTTGCATTAATTTCCCAAGCAAATAAAATGCTAAATTCTTATAACCATGCTTTATCTCTCACAAGAAAATGAATAGGTGCTTCTTTGACACGAATGCTCCTTATTCACCTTTTGATCAAAAGTAACTCAGGAAGGGTCTTGGATGTGTAGAAAACAAACTCATTACTTTTGGAGTCCAGTAACCTCTGCAGAATGTTTTCTGTGGATTGCTGAAGATTGACACAAGTCGCCGGGGAAGATACTTGACCTTCCTCTTGACTTACAAGTGTGTTGCTGGAGTCTTCATTTTATTTTTGTCCCAATCCAGCAGCATTTGTCATAAATTAGGCCCAAATATCATTTAGAATATTTGGGAAAGGGCATGGGTCGATGAATCTCTTTGGAGCTGTTGATGGCATTTCCTAAAATCCAAGTCTATAAATCTGCCCCAAGTTTATGTATTGAGACACTCCCTTAAGACTCTCCCCAACATTGTGCTCATTACAACCGACGTTTCCCAGTGTCCCAAGTGGAGAGTGATTTTTACAGCAAATGACCATTGCAGAGGTAAGTAGATTTGTGCTATTGATCGCCTAGTCAGAGAGGCTTAAGCTCGATTTAGTTGGCTGTTTGGGATACAAACAAACATTTTCTTAACACATTTTTATAAAGAAATTCAAGAATCAAAAAGTACAGACAGTGTTCCAATAGTATAAAACACTACATACAAAGGAATTCAAGAAGCAAAATGTGCAGTGTTCCAATGGTATAAAACACTACATACAAAAATAGCCTGGCCACATGGCTTGATTACCTAGTGCTGATATAACAAAAATATCACAAGTATAGTTCTATAAAGAACAGAAATTTCCTTTGCCATAGGTCTGGAGGCTGAAAGTCTAGATCTACGCCTCATCTGCAATGGCCCTTTCCTTGTTCGTAGTCTCAGAGTCCTTTGGTTCTTAGTGACTCTCATGCGGTATCATCCTTCTCCTTGTGGGTCTGTGTCCAGGCATCTCTCTATATCACTCAGAAGAGTGAAGGTTAGGATTTATAATGCACTAGTGTGGCCTTGGCCTCAATTTAAACTTGCACATGGACTATTGATGGTCTGAGCCAAAGGCTACCCCTGGCCTAGTTTGGATTGTTGATATTAAGCTTCTCCAATGATTTTTTCCACAGATATAGTCCATATGATTCCTGTGCAGCCCATCAGGTGAAGTCCATGTGTAAAGTCACCATTTGTGGCTTTTTAAAAAAGGTATTGGCAATGAATAAACCGTTGAACATACAAAATTCAATCATTCTATTTTCAGCCTTATTTCTGTCACCAAGTTCTTATTTTCAGACTATTATTTCTTCTTCATCCTCAGCCTGATGGATTGGCCCAATGACCACTGCAATGACCTCGGGGCTGTCAGGACTGTGAGGATGGTACAGGCCAGGTCAAGGTTTAGATCTATTCTTCATAGTGTTGTGAGTCATAGCCAACTTGACGATACCCACCAAATAATACACTTTAAGAGAATACATTTCTCTGTGTTAAAAATCACCCATCAATATTATTTCTGTTATAGGTACCCTAAAGAACTGAGTCAAGGACAGGAGTCTGAAATGCAGAGTTTTCCAGGACCACAGACCAACTTTAGAGCAGAATGATGGGAGAGGTGGCTTGGAATAGGATATTCCCACCGAAAGCCTCATAGACGGAGCCATAGTTCCCAGCACCATCACCACGGCCAATCTGAGCAAGTCATCCAGAATTACAGGGTGAAGAGGGAGGATAAAGAATGCTTGCAAATAGAGCCATTTTTTCACTCATTTTATAGCTTCGCTTCTTACTTGCCAATTTAAGGACATAATGATCGATGAAGTATTTCTAAATACATGCTTAGTAGAAAAATTGTCAGGTTATAGCACCTAATAGCCAGCAGCCCAATTCTTAGGCATGGAAAAACCCAGGGAACATCACAACTCTATATCCTCTTGAAATGTCTCTTGGATAACTAAATTTTGAAAACCAAGAGAGAAAAACAGAGTTCACTGGAATGGAAAATTTGCAGTGCTGAAGCTTATAGAGGGCACAGATCCATCTGTACACAGAACTGGTGGTAAACAACAATGAGCATTATAGTTCTAGAAAACATGCTTTATTAATCACTCTCATAACCACCAACATAATCACACTTCCTCCAACAGGAACAGAAGGAGGGCGGAAGCGAGGGCGGAAGTGTCCCACCTTTAAGATCCCTTCTTCTAGGAAAGTGACTCCATCACTACAGGGTAAAACTAAAACCATTTAAACAGATGACTCAATAGTTGTCATCAGATATAGTTTATATCTTAAATGGATTTGATATGAAATAAATACAAATAAAAGCTATTTATCTTAAGTTGAGCAATTTCCTTAGTTTCATGTCTATTCTATTCCCCCTTCCTGTATAATTAGCTTTAATGTACTTGTCAAACTGTAGGTGAAAAGACAAGATTATGATAGGAAAGATCCAATGATTATTAATTTTATAAAACATAATGCATGAGAGTGATTTTATGAAATACAATGTAAATGAAGAATTGTATGAAACACAACATATATGAACTTTGTAAGCAAGCAAATTGTTTAAAAGAGCTTATGCTAATCTATCTAGCTATCTATTATTGTATCTATTCTATCTATATATGTGCATAGCATATGAGAGCATCTCTATGTAAATATCTGTCTATATGTATATATCACACTAAAACTTTTCCAATGAGCAATGATTTCAGATTAAAGACTAAGACATACTTGATTCAAGCTATGGTATTTTTAATTACTTCCTTTGCATTTGAAAGTTGTACAACGAATAAAGATAGCAGAGAAATTGATGCCTTTGAATTGTGGTATTAGATGTTGTTGTTGTTGTTGTTATGTGCCGTCGAGTCGTTTCATGGACTGCCAAAGGACTAAGTCTGTCTTGGAGGAAGTTCAACCAAGGTGATCTTTAGAGGAAAAGATGATGCAACTGTGTCATGTGCTTTAGGTATGTTGTTGGGAAGGGCCAGGCTTTGGAGAAAACATCATGCTGGGAAGGGTGGTGGGTCAGAGAAAGAAGACTCTCAACAAGGATTGACATAGTGACCTTGGCAGTGGACTCAAGCATACCAGAGACGGGGAAGATGTCAGGCTAGGGAAAGGTTTGTACATGTTGTTCATAGGCTTGTTACGAGTCGTATTTGGTTTGATGACACTTAACAACAACAACAACAACAACATATAGATATAGTATCTCCATCTATTTATCTATCTCTCTCTTCCTCTCCCTCTCTGAAGAATAGGAATCCCAGAACACTTGTGATTACACAAAACCTATACTTGGACTAGGAGGCAGTTGTCAGAACAGAGCAAGGAAACACTGCATGGTTCAAATTTAGAAAGGGTGTACGCCAGGGATGTGTCCTATTTCCATACTTTTTCAATCTATATGCAGAACAGATCATCTGGGAAGCTGGGCTCTATGAGGAGGAACGTGGCATCAGGATTGGAAGAAGACTCATCAACAACCTGCATTACACAGATGATACAACCCTGCTTGCTGAAACTGAGGAGACCTGAAGCACTTGCTGCAGAAGGTAAAGGACTGCAGCCTTCAATATGGTTTGAAGCTCAACATCAGGAAAACAAAGATTCTCACCCCTGGGCCAATTGTCAGCATTATAATAGATGGTGAAGAGATTGAGATTGTTGATGACTTTAGTTTGTTTGGTTCCACAATCAACGCTCTTGGTACCAGCAGCCAGGAAATCAAAAGATGAACTGCATTGGGAAAGACTGCTGTCAGAGACCTCTCCAGAGTGCTGAAGAGCAACTTCAGTCTGGAGACTAAGGTGTGCCTGATTCATGCCATCGTCTTCATAGTTGCTTGCTATGCGTCAGAGAGCTGCACAATGACTAGGGATGATAGAAAATTGATACCTTTGAGCTGTGGTGCTGGAGAAGAGTATTGAATACACCATGGACTGCTGGGAGAACAAATAGGTTCATCCTGGAGAGGGTGAAACCAGGCTGCTTCTTGGAGGCTAGGATTCTGAGGCTTCATCTGACATACTCTGGGCATATTGCAAGGAGGGACCAGTCCTTGGAGAAGGACATCATGCTTGGAAAAGTGGAAGGATAGTGAAAGAGAGGAAGACCCTTGATAAGATGGATTGACTCAATGATGGGGTATGGGGGTAGGTGTGTCAGAGACCGTAAGATTGGCACAGGATAGAGCCGGATCCAGGGCTAGTGTACACAGGGTCACTATGAGTCACAAGCGAGTCAATGGCACATAACAACTGTCTGTCTATCTATCTATCTATATCTATCTATCTATCTATCTATCTATCTATCTATCTATCTATCTATCTATCTATATCTATCATCAATCTTTTATCTACCTATTTAACTAGTGTCTAGATAGATATGCTATTGTTTCCAGGGCCCATCACGGTGACCATGACTCGTGGTGACCTGATGAACAAAGGGTCCTCTGTACACTCTCACAGGAATCACTCCATTCTTCTCTTTGTGTGTTGCTGCTGTTAGGTGACTTTGAGGTGATTTCAGCCTATGATAGTTACATGTGTTCAGAAATCGCCTGCAGGGTCTCCTGGGCTGTAATCTTCGTGGGAACAGACTTTTCAGGTCTTTTCTGTGTACAATTATAAAACAGTGTGCATGGGCGCTAATGTTAATAATGAATATTGTTAATAGGTATGATTTGGGGACTTTTTATACCATTTTCAAAGTATTCTGCTTTTTATAACAATAAAATCATAGTGACAAGTATCTGGGCACTGAGAGCTAAGGAACAGAATCATCACCTTCCGTGGAGGAGGTCTGGGTTTGGTCCCCGTCCGACCCCCCTTCTGTCCTGGAGGATTGTGTGTTGCTCGGATGCTGAGGGTTTACAGCAGAACTTGCAGGTTTGCACAGACGAGAAGGAGCTGTGCACTGAACTACTTCTAAAATCACCAGCCGGTGAAAGAAAGCCTAGTGGAACGTGGTGACCAGGTCTAAACTGATCACGGCAGTGAAAACGAGGCAGCTCTGTTACACTGTGTGTGGAGCTGGGGGCCTGCTTGGCCGCTGCTAATAGTTACAACAGCATTTTCTTGGTGCTTTTCATGATGTGGGGAACACTCTCAATACTTTATATTTTTCCTTTTTCCATCTTCAGAGCAACTCCACAAGGCAGACCTCAGCTTCGCAAACTAGCACATTGAGAGGCAGAGAATTCCTGCTACGTCTGCCAGGCACTGTGGCTGAACCATGGCTGATTCCATTTGGACTCAGGTGTCCTGGCTCGTGAATCAAGGTCCCCCTTAGGCGTCTGGTCATCCTGCAAGCTGGGTCATGGAGCACCGGGTTCAAGGTTGCCCAGCCAGAGTGATGGAACGTGTGCGCGCACCCCCCCACACACACACACTTTGCACCAGAGCAAGCCCCACCTCAGTTTCCAGTTGGCAAACTCCACGTGCCCTTCACAAGACAGCAAGCACATCCTGTCCCTGACTGAAGAGTACAGAGTCACTGGGAGGCAGTCGGGACCCCTCTCTAGGGTCTAGGGGCATGGCCACCTTAGCATCCCTTTACCAGTGTCCCTGCCTTCCCTGGTCCTCTGCATGGTCCTCAGACACACAATGCATGACCGTGTCTGGCTATGGACAAGCTCAAGTCCCACACCCTGACCTTCGCTTGGTGTCCACCTCTCCAGCATTTTCATTGCCCACGTCCATCTCCCACAAGTGACACCATATTGTTTCACAAAACAGTCCCAGAACACATCTCCGCCGAGAAGTTCTCCTTGATGTACCCATTTGTTTGGCTTACTGTCTCCTCCTTCTCTGTCCCCTGACAGATCTGGAGCCACTCACATTCCTCTTCATGTTTGCACTTTAGTTTCCTTCTCCTCCTCAGTGACTGTGCCTTCAGGGACCCTCAAGTGCAATTTGATTTCTGAGAAAGCTGGTTTGGGAGACAGCAGAGCTGACTCCCCACACTGCTCCCTAAGCAGATGTGACACTGTTTTTTAAGGCAGCATGACGTGGACTCCCGACCATCGGCTGTGGAGGGAGGTCCTCAGGAGCAGGCGAGCGGACAATTGGAGGTCTTGCCAGAGCTCACTTCAAATTACCCAGTTTGATTTCAGGATCCAAATGTGATAATAAGCACATGCCATTTCACCAACTCTGTGGGGTCTGACATTCCAGAAAAACCCGTGATCAAAACACTATTTTAGAATTAGCCAGCTGAAGACCTTTCTGTTCTGTGGTGCGCTGGGAATGTCAACATGACGCAAATCATAGGGAGCTGCTCTGAACTCCTTGTCACTGGGAACTTAAATCTCGGGGCTGCTGAGACAGGACGTGCTGTGAGCTCCACTAGTGCCCTCTCATCAGCGCACAGCTGTCCACAGGCCACTCAAGTGCCAGCGGAAGGCACAGCAGTGTCCACGTGCGTCGAGAGGGAATTGATGATGGTGGTGGCCATCTCCTTTATGAAGGTCAGTACTAACCAGCCCGAATTGCCATCAACAAATGAACGCACCGAGATACCGGCGGCACGTTCCCACAGTGAGCTGCATGAGAACGTCACTGTCAAATTGAAAGGGTGACTAGCAGCGTGTGCACAAGCGTCCAAAGGGGACAGGGAGGGAAGGGGGGCAGGGACTGAGGTGAGAAAGGGGGAATCACGGGGCTGCAGAGTTTGGTGGGTGGAGGGAGGGGGTGAAGGAGGTAGGAAAGACCCATTTGGGATGTTAAAAGACAAAGTAATAGTTGGCATAAATTAATGGTGAATAATTTAATGAAGCACAATGTGAAGGAAGGATTGTGCCTACGTTGTAAACAATGTCTATAAATGAAACAATGCATATGAATTTTGTATGTAAACCAATGTGGTGGTGGTGTTGTTACTGTCGAGTTGGAACCGACCCATAGCGGACCCTCAGCGGGTTTCCAGAGGCAGTTACTCACAGAGGAGATTACCCACCCTTCTCCCTCAGAGCAGCTGGTGCCCTCGAACCGTGTGCCTTCGGGATTGCAGTGTAGCTTCTTGCCACTAGGCCACCAGATAAAATAAAAATTAAAACAAGTGGGGAAAGGTGTTATCAGTTAACATGAGACGTACTAGAACAGAGTGAGTGCTTCCCCCACCTGAGTGGTGAGACACGGACAGAGGCAAGGTAGACAAATATAGGGGATAATCTCATCTGAATGACGTCCAAGAAGAGAAGAGGATACGAGCAGAGAGGCGAGGTGAGTATCGATACAGGGAAGATGCGTGTGAAGACAGTCACACTATATCCACAGACCAGGGACATCTGGGCCCTGGGAGCCAAAAAAGAAGAGAAAAGGGGCATCACGAGAACAGGGCCCCACTGGCACCTTGATTCTAGGCTTCCATCCTCCAGAACACGCAAGAGCGCACCGCTGGGTCCCCTCCCCTGTGGTCCCCTGGGCTCTGAGCCTCCCCAAGGTGCCCTGGCTTCCTCATTGCCCCCCTTCCCCCAAAGTGTGACTGCACTTGGCATGTGGTAGATAGTTAGGAACGTTCCTAGGTACCGAGGCCCTGCATTCAGTACCAGCAATATCTGTTTTCAACTGACTACCCATCTTCCTCTCACCTCTGGAAAAACTGGATGTTTAAAAAAGAAATAAAAGGGGGTAAATAAATAAACAAACAAATGTGTAGGGAGATCCAAGGGGGCGGAGGAGCAAAGAGGTGAGGATGGGCAGAGAGAAAATCACAGGGTCACGCAGTTTGATGAGTGAAGGAGGAGTGGATAAAGGAAATGGAAAAATTCAGGGGGGCTCTGGAAAGACAGGGCAATGGTGGGCATAGTTCACTATTGATTAAGTTTATAGAGTTTAATGAATGGAAATGATTGCATGAAATACAAAGTGAATGAAGAATACTGTGAAATACAATGCTTGTAAGCAAACCAACATAAAAGAAAATGTATTTTTTTTATTGAAAAGGAAAATGATGTACTATTTCCCAAAGTATTTATATGTTCAATTGTTCAGCAAAAATCTACATTTTAAAAAACATATGCACGAGGTATTGTTCTAGTCTGGGACTAGTGGGTGAAAGAGAGACAGGATGGAAATAATACAGCTCTATTTTTAAGGAGGTCATGTGGAATCTGTTCTCAGCACAAAGGAATGTAAATTAGCAAATATTTGCATATTGTGCATTCTAGTTTGAAATAGTCATTTTTATATTTGTTTATTTGTAGAAACCACCTTTCGGTTTACTCTTAGGTTTTGTTTTTCCTGGAAGCAGAACTTGCTGAAGAGGTCTGGTCATCCTACATGTCTTCAGAGGCCCGAGTGAGGTGTGGCCAGCTTGTCCTTGCAGTGGACCTCATCTGGGAACCATCCTAAGGGTTTTCTCTGTGCCATTACTGGGACCAGCAAGAAAGACAGCTGGAGGGACCTGGGGGCTCAGGCCCAACAGCTCCCTGTGAAGTGAGAGCCTGAGGGAGCTGCCTGTCAGGGTCTCCTTCCATTTAGACTCCGCCACATCCTCAGAGTCACCTTGGCCCCCTCTCTGCTCTGTCACCCGCTCGGCCCCTCCCAGCAAGCTTCTGAGTGATGTATTTTCATCTGGACCCACATTTTGCCTCTAGCTCAAGGGAGAAAGACTCCTTCTCCCGACCGATGGTTTCACAATTTCCTGACAGGTCTCTCTCTGTTAGAGTTGTCACCCTAAGCGTCAACCTGAGTTCTGGGTGTCACCCCGAGTTCTGCCTCTTCTAAGTGCCTGTGGTGAATCTGTGTAATCTCAGGGAGACACCCAAACGCCCAGACCGACAACTGGTGCTCTGTCACGTGGCCCGGCGCTCTCATCTGCTTTTCCTCGGCCTCTCTCTGCGTCAGTGTCCGGTCACGCTGGACTGCTCGTGCACAAGAGCTGTGCTCTCCCCAGGCTCCATGTCTGGGTCCACGTGGGCCTCTCAGCCCATCTCGTCGTCTGGGAACAGGCTTCCACGGCCAGGCCAGGCCTTCCACCAACCAGAGACCTGGACTCAGTCCAGGGGACGTTCTCTGTTCTGAGTGGTGAGAATGATGGATGCTTAACTGCTGATCAGAAGGTTGGAGGTTTGAGTCCACCCAGAATCACCTCAGAATGAAGTGAAACACGAGTCATTGAAAGGCCTTTGGAACGCAGTTCTAATGAGGTGTAGATGGGGTTGCCATGAGTTACAGTGACATATTAAAAAATGCCTGTGACGGTGATGGGGAAACACAGCGTCCCACCCAGTTTCTAGAACTGAGCCAGTGCACACCCTGGAGTTTCTGGATGACGGGGAAGCTGGGTAGTGAAGACGGATCCTGAAACCCAGTCACCGTGGCAGCCATGTCTCCCTCACATGAATGCGTCTTCAGGTGACGGGTGTTCATTTCCTGGGGAACTGTATTCTGGAGGAAAGAAAGCACTCATTTCTTCTGGGAGTTATTAGCCTCTTCCTGCAATTTTGTATCCTCCCCTGGGGCTCCAGAAAAATCCTACAGTCTGTCGTCCAGATGTGGCTAAGTGATAGTCATCTGATAAATTATAGCACCACTTTGAATCCTTATGGGACCAGTAGGTATGGATACCCTGAGGTTACTTCCCCAAGTTGCAGCATTTATATTTAGAGCTGACGTTCGTGACAATGAATCTTCATACCAGCCCCTCCAACCCACAAAATGAGGCCATTTGTGGTGAAAGATCCCAAAACTCCCTTACAACCTACTAAACTACTAGCAATACCGCATCTTTAGAGAAACTCCAGTCAGAATTGTCACCACAAGCCTGACGCTGCCTCCACACAGGACTCAAGAGCGACTGATTGAAACCATGATCTGGTTCCTGATGTAACTGGACCTGGCTGATGACTGTCGTCCACAGTGGCCTAGAAATGACTCTGAAGGACACTGGCCTGGAGCTAGAAGGTGGTTGGCTTGGGATCTGATTTTCTATGTCGCAAGCGCCACGGTCACGAGGATAGATGCTGTTCCATTAACAAAGCTTGTCTTCACGGCACTTCTTCATGTCTGAGTCGGCCACCTGCTGTGTCTTCTATTAGTGGGTGCCAGACCTCCCTGGCTATGTGCCTCTGAGGGATGCCAACCCCACTCTTCCTCTCCTCCCAAGAAGTCTTGAGCACCAGTAAGGTCCTCTAAGAGACTCAAGCTCTCAAATGGGTGTCATGGGGCTGAGGCGAGGGGCAGAGGGGGAGGGAGAACCTGATGGAGGCAGAGCAGGCTTGAGGACCTTCTGTCCCTCATGATCATAACGCAGGATTAGCAAACACGATTGCCTGCTTTTAGTTTTCGAGTTCTGCTACCATTTCTAAATTGCACTGGTATTTATAAAGTCCACCCCAGCATGATAACATTGCTTCCATGTTTATCAACAGCAAAAACAGCGAAGTAGACATTTCACGCTATTTTCAGAAGCAAAGGAAAATCAGTTGTTTTATGCAATTTATTCAGGATACAAACACCGTTAGTGCAATAGAGGGGATTCTATTCACACACAGGGCGGGCTTACTCCTGGAATATGTGTGGTGTCTACTGAAATGGGTCATGTCTGCTTGTGTTCTGCAGAGAGAGCAAATAGCCCTCTGAAGAAGTTCACACAACGTCTAGGGGCAGGAATTGCTCCCGGGGCGCAACGCCTTCTGATCACACTCTCACAATTGCAAGATAGAGAGAAAAGTCAGATGAGTTTGTGAGAGATTTCTTCCTTTAAAAATTCCTAGGTTATAGCAAAGAAAATGATTCGTCCTGCTTCCTTCAGTTGGGAGGTGAAGTGAAGAAATCTTTGTGTTAAGTTGTATTAAGTCTCAAGTCAAGACTGGCGTGTTTGTAGTGATGCAGACATTGCCTAAAATATAGCGGTCTCCAACTCCTCTCTTTAGAAATGATTGTTTCCACTTCCGTGAGCACAAGAACCCAGGGCCCCAGCAGAGGTGTGTCCCGCACTCCTTCTCACTCAGAGGCCACACAGGGGTAGTAGTTCCAGCTCTGTCCCGGAGAGGACTCGCCCAGGGCATCCGGAGCACCCGGCGGAAGGTTCCACCGGCGACCTCTGGGTCAGTCAATGGGGGTTTGCATCCTTTGAAACCAGGGCAGAGGGTTTCCAGTGCTGCCGATTTCTCCTGATAAACACTTGTCTCTTGGGGACTGGCTGGTATTTTGCCTTTATCTAAACAGTCTCTCTCTATAAATCATCTTTATCCAATCCAAGGATAAAGGACACAGTGTGTCTCCACTGCAGGAACTCCACACAAAGCCAACACTGGAAAGAACACACAGCACACCCACCGGACACAGGCGTCCAGCACATCTGTGGTGAACCTGTAGGAGACAGGACATTTTGCAGGCTTGTCGACGGCACTGATACTATGAACATCAGAGTGGTGTCCTGCATGCTTCTGCACTAGGAGATGTGGCCCGGGACTGGGTTCTGGTTTCCACATTGGGACTAATCCAAGGGCCAACACCTGTTCTGACCATCCCTGAGGCAAGCCATTTGGTTCTAGTCATTTACATCCTTAAGCATTTCTCAGCAGCCCTTCTTGACCTAAATGACTTCCATGTCCTGGCGATAAAGGTGGAGAGACCCGCAGCCATGCCGTTGTAGGTGTTGTCCAGCAAGCTACAGCTCTAAGACCTCGTGTTCAACAGAACGAATCCCTGCCCATCCCACGCCCGCCTCACCCCCACTGCCGTGCTTACACTGGCGCTCTCACAGTGCCAGCGCCTTTTCTAGAAGGTTCCCTCACTTTGGTGACCCTCTGCTTCCCCAGCATGGTAGCCTTTTCCAGGGCTGGCCCCACCTGAGAACCTGCTGGAAGTGTGTGCCATGAAGCTTCACATCGCTGCTTCTGGAAAGCACGCTGGCTGCACTCTGTCCAGACTGGTTAGTCCTCTTGGCAGCAAACGCTGTGCTCAGTGTTCTCGGTCAACACTGCGATTCGGAAGCACCACCCGGTTCCCACCTTACTCACTGCCCAGCTTCCAGGTGGAGGAAGCAACTGCTATGCTGTGTTTTGGGTGCTGTGTACCTTTGTCTTCACAGTGACATCCTTGCTTCTTTGCACTTTGGGGAAGTCCTTGGAAACACATTTGTCCAAAGTTGCAACTCACGACCAAAAGCCAAACCCCCTGCCAACAAGTCAAGTTCAGCCTGTCATGACCATCCACCGAGTCTCTTTGCGGGAGGAGAATGCCCATCTTATCCGTAGAGCCAGTCGAGCTGAACTGCCAGACTCGGTGAGCAGCCCAGCAGGCCGCACGCTGTGCCATCTGGGCAGCTCGTTTAAGCACGTACATGGACATCTGTCCGTGATCACATCTCCTTGTCTTCCTTTTCCTGTCCTGTGCTGTATTTGAGGTGTTGTCTTGGTTACGAGGACTCTGGAGCTGATAAATTGCATTCACACCTAAAACAATCTTGATTTTTGGCAAAGCGGACGTTTAGATAATGCTTTATGCCATAGGCAAAAGCTGTTATTTTTATAAGACTTAACGATATTTTTTTTTCTCTCTAAAGAAGGACATTTTGTTCTATTATTTCTCAGCTGAGATGTTTAATTGTGCGGTGATTCACGGACGTGCATGGTGTGTCTCCCTGAGGCCCTGCGGTCTCTCTCCCTGATGTCCTCTCTCTGTGGGGTGGCAGGACAAGCTTCCCTGTGTGACCCAGGACAGAGAGACTCTGAGAAGTGTGGCCACGGGCAGGCTCCCAGCTTTGCGTGGCTCCTGAGTCTGCATTTCTTTGCTTGGCCCTTGGTCGAGGGTTACCGCCTAGAGCAGAATTGCACAAAGTGTGTGCCTGAGGATGGCTGACACCCCGTGAGGAGCTGTCAAATGCACCAGTTCACCTGTCCCCATGGCCGCTCTGCCCCTCCAGCTGGGGCCACTTCCCACTATCAGGGATGCTGCTGTCTTCTGTCCTGTGTCCCCACAGTGAGCAGCAGGTGGTTCTGGGACAGCTCGTTGCCCTGCAGTGTCCACCCCTGTGAGGGGTCACATTGTTCCAGATTCACTGTGAGAGCAGCCCTGCCCACAGTCCTTGAGGTCTACGTCCGGGTGAGCACCTCAGTCACTACCCGGGTGGGAAGCGGGGAGACCAGGCCAGCAGCTCCTGATACCTCTAACCTCAGTTGGAAGTACTCCCTGCTCCCTGGCACCCTCATGCCACCCACAGGCTGCTTTTGACTGTACCTGGTGGTCTCCGAACAGCCCTGGTGGCGCAGTGGTTATGGGCTTGACTGCTAAGGGAAACACCCGCTGTTTACAGCCTGAGCACCTTCATGGGAGAAAGACGTGGCTTCTGCTCCTGTCGAGATGGAACTAACCCTGAACCAACATCTTTAAGGGATTCCAACTCAGAGCGACCACAGGACAGAGAGACAAGGCCCCCAGGGTTCTCGAGGCTGTAAAAGAGCTGAGACTGGTGGGTGCAGGCCCGAAACGCCCAGAGGCCAGGCCGGCGCAGGGTGGGGCAGGCTGCAGGCCCGCTGCTCTCATGGTCACTACAGCAGTGTTTGCAGACGCAGACCGCCACACCCTTCTCTCGGGAGCCGCTGCTTTGAATACCAGCTACGTGGTTGGCTGTGGGTTGTCCCACCCTGGGCTGTCAGGACTCCTTCCGGTAAAGACTGCAGGCTTGGGGACACTGGGGGCGGTTCTGCCTGCTGTCAGGCTGGCACGACTGGGGACTGACTCCACGGCAGCGACTTTTTACTTATTCGTTTTCTGTACATAATAAGGGAGCACAAGGTGAAGACCTCAAGGCTGTTATCTGGAGCCTACTCAGGAGAGCCTCACAAGAAAGGCCTGGCAACCTGCATCTGCAGAGCTGAAGTCCCAAGGACACCATGCAAGGCGGTGCTGCTCTGTAACACGGGGTCACCATGTCTGACAGCTCTCATGTGGAAACCATGTGGAGCCATGGACAGGCCAGCAGTCCTCTCCCCGACAGAGCCAGCAAGCCTCCTTACCCACTTGTATCTCTCCGTGTCCCAGGATGCCAAGACCATGAGATGTCACCACTCCTCCCACACAGGGTACACGTGCAAGAACGGTGACACAGTGACTGCAACGGTTGTGAGAAGGCCAAGTCACAGCACAGTGACACAGGCTGTCACCGCTCACATGGCTCCACGCGCACTTGCAAACACGTTCATAGCAGCCTCATGGTGACCTGAGGTCTGCACTGACCCCTCTAAATGCTCTCTCGTCTACTGTCCTCCTTGTCGGCCCAGAGTCAGCAACCCTGCCTCTCCGTTCTAACAACCACGTGCTGGATGGAAGAATTCAGGGGAACGTGAGTGTGACCAGGTCACCAGAGGCAAGTCCACATTCCGCAGCGATGGGAGGGCCCCCTGCTCGGAGCTGGACAAACCTTATTTGAGAGGCCCTGAAACAGGAGGGCAGGGTGCCGCAGAGTTCAGAGCACATCACAGGTTCCTGTCTGCACTGGATTGTCCCTGGACTGGACACCCCCTTCTCCCTGGGGATACCTGTGTGGTGGCCAGTGAGGAGCCTACTGGTCAGCCTTGTCGCTGGAACCAGAATCACGTTCTCACACTGGGTCCCCGTGTTCTGACCTTTGTCCTTGTCATGCTCTGAAGGGACAGCCTCCTGTGGTCTGAACCTCCAAGCGTCCCAGTGCACTGTGAGTTGAGTGGATGATACCCTATCCCACACACCGGGGTGCTCAAGAGTAGAAATCTGCAGGTTCGAAGCCCCTCAGGGGACATTCCAGGGATCAAGGGAACAGCAGCCTGGTGCTGTGTGTTTGAGCATTTCTCACCACATTCAAATATCTTTGATGCTAACTTCACCCTCTGACGCTAGCCAGATACACTTGGCTAAAAAGGCGTTGACCCGGAACCTGGTCAGTATGGGACTCTGTGGGACAGTGCAGCTGCCTGGCCTTGACTGGTCAGCACTTCTCTTTCTAGTTAGTGGCATTAGGAGCCCTACTGGCTCCGTGCTCAAAGCGCTTGACTATCAACAGTAAGGTTGGTGTCCAAATCCAGGAGCTGCTTCACAGCAAAGAGATATGCCCGTCTGATCCCAGAAAGGCTCTCAGAGCCTTGGAAGCCGAGGAGGCAGCTCTGCTCTGTCCTGTGGTCTCTGTGTGCCAAAACCGACAGGTGGGCCAGGGGACTGCCATTATCTGCTTCCTGTTTTTGAAAACCGGTTAACCAACACCAGTAAAGGGTTGGCCAGGACTCACAAACTGCCCTCGTTGTTTCAACAGAGATGGTTTAATATAAACTGACGATACAATAATAGACTTGTTGCGTACCATCAAGTCTGAACCGACCCATAGCTGACCCTCCGGTGGGTTTTCAGAGGCAGTTAATCCCACTGGGAGATTGTCTTTCCTTCTCCCACAGGGCAGATGGTGGCCTCGAACTATGTGCTTTCAGGATTGCAGAGCAGCTTCTTGCCACTAGGCCACCAGAGCTCCCTTAGAGATACAATAATATGAAAACACTTACTGAGTGCCAGAAGGAGCCCTGCTTGCTCAGTGGGCTCCAAGTTGGGTTGTTAATGGAAAGGTTAGTGGTTCAAATCCACTAGTCATTTCATAGATAAGTGATAAAGCAATCTCCTCCTGCTAAGTTTTACAGCCTGAGGAACCTGTTGGAGGATCTTCAGAAGTTTGCATCGACTCAATGGTTTGTGTATGAACCTGACAAGGAGCCTTGGTGATGCCGAGTGTAAGCACTTAAATTCTAACCGAAAGATGAGCAGTCGGAGCTGACTCAGGAGCTCTGAGAGAGTGAGCTGCGCTCTGCTTCCAGGGCTGCTGTCTACACAGCTGGGTGGGAAGCCCGGCTCTGTCGCGCAAGCTCAGATAGATAGATGAAGGATGGACGATCGATAGACGGTGACTAGATGAGCGACGGGTGAGTGATGATAGATGAACTTGGGGCAAGGAGGTTCTCGGGTCACGGGGGACCATACATGCCCTCAACTAGACCTGCATAGCTTGTTTCTTCCCCTACAGGGAACTGAACTAGGGCTGGGTTTCTTCTGACTCAGTCCTATGTCCCCATCCACGCAATGAGCAGGGCGAGGCAGGAAGAGGGCTCAGGCAACACCACGCACCGCCCTGAAGTTTGGACGGATTCTGAGATTCTGTGATAACCGTCAACAGGAACATCAGTCTACATAACAAACTAGGGACCAAGCTAGGGAAGATGTATCTAAATGACCTAGTACCATTATGATAACAGCAATAACCATCCGTTATCTGCTACAGGAAAGATGCCGTCTCACATTCAGGGTTATTTATAGGCTTTGAACAGATTCTATTCCATTCAGTCATGGCCAAAGAAGCAAAACTGGAAAGAACCTGACTTTGTAAAGTTTAAGTGTATTAAATGAGAGCCAGAGAAGGGGAAAAATCCATGATGTGATTGCTTCTTATTAAATGTAATGTCCTTCGTAGAAAACAAGAGAAGTTTTATCATTGACTGGGATTGTTGTTGGCCTCCACCCAGCTGAGTCTGACTCACAGTCACCTGTAAACAGCAGCCCTGAGCCCTGTCCTGTGCCGTCCTCATCGTCTCTGACACACTTGAGCCCATTGTCGCGGTGTCAGTCCATCTTATTGAAGGTTGCCCTCTCCTTCACTGACCCTCAATCTTTCCTAGAATAATGTCCCTTTTCAGGGGGTAGTCTGTCCTAGCAACGTGGCCGGAGGCTGTGAAGCTTTGGCATCTTCGGCCGGGAGGCAGTTATTCTGACTGGCCGAGCTGCAGGCGCTTGTGCTGACTCCAATATGACGGCCAGTCGCCGTGACTGAGTGTCACCCTCTAGTCCTGGTGATCTAGAATCTAGTTTCTTTCATGAAGGCCTCAGAAGACTTAATGCCTCGTCCAAGAACCCCGTTCCAAGATTTTAATGTAAAGGTTTTCCTGTTCCCACACTTGTTCTGCGTCACTCAGGTTTAAAAGCCCAGCTGCATTCTGTTTTTCTGGGTCAGCTATGGCTGAGCTGGTTCTCAGCTCTGTTATTTGTTTCTACTGCGGATTGATCATCACTGTGAGTGCTGTCCCAGCTGCCACTGGGGTGTCTGGTCCCTCTAGGAGCTCTAAAGATGCATGGCCTGTGCTGTGGCCACAGGGCTGAGAGCTGGGAGCATCACGCCTGATCCAATTACCATCGATTGTCCCCAGTGGAGTCTCCAGGAGACTCTTCCAACCTCTCAGATTGAAACAAAGTGACGGAGGCCTTGTTGCCGAACCTTCTGCACTGAGCTGCTTTCTCATTCCATCCCTCTTTCTCTTGGCAGGTGAGAGAGATTTGATAGTATCAAAGCCTGCTGCTGGAGCAGGGTGGAGCTAAAATCAGGTGAGGGAAGAAGAAGGGTGAGGGCAGAAGAGAGGGTCCGGGGAGGTCACAGTGCAGGGGAATTCTGGGTATTCTGCAAAGTTCTGTGCTTCTCATAGAAGGAGCTGGGCCTCTAGGTCCACTCCAGGCCCGTGCGCAGGGCAAGCAGCACAGGGGAGGGGCACCTGCGTGGCCGCTGTGTCTCTGCACCCAGGAGCTTTGAACACGTGCTAGGACTGACTGCAGTGTCCTAGCCTTGGTTGCGGAGCTCCTGGGGGCTTTGGTTGACTCCATCCACCTGTGTCGTCTGCCTGGGGGCCTGTGTTGTGACAGGGGGGCCTCCCCAGCCAGCTGTACTCTGGTCACCATGCGCAGTGGACAGGGTCCTTCACGATGTATCTGCTTAGCCTGGCTCCTTCCTGTGGTCCAGCGTAGGGGCCAGGCCTCCTGAGTGCATGTGCGTGTCTGGAGAAGCCACCAGAGGCAAGAACTAGAGTCTTACACTTGTAGACCCAGTGGGCTCACCTGCTCCGAGCCTTCTGTCCTCTAAGGTCACTGTATCCCACCCATCTCTATCCCCACTATAGAGCACAAGCTAACGAGGCCTGGATGCCACCCCCTCCCCGCAGAGTGCAGAGTGATCTAGTCCTCAGCACACTGTAGGTGGCTCAATAAAGCTTTATTGAACATACAAACGGAAGCACAGCATCCTGAACACACGTCTTCATCGTGCTTTAATGAGGACAGATGACATCACCCTAGCGTTAGACAGAGGTGGCCGGGCGGCTGGACTTAGTTGACAGGACTCTGGTCCTCACAGGGCTGTCACGGCTTCAGTGTGACGGTGAGTGGGGAAACACACCTAAATCAGCCCCTAAACAGGGAAACGTGGCCACACAGGAAGGGGCCTTAGATCGTCCCTGATGGCTGCCCGGAAACCAGACCACCAAATCCTTCCTCCTCAGCTGTCTTAGTCCGAAGCTCCACCGACATCGTCCACCAGCCATGAACCTGATGGCGTTTGAACAGCCGTTGTCATATCGTCCAGCATCACAGGCCCACACAAGCCTCCCCAGGACCAGAGGAGCCGGTGGGAGCTGGGCAGCCTGCATTTCCAGGGGCAGGTGCCTCTGAGCGGGTGGTGACTCATAGCAGCTCAACTCACCTCCCAAGGGAACGCTGCCCCGCCCAGGGCCAGCTCACCATCGTGGCTTTGCCGGAGTCCACTGTGGCTGCCACTGCAGCCGTTCAGTGAGGGCCTTCTTTCGCACTGACCCTCTGCTTTGGCAAGCATGGAGCCCCTCTCCAAGGACAGGTCCTGTCCAATGTGCCCAGAGGTCACGCGTTGAAATCTGACCATCGTGGCTTCTAAGGAACATTCTGGCGATTCTTCCTCTAAGTCAGATTTGTTGATTTTTTCAGTGACTATGGAATATCGTGTATTCTTCACCGACATTGCAATTCAGCGGCCTTGGTTCTTCATTCGTCCCACTCCCATCTAGAGAAGTCTAGTGCATAGCATCTTGGCGGGAGGAGAGTAGCCGTCTTTCTCCAGAGGAAATCCCAGGGTTCAAACGGACATTTTTTGTTTCCTGCACTACACATACCACGCTACGTCACCAGAGTCCCTCGTCGGCCTTCAGAGTAATGAGCAATTTTTTGTTAAATCTCCACATTATCTGCCTGTGCTGGACCTGAAGCTGATGAATATCCCCTCAGACCAGCTGGAGACAGAACAAGAATGAGAAAACAGCAAACAGATGCATGGCTGCCCTGTCCCTGGACCCAGCGAGAGGGGTGGGCATGCATCCTGAGCTAGTTTAAAGGTAAACCCACCTCCTGGCCCACCCGCAAAGCCAGGACAGTGACTCAGAAGCCCTGACTCTGCGTCCCCTGGTTCTGGGTGCTGTCCCCTCTTGACTGTGTGCTCTGAGTGCCAAAAGATGCCTCTCCTCTCTGCTGGTGGGCTGGCCTCTCCCCAGCGCGCATCCTACATCCTGGTCCTTTGGCCTCCGTCTCCAGGCAGGCCCCACTGCAGCACCAACGAGTGCACACTGGCCCAGAGCAACGTCTCCCATGATTTAGACTTGTCTTCCCTTTGCTCTCATCAGGACTATGGAGAGGTTGTTTGTTTTTTATTCACAAATAGGTGGTGAAACACTAGCATCAAATTGAAGCCATAAGTTAAACAAGTTATTTTGAGAATATCATATATGAAACATGTGCCCATGTTTACTGAGAATAAAGGCTCATATCTGAGGGGTGAGCTGTAAGTTAGTCTACATAAGCCAATAATTTTTCTCTAGCAAATTGGTTCTTGACGTTCAGCTGCTGAGCACACAGAATCCATCAGCTTCATTGACGCAGCTTCCCAGCTGGCCGCTCCCTCTGCTCTCCCAGTTGCCTCCCTTAATTACCCAGTTCCCTGCTGGGTGCCAGCCCCAGCATCCTCTGTGGGAGGCACAGGGCCCTCTGCCAATGGACTGACCACAGGGCCATGCATTCTCCTAAAGGAACTTCCCCTCCTCCGGTTAGGACTCTGTTCAGGACTCTCACACCGTAGCGTGCACATCCTCTTCCCAGAAGGTGCAGGAATGGATTTCTGTGTTGCTCACACCCCTTCCTTGTGCAGAATAGCACATCCATCAGCGCTCTGTGGGCTGGGATCTGCAGGGCAGACACACCTAAGACCAAGGCTGCCAGTTCCATGTGCCGGGTAAGTTCCTCAGGGAGCCTGGCATCTTCTCATCACCAAATACGTTAGTGTTCCCCTGAGAATGTAGGCAGAGTCACAGCAGAGGGATGAGGAGAGGTTACAAATGACTCCACGTGGCTCCCATCGGGCTTGCTGCCACGTGAGCTTATAGTCACTGCACCGCAGAAGCCACAGGTCACAGGCACAGAGTCCCAGAGACCGCTGAGGTGTTGTGAGGGGTGCCGTGAGGAGCATGAGCATGGATCAGGGGAGCCCTCTTCCAAAGCCCTCCAGCTCCCCAACGCTTACTCTACCTTCTGTCTTCCTGGGAAGCTCGGGGAGTCCTGGTGACCCTGGAGTTAAGTGCTCAGTTACTAGCCCTAAAATCGATGATTCAAACCCACCAGCCACTTCACAAAAGAAAGATGTGGCAATCCAGTCTGCATTTGTAATAACTGTGGCACTGGGAGCCCCAAGGAGTTGTTCTGCTCTGAGCTGGTCAACTAGATGGCGGTAGCTTTGGGTTTAGTTTTTGGGTAAAGGTGTTCATATCTCTTCCAATCCATTGGCCAGACAGCCATCCTCCAGATTTCCTGGCATAGATTGGAAGAGGCCCATATTTGTTCCTATTCCCAGGAAGGGTGACACAACTGAATGTGGAAAGTATCAAACAATGTCATTGATATCACATGCAAGCAAAACACTGCTGCAGATCGTTGAAAAACGGCTGCAACAGTACATCGATAGGGAACTGCCAGAGGTTTAAGCGGGATTTAGAAGAGGCCGTGGCACCAGGGATATCACTGCTGATGTCAGATGGATCCTGGCTGAACGTTAGGAATACAGACAGAAGAATGTGTTTTATTGACTGTGCAAAGGTGTTTGTGCGGATCATGACAAGTCATGACTGACAGTGAGAAGAATGGGAATCCCAGGGCACTTAATTGTGCTTACTCAGAACTTGTACCGAGACCAGGAGGCTGTTGTGCTATGGGGCCGGCGAGCACTGCTGAGTGTGGAATTGGGAAGGGAGTGTGTCAGGGTTGTATCTGTCTCCACACCTGTTCAATCTGTATTCTGAGCAAATTATCCAAGAAGCTGGACTCTATGAGGAGGAATGGTATACCAGGATTGGAGGGAGACTCATTAATAACCCGTGTTATGCAGATGACACAACCTTGCTTGCTAATAGTCAGGAGGACTCGAAGTGCTCGTTGCAGAAGATCAAAGAATGCCGCCTTCAGGATGGATTGTGTCTCAATATCAAAAAAAACAAAGATTCTTATCACTGGATCAATAGGCAGTGTCATGATGGATGGAGAGGAGATTGAAACTGTCAAAAGCTTTATCCTGATTGGATCCAAAATCAACATCCTTGGTACAAGCGATCAGGAAATATGGAGACACATTGCACTGGGAAAATCTTGCTTGGATCCATGCTGCAATGAGCTCTCTTGTGTGTCAGGAAGTATGAGGATGGCACAGGACAGGACAGGGTTCAGAGCTTTTGTTCACAGGGTTGCTATGAGTCGTATTTGACAGCTCCTAACAACAACAGCAATAGCAGCAGTAGCAACAACAACAACAACTCATATCTCCCCACACTAGACCAGGATGGAAACGGCCCAAGATCCCCACAAATGTGGAGTTTTCAGCACCATTATGTGAGTGTGCGCTATGATGAAGCTGTCGTCTTCCTTTGTCCCCTGGTACTGGCATGATGATGACTTGTGTGCGACCAGATGCAGGTAAAGAGAGCGCCGAGCGACGTATTGGTGGAGCCTCCCCGGGCCTGTGAGATACAGTTTTTAATTTAGTCCATGCGATTTCTGCACACTCCAGGACATGCAAATATTTACTTAGTTCCTAATACTGCCAGACATCTGTCCAGCTTAAGCACCAAGCTACAAAAATGTCACTTTCTGTAAACACAGTCATCCTTCAGCTGGAGCTTTATAAAAAAAGCGGAAATGCTCAAGCCTTTATTTAATCAGTGGCAGATGTGGGGCATGATATTCCCGGGCTGGAATGCTCATAAGTAGAAACTGAGTTTAGAGCCGCTGTTCTTTCTACAGCACCTTGGACTTCCTGCAAAGCTGAGGCGACTTCACTGGGTCTGTTTGGGGTACAGTTGAGTCGATAGAGTCTGTGTTTCTAGCTTCCACAGCCCAAGGCAAACAGTGCCGGGAAATGGCCTTCCTTGGCCCCTCGGATGGCAGCGACCACGTGGCTTTTTCCTCGCAGGCCCTGAACTCAGTCACTGACTTGTGAGAGATGGTGCAGCATCAGCAAGCCTGCAGCCGGGCCCCTGCAGAGGCCAGAGGCAGAAAGGTGTGAGCAGTGTGTGTTCACGTGCATACCCCTGTGTCTGCTGTGTGTGTACCTGTGTGTGTGCTGTGTGTGTTCATGTGTGTGCTGTGTGTGAGCAGTGTGTGTACCTGTGTGTGCGTGTGCGTGCTGTGTGTGTGTGCTGTGTGTGTTCACGTGCGTGCCCCTGTGTCTGCTGTGTGCATTCATGTGTGTACCTGTGTGTGCCTGTGTGTGTGCTGTGTGTGAGCAGTGTGTGTTCACGTGTGTGCCCATGTGTCTGCTGTGTGAATTTATGTGCATGCCCGCGTGTGCATGTTCTCACTTGTGTTTTATATGTGTGCCTGTGTGGTGTGCACACTCACCCGTGCATGAGTGTGCATGTGTGCTCACATGTGCGCTGTGCACTTTCATGTGTGTTCACATGTGTATCCATGTATCTGCTGTCTGTGTTCATGTACCTGTCTCTCTGTGTGTTCACGTGTGTGTGCTATAAGTGTTTACATGTGTGCTTGTGTGTGTGCATGTCCATGTGCATGCCTGTGTGTGCTGAGTCCATTCACGTATGTGCCTGTCTTGGTGGTCACCGGATTCCTGGGTCTGTGGCCTCAGGACTGCAGTGCCCACTTCTGTCATTGTGTGATGCCTCCTGCCTCTGTCCCTTCTGCTGTTTGTGAGGACACCACTCATGTAAGGTGAGAGTCCACTCTGCCTTCCTATGACCCTGTTAACTCTTGTCTGCCAAGACTCCACGTCAACTAAGGCTGCACTCACAGGTACAGGCATTCGGACCTTTGCTATGAGGACTAAGTGTTCAGTAGTCACAGGTGCAGGCTGCATGTCTGACAGTACGGAGGGACTCTGTTCTCCAGGAAGGATGAGGTGTGTCCACCACCCTCTGCACCCACTGTGCTATGTGGAATAATCTTCTTTTGCTTTATTAGACTTTTTGTTTAAAGATAAATTTGATTATTGGAAAGTTACGAAGCTGTTTAGTTTCCCCATGTCCTTCTCCCAGCTTCCCTCGGAGATGACGTCAGCATAGCTTTGGTTGGCTAGTAGTATTTATCAGGCTCCACACTTGCTCTGGACCTTTGCTGCTGGTGCTTGGACAAGGCCCGAGGGCCACGAGGCACCACTGTCCGTGCCGTAATACCCCATCTGGACCTCTTCCTGTCAAGCCACCACGGACCTCAGCTGGGAAAGGGCTGTCCTGCTCCAGGATATTCAGACGCCTGATTCGTTTTACAGTTTACGGTTGAGATTCAACCCTTATCTGACAGTTGGAGGTGTGATCTGCACTGCGCTGGACGGCCGAAAGAACAAACAGCTGTGTCTTGGAGAAGGTGCAGTCACAGAGCTCCTTAGAGCCAAGACGGCAAAGCCTCATCTAATATACTTTTGGCATGTTGTTAAGAAAGGTTGTTCTTTGGGACTGAGCATCATGTTTGGAGAGTGAACTAAAGAGAAGAAGCCTCAACAAGATGAACGGACACAGCGACTGCTGCGCTGCACTCCAGTGTGTCAGAGACGATGAGGACGGCGCAGGGCAGGACGGAGTCAGGTCTGCTGTTTACAGAGTCCCTGTGAGGTGTAGTTGACTTGACAGCACTTGACGACAGCATTTGCTTCAGAGTTCATGAGTTTTCCACTGAAGCACTTTTGCTGTTTCAAGATCCCATCCAGCATCTCACACTTTAATATTTCTAAATTATTCATTAAAGGTGTAATAGATGCCTCCCAGGTATTTCCCCTGAGAAATAAAGATTGACACAGATGTCATCCCAGCGTCCACCTGATCATTGTTTCTTTTAAATTCCACGCTCCTTTTTGGTTTAAATGCAGAAGTTGGTAAGAAGAGACCATCAGTTTCTGGTCCATCAGGCTCTGGTTACAGACAGAACTGGCTTCGAGATCTCCTGGGTCTATGCTGATTGTAGAGCCCACATTGTTGGACCAAGAATCAAAGCTGGGTCCTCCTAGATCCAGGTCTGGAAGGCCTACACCTGGGTGTGAGTATCAGAGAGGAAGAGAAGAATGAGCGAGGGATATCGTGAGAGTGATGGGCAGAACTGGCCATGATACTGGCATGATGCATGACACTGTCCTGAGCTGCCTGACACAGACAAGGTGTCACGTGTCATGAAAGGATGGCGAGATGCATCAGTCTAAATGCAAAAGCAATGCCTGTGTGTAAGAGGGCCTTTGTTTCAATGCGAAAAAGAGGGGCCCGATAAGAGGCAGGGGGACATTGGAAGAATCCCCTCTCTCATGAGGGAGACCTGGTCTGTTTCCTGGCCAGTGCACCTCAAACACAGCCACCAGCCATCTCTGTTGCCTTTGGGAAACACTCTGTCCACATTGGATAGAGTGGTTTGGAGTCACATGTTAGAGATACTGGCCTCTGGTCCGATGTTGCATTGGGCCTGATCCAGGCCACGGTCTTTCAAATTACTTGCTTGCATCAGAGAGCTGGACAATGACTAAGGATGAAAGAAGAAGAATTGATGTCTTTAAATTGTGGTGCTGGAGAAGAGTATTGAACATACCATGGACAACCAAGAGAACAAACAGATCTGTCTTGGAGAGGGTAAAATCAAGTTTCTTCTTGGAGGCTAGGATTTTGAAGCTCCATTTCACATACTTTGGGAACATGGCCAGGAGGGACAAGTCCTTGGAGAAGGGCATCATGGTTGGAAGGGTGGAGGGACAGTCCAGGAGAGGAAGACTCTGGATAAGATGGACTGGGGTAATGGGCATAGGTATGTTGGAGTTAGTGATACTGGCTCAGGACAGTGTAAGCTTCAGAGCTGTTGTACTAGGGTCACTCTGAGCTTCAGGTAACTTGATGGCATGTAACAACAACACTGGTGGCTGAAAAGAGTCCTAATGCCAGAGAGTGTAATGGATTGGGCTGTTATTGGACAGTCAGATCAAATCCACCAGCCACTCCTCAAAAGAAAGAGGGGTGTTATCTCCTCGTAAAGAGCTACAGCTTGGAAACCTTGTGGAGGGTATGAGCTGAATTCAACTCGATGGCAGTGTGCTGATTGGGAGATAGGACAGCCACATTGCTTGACGAGGCAGAGGACAGGGCATTAGTGGAAGCCCGTCCAGGAGGCAGCCTGGCAGGTGGAAGCAACCTGGGCACAGGCCTAGCCATCACTGCAGGGAGCTGACGCACAGGGCTGTTAAGCTGGCTGTACGCGGGCTCATTATCAGTTGGAACAAACTTGATGGCCGTGAACAACAACACATGTGGTGCTTCACGTGTAGAACCTTCGTCGTCTGTGCAGGAGACCTGGGTTGGTGCGCAGAGCTACCTCCTGCCTGCAGCACAGACTTGTGTGTTGCTGGGATGCTGACCAGGTTTTAAAGGAGTTCAAGTGTAGAGTGAGCTGAAGAGGAAGTAAACCGATACAGACGGCAGCGGTCTGCTGTGGAGGTCAGCATGGGAACGGTGCAGGACCGGCAGCCTTCGTCCAGCTGTGCGAAGTCCTCATTAATGGCAGCTGACTTGATGGCAGTGGACTGTAGTGACAACAGATAAGACCAGGCCGTCTGTGTTGACATGCGTCCACCTGCATGGACCACGTGCCTGCCAGTCTTGCATCTGGGCCATTTGCTGGAATGGCGCCCCCTTTTCTCCCCAGCACAAGTCACTCATGCTTTTATTTCTCAGGGTTCCCCAGCTCCAGTTTTAGTGGGGATTTTGTTTCCTGATGTCCTTAGTGGGAGCATCCCTGAGGCAGAAACAGCAACGTGAGCTCTCCTTGGATATGTGGTGTCTCTTCCCCTTTCAGATTTCTTGTCAACCCTCTCTACGCAGACTCAAGGTCATTGGACACTCTTCCTTCCTCACCCACATCTGGTAAACACACTGCCAGGGTAGACACACACACTCCCAGCCAGCATGTGGACAAGCCAAGGACATCTTCACTGTCCACAGCATGTTCACACCAAGTAAACTCCCGTCAGGTGACAGGCACGCAACAGTCTCTCCTCTTTAACATTTGCATGAACTTTGGAACAGTAAGTTAGAAGAGAGAAAGATTTATTCCATCTTTTCTGGAGAAATGCTTCATTCTAATGGGATCCCTCAGTAGCAGTCTGGATGCCAAATAGAATTCATTTATTTAGGATTTCTCTCGCAAAGATGCAGTGCTATTGAGCCCACGTGGAGTGCTTTGGCCCCACCGTCTTTCAATGGCTGGGCGCCATCCTTTTCCCAGTCAGCTGCAGTTGAAGGTTTCCACCAGATTGATGCTTCTGCGGCTGCCTCGGTCTCCTTGATACTGCTCTCTGGGGGCTGGAACCTTCAAGGGCCTCCTCGCCGCTAAGTCCTGTATCCACAGTGGTCTCGTTAGCCATTTTACACCCAGTCTGTGGGCATCCTGAAGCGGGGAGGAAGCCCCGCTCCTTGGACAATGTCTCAGCTCTGTAGTGCTGCTATAGCAATATCACGAGCGGGTTCTTGTCAAACAGAAAGTTATTTTCTTACAGTCGGGAGGCTAGCAGTGCAAATTCTGGGCACTGACACTCGGGCAAGTTCTCCTCTCTGGATATGGGGACCCAGCCCCACTTCTGTTGCCTGGTGCCTCCTCTGCACCCTTTCTATTCCCAGTTATAAAGCAAAATGGTTGAACAGAAATCCAATTTACTCTGTAAATGTTCACTCAAATCACAACTATAAAATGTGAAAAAAAAGGCATTAAGCTTAAGACAAACTCTATCACGATAACCAAGCTCTGAACTCAGCGGCACCAGCTGCTTCTGAGCATGGCGACCCGAAAGCAGATTTCCAAGGCTGACTTTTTGTAGCAGCTGGTAGATTTGAACTGCTGATCTTTCATCAGCAGCCAACCTGTAATATGCCGTGTCAACAGGACTCTTCACGCCGCTGTGGGGTTGGCTCCAGCCGGGAACAAGCCTGCATCAGTCTCCCGGGCTGCAGATCACAAGAGGCGAAGTCTTTCTGCTGCAGAGATGCTGGTGGATGTGAAGCGCAAGAGATGCGTGGTCTCTGAGTGAGCAGCACAGCTCCCTGGGGACCACACCACCACAGCCTGTCTCCAGATGGAGCTTCAGTCACAGGGAGGGAGCAAAGATTCCAGCACACAGACATCTCTGGAGGACATGGGCCAATGAGGACCGGAAGTGAATAGATTCCCCCATGAAACCTCAGTGGGAGCTGTGTCACGGAGTTGGTGGAGACCTGGAAGATCCCCTGTCCTCCGCAGAGGCCCGCCCTGCTGGAGGCACTTGTGGGCTCTTCTGAGATGCTTCCTGGGCACCTGAGAGGTTCTCTTTCCCATGAAGCACGCAGAAGTGGCCTTGAGGACCAGCGCAGCATAAGTGCGTAGTTGGCGATAAGTTGGCCTCCTCTGGATGCCTCAAGCCTCCTGGCTGACGCCAGTGGTGCGTTCATAGGAGCCCAGTTCCTGCAGCTCGGGAGCCACCCACAAGCGCAGAGCATCTCCTCGAAGCTTCCTCTAGAGAGTGTCCCCAAGTGGTGTCCAGCACGGTGCAGACAGTGATGCGCTGGTCGTGCTGGAGAGGCTGGAGTCCACCAGAGGGACCTGAGGAGAAAGGGAGGGGACTCAGGGAGTAGCAGCCCCACAGAGTGCAGGTCCAGGCTGGTGCACAGCAGACCCACGTGAAGTGGGGTCCAATCCAGCAAACTGAGCAAACTGTGAGCTACCATTGCTGGGATGTGTTGGTCTGGGAAGTGGCCAGCACTGTCCACTGATTCAGGGAAAGGTGTTACCCAGAGCCTGTTACTTGAAGAGTAGCCAGCGCAGACCCTCGCTGAGCACAGCTCCTTCTCTACAGCAGAGCCAGGCCTTGGGTCCCCATCCCTGCCCAAGGTCACACGCACTTCACGCCACAGGGGAAGACGTGGCCAACCCTCAAGTGATTTTTTCCCTTTAGATAGACATTCCCTAATATTTTGCAATTTCTCTGCTTGTATGGAGGGAAATGGCTCTGCTTACAGACAGGAAGTGGGTCAGGGAGGGTGGGCAGTCACAATGTCACGTGGGACCTGACGCACCCCCCTTTGAAGCCTTACTCACTGGACGTTGCCTGGGTCAAAGTCCTTGTCCAGTGCTTGTAGGTCAGTGCCCACAAGGCTGATGACCTCCTCACCCCGGCTCAGCCAATCTTCTCCATACCCAGCTGATGGCTTTTGGGGTTCACTGGATTCCAAGCTTTGTACTGGCTTGCCTGGAATCAGAACTTTCTAGACTATGCTTTGGGAACTGTTTGCTGATGGACTTGTAGGTCCCAGGTATTTTAGGGAGACCAGGCAAACGAGTGTACAGTAGGATTTAGGAGGTCTCAGAGGAGTCAGCTATTCACTCTGCACTCCCAAAGCACAGCTTCGCCTGAAGTCCCTAGAACCTCACTTCACTGAGCAGGGCTCTCTGTTAGGGTGTCAGTCTGTACCCTCAGTGCAGTTGGAGGTGTATTTCACCTCCTCTAGTATTTCATGCGTGTGTGAGGCAGTTGGAGGGTAGGTTCTCTTGCTTTGGTTGAAAGTCGAGTGTAAAGTGTTTGGTTACTTTTTAAAATTTCATTTGCACTCATATGTGAGCTGATTGGTTGCCTGGATTTTCTGGATTTAGTAATCAGCTGTGGGCTGGAAGTCTCTTGTTAAGTGGTGTTACTTGTGTTTGGGAAGAACATTCTTCTAAGTCCTACAGCATTGGTCTGTCAGTTTGCTGTGCTGAGTTAACTTGGGGTTGCTGTGATACTGAACACTGTGGCACTGGTATGTCAAATGCCATAATGGTTACCCTTGGTGGACAGTGTTTGGTGGAGCTCCCAGATTAAGACAGGCTGGGAAGCAGGAGTGGCATCCACTTCCCAAACAACATGACTTTGGAAAATCTATGAACATTAGAGAATGACGGTAGTTACAGGGGGTTCACATGAGTCGTGCTTGACCCCTGGCACTTAACAAGAACAAGAACAAGAACAAGAACAAAAACAAGAACAAGAACAAGAACAAGAACAAGAACAAGAACAAGAGCAAGAGCAAGAGCAAGAGCAAGAGCAAGAGCAAGAGCAAGAGCAAGAGCAAGAGCAAGAGCAAGAACAAGAACAAGAACAAGAACAAGAACAAGAACAGCAACAGTCTTTGCTGCAGCTAAATGAGGGACTGGGGCTGTAATGACGCAGTGGCTAAGTGCTCAGCTGATCACCAAATGCAGCACAGTTTGAACTCCCAGCTGCTCCTGGGAGGCAGATGGACAGTGTGCTCTACACAGATTACAGCCTTAAAAACTGGGGGTAGTTCCACCGCATGTGTCCTGCAGGGTCACGGAGAGTCAGAGTCTAACTGACGGTGGTGTGAGTGGTGAGGATTGCTGTGTGTGGAAGGAGCTTTGAAAGCAACATCTCACAAACACTGTAAATTTACTGAGTTGTTAATTTCTCTAAAAATATACATCATACCTTGGCGTTATCCTCAATGTCCGATGCTATGCTGAATCCAGGTAGTAGACGAGGGGGTCAAGGACGGGGTGTCTGTTCTCAGGGGACTCTTGGTTGATGGGGGAAGAGATGCTCAAATGCAGGGCTTAGTGGGCAGGATGTCTTCCATGGGGAATTCGTGGGGACCTGAGAGCAACTGAGACACAGGTAGGCCGTCAGGGTGCTGTGTGGGCTCCAGGAGAACATCGTGTGCCACCCCCCCACACACAGTGGCTGTGGTTCTGAGCCCAGGCCCAGTGACGCCTGGCACTGGCTTGGGCCTGTGCTTAACATCCCTGTGACCTGGTTTCCCTGGCATTCTTTGTTCCTATGCCACCCTGCTCTCCGGACCATTCAGGCCACTTGTTTTGAAGTCCACCAGGATCCCGTTAGCTCCTGAGAGCCTCAGGTAGAATGGTCATAGCTGAGGTGGACTTACTGTTCCAAGCGGGGCAGGGGAGCGGGGGAAGCTGATGCCCCACAGAATCTCACCCAGGAGGCACTTCATGGGACTGCACCTTGATTTCCAGTCCATGAACCCCCGGGGTTACAAGCAAGAGACCAGACATGCCTGCTCTGGAACCAGCCTCTCTTGTGCCCAGGTCTGTCCCCGAGACCCTCCCAAAGGGGAACACCCCATCAATCCTCCCAGGCCTCCCCACACGCTTAAGTGTGCCTGGGTCAGATGGGCCCCTCCTCAGCTCTCCATCTCACCTGAGTGCAGATGGTCAGGAGGGGGACAAGGTAGAGCCCTATTGGGCACACTGGTCGTTATGGGGAGCTCTAGCCCCTGTGGGGAGAAGGCCGAGGACCTCAGCTGGAATAACAGTAGAAGTTCATCATTCTGACCCTGCCCACCTCCTCCTGGGACATAGGCTCTGAGCAAGTGTCTTCTCTAGAGCATCTTAGGCCACAGCCCTGTCAACCCACAGGCACACAGACCTCAGCATTGTGTGCCTGTTCCCCCACAGCCTCATCTGGGGAGACACGTGATGATAGAGGTCTGTTGTGAGCAGTCACGGTTGATGTGGGAAGAGGGCAGTGACGCAGAGCATAAGGGGTCCACAGAAGGAGCAGCAGGGGACCGATGGCCAACTGTGAGTCACTGAAGCCCCTGACCCTGGCTCATGTCCCTGCTGGCTCTGCCAAGTACACTGAGCAAGGTTCAAGTCCTGACCGAGCCTCTTTGTGTTTGAGGAGTTGGAGGGGTCATTTCTCAATCTCTGCGTTGGAGGTGAGCTGACTTTCCTAGAGAGTCTGGGAGCCCTTAGGGTGGTTCAAGGCCAGTGTCCGTGCCCCACACTTTCTCCTCTTTCCTTGTCCTAGAGATGAGTGGGGCAGAGGAAGCAGACAGGCGTGGGGACACCCAGCTCCAGCCCAAGTCCTGCCACCATCCCATTAATGTGTGACTCAGGACACATTTCCTTCTTCCTAAAGGTCTGTTTCCCACACCCTGGGATGACAGTGGCAGCGTGACTCAACATGACATACATGAATGAAGCACAATGTACACGAATGATTGTATGTAAACAAGAAAGACACAGAAAGAAGTCCCAAAGGGCTCACGGAAACTGGAATGAACAAACCAATACACAAAGCCTCCCTCACTGCCCTCCACTTGGAGGCGACGGGAGCTGCCCTTCCAGCAGGTTTGGAGATTGTAAACCACGATGCTCATTCTCTCCCCCAGAGCAGTGACAGAGCCAAGCTGCCAGGGGCCTCATCTGAGTTAAAAGTGCCTCCTGACTGAGCGTGCCACCAGAGATGGTCCTACTGGTTAGCTGTGGACCGTCTGGCTTAACAGACACCGAGCCACCAGCTCAGGGCTGTGAGTGGCCTCAACAACATGCCCACCACCTGCCCTGCAGACAAAGCCCAGGCCAGGCCTAGGACATCCATCGTCCACTCCAAGGACACAGCCTGTAGGTGCCCTGAGGCCCTAGTGTTGCCCTTGGCCATGTGTGGGAAGAAGGCCAGTGTATCATGGGAGGGCACCGATGCTTTCAGGTGGGTTCTCAGGATGATAGCGCCCTCAGGCATGACTCTGAAGTCTCAGCCATATGCCCTGGTGCAACCCTACACCCAGCAGACGGCCTGCTCCAGGCCTTTGCAGGTGAGGGTGGCCTCCTCCCAGCGCCGTCTGGGTCTAGGACACTCCCCGAAATCTCAGAAGAACAGCTGGCGGCGGCGTACACGTCACTTTCCTCTTCTCTGTAACCACAGCGTTCGTCATTTTTGCAAATCTGCTGAATGGAAAGCAGCGGTCCTGGGCCTCGGGAGCTTCAGGCTGCATTTTCCTCCTTAGTTGGTATTGCGTCGAGGAATGGGATTCCCTCTGTGGAGGGCGTTCCATGAGGTCTCTCTCTCTCTCTCTCTCTCTCTCTCTCTCTC
>NW_006399756.1:1879902-1919372 GCF_000299155.1 Elephantulus edwardii | reverse complement strand
CCTTGCCCGTTGCAGCACGTGGCATGTTCTCACTCCTTTTTCCAACTGCATGATGTCTTTGTTGTCCTGGAGCACCCACTGTCAGAACGTGCCTTGTTTTATTTGCTCAAGTACCAGGTAAGAGACGTTGGTTTTGACTGTGGGCATCATGAATGGGTGCTCCTGCATAAGCACCCGTGTGTACACATACGTACACACACACACGCATGTTTCACCTGTGTGTGCATGTGTGTACACGAGTATGTGTTTGTGTGTGCACGTGTGCCTCTCTTCTCAACCCTCTCGCCTCCACGTCTGTGAGCAGGGATGCCCGTGTCCATGGGGGTGAGCCCCGCCTGGCCCTCGGAGCCGAGCCTTCATGGGGGTTTGCTGCCTGTGAGGAGCACGAGCCAGAATCAGACTGCAAAGTGTCAATGTGTCTGTGCCCCCGTGTGGTCAGCCCCTCACTCCTAAGTGAGCCCCTCGTCTGTGGGATCCCCACTCATTCTGCCCTGAATGAGGCTTCCAGGAGCTTCCCCTGACCTCCCTGGCGAGCGAGGGACACCCCAGCGCTGATACCCCAGGATCCTCCTAGAGACTGAAAATGGGTTTACAAGCTGATGGACATCCCTCATCATCCCTGGTCAGTCAAGGGCGCTGGGAGATGCAGTCAGCACAATACACGGTCCTGATCGAGTGTAGACTGAGCGTGATCTGTGTGGACAGTGCTTTTTGATCAAGTACCATGTACTACAGCAGGACAAGCTAAGGTGGAGGGTCAGCGAAGGAGGGCAGACCCTCAGTGAGGTGGATCGACACGGTGACCGCAGCAGTGGGCCCCAGTGTGTGAGCGGTTGTGAGGACGGCACAGGGCAGGGTCAGATCTGTTGATCACAGGGTGGCGGTGAGTCAAACCCGAGTTGACAGCACTTAGCAACAACCCCACATACACATCCTCAGCCTCTGCGGCTCCATCAGCTCCTCAGGGTTCATCTCCCGATTCTCACATCTGGAAGCTGTCCGTCTGTCTTTCTGATTCGGGCTACATTCTAGGTAATTTTCTCATTCCATCTTGAGCTGAGGGGGCTGCTCCTTTGGCTCTGGGTCAGGGACCTGCCATGAGATGTGCTCTGTGCCCTCGGGTAATATCGTCATGGTGGACACGTGGTCTCATGTCACAGGTGTTCATGCAGCCTAAAGGGGGGTGGTTACCTGTCTGTCCCCTCGGTCCTGGGCTCCAGAATGCAAGGCTGCATCTGTCAGCACGTCCTGCTCCCAAACAAGCCCAGCAGCTGGCAGTCCACGGCACTCAGTGAATGACCAATGGATGGAGGAGAAGTCAAGGACCAGACATCCCACGGACAGGGCAGCAAGTCCTCTGGTGTAAACGGCCTGAATAAGACAAGGCGACTCACTTCCAAGAGCCTCTTCGATCCTCCCGCTTCTCAGAGAACACCACCTCAGCTCCGTGACCCTATCTAGCCTCCATGGCTCCCCCATTTAGATCAGGAGGCCCCTGGGAGAAAGGTCAAGTGATGCGTTTCCAAAAGTTCCAGCCTTGCAAACTCCAGGAGCGTGTTTGAGTCTGCACATGTGGGGTCGCCATGCACTGGAGGGTCTGGACAGAGCTGGTTGCTCACCTGCTCACGGGCTGTGTGCGCATGCCATGGCTAACATTCTAGGGATGGTCTTGAGCTCCTTGACATGAGCGACCTGGCAGCATCCCAGGAGTCACAGGCCTGGAACCAGCATGTGAGTCCTCCCTGCCCTCAGAACGCTGACCCCACTGCAGGTTGGGCTGTATGCCCTGTGGATACACGACTCGGCCTCTTACACACCGTCCTAGGCTGCTCTGAGATAAAGGCCTCTCTGATTACATTTGCAAATCTCACACAAATGTCTTTCTTTAGAGGGACCTCACCAGAGCCCACAGGGAGGGAACAGGGAAACGAATGCAGAGAGGATCCTTTAGGATGGTACCGGTACTGGGACTTGGCTACGACAAGGGACAAGCTGCACAGCAGCTTCTGCTCTGACGCCCGGGAGTCAGGGCCCTGTCTCCAGATGGCACCTACTCAGACACCTGCAAGGAAGGGCCTTGGGCTCGCCCAACACCTCAGCAAGATGGCACCGGAGGGAGCCAGCGCTTCCTGCCTGCTGGCCTGTCCTCCCCGTGGGCCGCCAGGCTGAGGCTGCTGCAGGAAGGTTGGAGATGTGAACCAACTCGCTGGTCCATGAGAGAAGGACAGGCAGTCCACTTCCAACCAAGGTCGCAGACTAGGAAACCCCCTCAGGGCATCTGCTCTACCTGCAGGACCTCTGTGAGCGGAAGGCACCTGCCGGGCTCTGCCCCAGGTGCACTCACACTCGTCATCCCCCGCCCACCCCGAGCTGCTCAGGAGCAGGAAGAGGCCCACACGTGAGCCTCACTGCTATGTCATTCAGGGCACACGTGTCATTGGTACATGTAGCCTGTGACCGGGGACTCGGCTGCTCCATTGCAGAGCTCAGCCCTGGAGCCCCACGTGAGGCTGTCTGCTCCCCTGGCCAGGCCCTGGCACGCCTCCCGGGGTCTCTGAGACTCTTCTTTGTTGTCACGTACCGTGAGTCAGAACTGACCCGTGGCTGACAATCCTAATTGAGAGTCTTTTCCCTTGAAAACATGGAGGAAGCGACAATCTCCCCTATCCAGAAACAAACACATGCACACAGACACATCCGTACACGTCCATGCACACTCACACAACTGTACACACATACGTGCACACTCACATGTGTACACCCACACATGCACCAACACACGTCTTACTCTCACACACATACACACTCACACATGCACACTCTTTTCTGGGGTGACGTCTGCTTTCCAGGGCAGGGGTTGGGGGCAGGACCCCTGGAAAGCAGATGTCCTCACTCCAGAAAAGTGTGGGGCCATATTGTTACACCCCCTACTTGGGGACCCAGGAGAGGCCTTGGGAGCCAAGCCGAGCCCACTCTAAGGGCGCCCCAAGTGAGCAGAATCACAGAACCGTATCACTCCTACTTCTCCTAAGAGCAGCCTCAGTTATTTCTGGGCGTAAGTGCAAAAAACAAACAAAAAAGCACAACTAAAGGCTACGCTTCAGAGGCCTGCAGCCAAGCCCACTCTGAGTCGCAGGCTGTGCGAGCACCAACAGCTTCCCCTCCCTCCTGCACCTGCTTTTTCACATGCAGACTGGGGCTAAGGTTCCTCCAGGGGC
This sequence comes from Elephantulus edwardii, assembly GCF_000299155.1. NCBI lineage: Eukaryota > Metazoa > Chordata > Mammalia > Macroscelidea > Macroscelididae > Elephantulus > Elephantulus edwardii. The sequence goes on along the minus strand of NW_006399756.1, from coordinate 1,916,154 downwards.
CCTGGGGGTGAGCAGTGAACTGCATTCCCCTCAGCTCTACTCTGCTCAGCTCTGGGGCTGCCGTGCAGCAGTGCTTCCTCTGTGTTCATACGCTCCTTCCTTCCTCACTCCCTCCCCCACCGCCCTACTCCCACGTGGGGACCCAGGTAAACAGCTTAATCACTGCTCGCAGTGAGAGGAAGCCACCAGGCCCATCATAAAGCTGTCAGACTAGATGCTCCGTGCAGCTCAAATGAAAGCGTTTCCCTTCCCTCCCATCCCGAGCCAGAGGCACACTCCACCGCCAGCATGAGTCTGCAGCACAACATTTGCAAGCAGGAAAGATACTTCTGAAAACTTTGCAATCAATAGTTTGGTTTTCAGATACTGCAGATCTACCATCCACACCATCCACCCGTGTCTCTTGTGTGTCAGCGATGGTTCGGGTGAAATGTTTGGGATTGTAATGGACAGCTCACTGTCCACTTCCAGGAGGGGAGGGAGGTATGAGGCCTTACCGTGACAGTGAGACCGGAAGAGGGAAGCAGCATGTCTGGAAGCAACACCCACACAGTGGGGGTTAAAACTCCGCTGTTGTTAAACTTAGCTTCCTTGTTAAAACTAAGCTGTTAGAAAAGAGCACAGCCTACCAGCAGCTCCGAAGGAGAAAGAGATGTCAGTCTGCTTCCCCGCAGATTGAACCGCAAACCAAAACCATGGTGGACAAGTCGGTCTGGGCATGTGGCAACCCTGTGTCACGTTTCCAAGGCTGTGCATCTTAATGGCGCACTGTCCGACTTGTATACACTTGCATCACAGCTTAAAACCAGGAACAAATCCCGTTCACGCTCAACCTCACCGCAGACTTGCAGACTCGGTGGTGGAAAAGGCGGAATTAGCAGGAGACTGAGTGCATGCCCAGGTCTCACTGCGCCAGCTGAACACACAGGGTGAGTTAGGCAGACACAGCACAGGAGTGACGAGGGGAAGCAGAGGTCTGGGGTAAGAACAAAATCAGAAAAGCTGGAAAATGAGACAGTCCCACCAAAGGAGAAATATGGAGAATGGAGTGACATCTAATGGGTTAGAACAGCCAGTGTGGGGAGATACAAAGGGAGGAGGGGCTGTGGGGACTGAATCTTCACCTGGGAAGGCGCTTCTCAGTGAGAGAGAGGTGACTCCACGGAGGAGACCCTGGTGAGGGAAGTGCGGGAGTTGATGAAGAGGTCGAACAGGCAAGTGATGGGGGAAATGAAGGGATACATATCAAGACGCATTCCTCCTCTTAAAAACCATGATTTTGTGTTAAATACTAGTTCATTAAACATGCAGTGATGGGTACTGCTGGACCAGCGTGGCCCCAGCTCTTCGCGTTGACCACGTGGAGCTGCTCAGTCCAGTCTAGGGGTAACAGAAAGGTGTAAGGAAAAGAGTGCACAGGACCTGCAGGAGCAGATCTCACCCCAAGCAGGCAGTGGGGGGCGGGGAGCCGAAGCACACCTCAACAGAGGGAATGTTCTGGAGACAAGCATGTGCAGATAGAAGGAGACACAAACACGAGAACAAAAAGGCCGTGACACATTGAACCAGGAATTTAAAAACTCAGAATAGGAGTTGACAGAAACTAACAATCTAAGAAATGAGGTTTGACTTAATTTAGGAATAATAGTGAGGCAAAGATAAGATGAGTCCAAAAATAGAGACTATATGACCAGAGAGGATGCATGTGACTGAATATCTGAGCAAGAGTCAGGGGTGAAGACTTGACAGGAGTGAGAGAATCATGACAATGGAGAGGATTGTATTAAAAGTGATAAAAAGAAAGGTAAACAAAAAGAAAAGCCGTACATATCTAATTAGAGTCCCTGATGATGATAAAAGGAGATCTGGTGGCCTAGTGGGTAAGGAGCCGTGATGCCAACCCAAAGGAAAGCTGTTCGAATCCACCAGCTGCTCCGTGGCAGAAAGATGGGCAATCTCGTTCTGCGGTATTTACAGCCTCTGACAATGCTCCGGGGGGCCAGCCAGGAGGCAGTTTTGACTGAAGGACAAGGAGTTGAAGCTCTTTTGCTCGAGGATCCACCAGTCCCCGGAGGAGGCCATCATGGTTAGTAAAGAGGAGGAGGAGGATGATGGGTCCTCAGCGAAGTGCTGACCCGGGGCCTGCACAGATCAGCTCGTGGACAGAGTGTGAGGGGCACGGGGTGGGCCTTGCTCTGCTGCCCTCTGGTCCTTACAGAGTGGACTCCATGGTAACAACAAAACACAAAGATGATCCAAAGAAATGCAGCAGAATTCACAGTGAAAACATCAACCCAAAGACAGTTCACTGAGAGTCTATCTGAAGTTCACACCAAGTCTATGTGGAGGGCTGCTTGAGAAAACTGACGTGGACTTTTGGCTCCAAAGCACGCTACATTACGTCTGCTGGACTCCACGGAGAAATAACCAGACGTGAGATAAGAAAGCCAAAACCAGCTCAGAATCCCCAGGCAAGAAGACTAAGAATCTTAAAAGGGAAAACCAACCAGCAAATAAAAAAAATAAATATATTGAAATTAACAAAGAAAATGGGCTGCCTACATTGCACTGAATAGCATTGGTATATAAATTAAGTTACATAATTGAAATACTTAAATTGGCATTTAATATTTCAGAGTTGAGGCCAAAGATGACAGTCATCTCAACAAACGTGGGAAGGTCAATGTGGCCTGCTGACTGAAGATTTGAAAACTGGAGTGTTGTTGTTAGTGTCATTGCGTCGACCTCACCGTCTCTGACACACCCCACGGACGGCAGCAGTCACTGGATCAGTCCTTCTCGTTGAGGGTCTTTCTCCCCTTTGCCAGCCCCCGCCTTTCCCAGCATGGTGTTCGTCTCCAAGGAACCTCCCAGCGACTTGCCCAACGTACACGAGCCCAGGCTTCGCCACCCTTGTCTTCAAGGAGCACTCGGGCTGCACTTCCGCCAAGATGTATCTGTCTTTTGTAATCTGTTTGTAAATTGGCTGACATACATTAAATCTCAGTCAATCACGTACAATATATGCACAACAAGTGATGCAGAAATGTTAGCAGGAGAAAACCAGTTCTGTGCAGGTGTACCGAGCCAGAGTGAAAACACAAACAAGAAAGTCAAATCAAAGCAATTCATCAAAGACATACACATACACACACACAAGAACAAGAAAGGAGGGGCTGAGGTCCTCATATTTTAAGAGATGAATCGGGTATTCAAAATTAAATCACACAAAGAATATTTTATAGCACTAAAAGTCACTATTAAAAATGGACTCTTGCCCGTTAAGAGGACCCTCAAGGAGCTGGACACAGTGGCCCTGACAGGGCTCCAAGCACAGTGGTGGCTGTGAGGTGGGGGAGGGCCGGCAGGGCTCCGTTTCACAGGGGGCTTCTGTCGGTGGGACAACACTCTGCACCACCTACTCCACACTAAATACAGCATAGTTATTACTTTCACAAAGAAAAAATAATTGAAAACCTAAAGACAAATGGAAGAATTCACAGGCAAATATAATGTGTCAGTCTTATTAAAAATAGCACATCAAAGGTAAAGAGAGACCAATGTCATGACTGAATCCTGGGTAAAGACAATCTAACACACAACTAAGGGAATAAAAGCTTCTAACGGTGTGGGATTTGCTCCAGTACGGTCATAATGGTTCAATATTAGGAAGAATGTTAAGGTAATTGTCTATATTAATAGATCTAGAGGTGAAAATTACGTGGTGTCTCCAGAGATACCAAGTGTCCTCTGACAAAATGCAACACCATTCATTCTCTTCTTGGTTCTGATTTTACTTTTTCTTATTTAGCTTTTATTGTGATTTGAGTGAAAATGTACACATAAAATTAGTTTGTCACTCAACAATTGATACATGTCTTATCTTACAAAATGCATTGCAAGAACCACGATGCAGCAATAATACATCACTCTCCCCACTTCCGCCCTGACTTCTCCATTTCCATTGTCTGGCCCTCCTCCTTCCTGTCTTCTGAATTTTGTTCCTGAGCCAAGGCTTCCCTCTCGGTCTCATGTAACTGACCACCCCAAGGAGCAAGCAGCTTCTTGGCATCATTGTGAACAGTAAGTTCAGTTTTGTGCAATAAGGATCTTCGTGTACAATAAGGATCTTCGTGTACAATAAGGCAGGGTTCAGCAAAAAAGTTCGGCAAGACAAAAGCAGATGCTGGGAGATTCATGAGATTAAAAGTAACAAAAATGAATGTTATTTCATACACACTCCTGCAAGAACAGGAATAAGAAGAATCTGTGAGTGAACACATAGGTAAGAATCATATAAAAACGTTGTTGTTAGGCGCCATCGAGTCAACTATGACTCATAGTGACCTTATGAGTCATAACAGTAGCTATGCTTCAGAACAACAGCTCTGAACCCTGCCTTATCCTGAGCCAACCCTGCCGTCTCTGACACACTTGTTCCCATTGCCACAGTCACTGTGTCTATCCGTCTCATCCAGTGTCTTCCTCCCCTGCACTGACTCTCCACCCTTCCAAGGAGGATGTCCTCCCGCTCTCTCCTGACGACATGCTCACAGTATGAGAGAGACAGTTTCAGAATCCTTGCCTTCATGGAGCAACTTAGATTCACCCTCTCCAGGACAGACCTGTTTGTTCTCTTGGCAGTCCATGGTATGTTCATGACTCCTCTCCAGGACCACAGTTCAGAAGCTTCAACTCTTCTGCTAGGCTTGTTCGTTATCCAGCTCTCAGATGTAAGCACTTGAGAAGACCATGGCCTAGGTCAGACACACTGTGGTCTCTAGATTGACATCGTTGCTGTTCAGCTCTCTGAGAGACACATGACTGCAGATTTTCTCCGTGCAATTTATCTTTTGATTTCCTGGCTGCTGGTGCCAACAGTGCTGATTATGGAGCCTACCAAGCTGAAATCATTAACAATTCCATTTTTTTTCTCCATATAACATGATGTTGTCTGTCATTGGGCCTGGTGTGAGAATTTCTGTTTTCTTGATTTTGAGATACAAAATATATTGAGGGCTGCAGTTCTTGATCTTCTGCAGTAAATACAAGTCTTCTTCAGTTCTGGTGAGCAAGGTTGTGCCGTCTGCATAATGCAGGTTGTTAATGAGTCTTCCTTCAATTCTGATGCTACATTCTTCTTTATAAAGTCCAGCCTTTGACTGATCTGTTCAGCATGTAGATTGAGAAAGTATGAAGAAAAGATAAACCCCTGATGCATTCTTTTCTTGATCTTGAACCATTTTGAACCCTTGTTGTGTTCAGATAACAGCTTCTTGGTTGAGGTACAGATTTTACATGAGTACAATCAGCTGTTCTGAGATCCACACTGTTGTTGTGATCCACACAGTCAAATGCCTTTGTATAGTCAATAAAACACAAATAGACATCATGCCAGTACTCTGCTTTCAGCCAAGATCCACCTGACATGAGCAATAATATCACTGGTGCCATGGCCTTTTCTGAAAAATACTGAGACGCATTTCTCTTTAACCCAGTACAACAAATAGAGTGGGAGACACTGGACGCACGTCAAAGAGATGGAGAGAGAAGCAAGGAGGCTAGTCACGTCCGAGACAGTAGATTCAAGATTAGGGCAGAGACATTGCCCAGTACAATTAGGCCAAAGCAAGCAGTCTGAGCATAGTTATCAGAGAAAAGTAAACTCACTTGTATCTTCAGAAAACTTGATAGAAAAACAGCAACAAACAGCAAAAGCAGTGAAACAATGAACAACATCACAATTCACTAATATAGTGGAATAAAGGGAGCTTTGGTGGCCTAGTGGTAAGAAGCTGCCTTGCAATCCCCAAAGCAGGCTGTTCAAATCCACCAGCAGCTCTGCAAAACAGGGAGGGCCGGTCTCCTCCTTGGTGATTAACTGCCTCTGAAAACCTGCTGGAGGGTCAGCTGTGGGTTGGTTCTCACTCTCTGCCACAGCAACAACAACATAAGTGGGATATAAAGAGAACCAGCAAAATCGGGAGCCTTCGTATAGTGAGCAACAATGGGGCACATGTGGCAGAAAACACAAAATGAGAGAAAATTCCATTACTACGAACGAGGAAGAATACGAAATTCTCAAGAATAAGCTGAAGATGAGCTATGTCATCCCCACTTTAAAAAAAACAAACAAAACCTCCCTAGGCTAGGCCAGCCTCATAGTGACCACGTGACAGGCTCCTTCCTGGATGTGACCCGCCATTCTCCCTCAGAGCAGCTCGTGAGTTTGAACTTCAACAGTTGAGTGACCAGTGCACAACAAACCTTCTTGTAAAATACTTATAAAGACCCTGCTGCCTCACCGATTCTGACTGCGGTGACTGTCAGGTTTCTAACCCTAACTCTGAACCACATGCCTCTGGAAACTATGAGCTCTGATAAATGACAATGGTGACAGAAAGGCTCCAGGCCTTCTGTTCACGGGGTCGCTATGAGTCGTGCTCGACCCGACAGCACTCATCATCATCATCATCAACGACAATGACAGATCTTTACACGAGACTGTTCATCTTTCTCCCTAGGGGCACTTGGTGGGTTCAAACGGCAGGCTTCTCGGTTAGCAGCCAGCACGTTAGACCCAGGGCCACGGAGGCTCCACGTAGCTCCCATTGAAGTAGCAGCTCACTGCTGCGGAGTGGGCATGGCCTCGTCCTGAACCGCCAGCCGGCGCCCAGAGGACGTGGGTTGCTCCACAGGAGAGGGCCCATCCTCCTCCCTGGAGGAGCTGGGTCTGTTAGACCGAGTGGGTCTGTTAGTGGCACAACTCCTTACCACGAGGCCACCAAATGTCTAACAACGTCCTGTAACCACAGAGGCAGATGTAAACAGTGGAGACATACGCCATGTGCGCAGAGAGGAGCTTTCATTTGTTTTGTTTATTCAATTGTAGCTGGAGCTGGGCAAGCTGATTTGAACTTTATATATTAAAAAAAAAAGTATGATCATAGCAAGAAAGCTGATAAATGAAGCCTTGAGGGGGAGCAGTCTTTATGGTGAAATCTGTGAGATGGGCAATCTCTTCCTGTAGAGATCTGTTGTAGTTGTTGTTACGTGCTGGTGAGTTGCCTGCAACTCATAGCAACCCTAATGTGCAATAGCTCTGAATCCTGCCCTATCCTGAGGCAATCTCTCTGTTTCTGACACACCTAATCCATTATCCGTCTGTCCTGGAGAGTATGAAACCAGGCTGCTTCTTGGAGGCAAGGATTCTGAAGCTCCATCTCACATACTTTGGTCCTGTTTCAGGAGGGCCCAGTCCTTGGAGAAGGACATCATGCTTGGAAAGGCAGGGGGACGGACGGCACGGGAGGAGCCCCTGGATGAGATGGATTGACGCAGTGACTGGGGCACTGGGGGTGGGTGCATCAGGGTCAATGTGAGTGATTAATGGCAGTGAACGTGATTTGGTTCTGGTTGATCCTTCTTTTGTGAGCAAACCAAGAGAGACGATGACCTTACAACCTGCCCTGAGGTGACTGTGTTATGAAGTCCCTTACTGGTGCTTTGTCCCTGGAGATGCAAAATCCATGGCCATAACCTTTAGGAATCCTCACATATATCATATGATGTCTACTCTTGTCTCCTGTAGAAGTGCCCTTAGGAAAACATGTGATTGTCCCACGTTACAATGTAGACCACAGCTTTGTCAGGTTAACAATAATTGAAAAATTATCAAAGATGTTAAGTCCCACCTATTCTGCCTTTAAAATTACACCCTGAATCTGTGTACCGTTGTGCCTACCCCTCAAGTGGGTACATGGCATCTCGCTCCCACATGTTCCCGAAGAGTCTTTCGCTCTCTTCTCCATGTCTTCATCGAGCCCCCATGTACCACATGGCATCTTCAAGTGCTCATGGAGGATGTCTGTAGTCATCTCAGAAGGGAGCAAGATTGAAAGATAAGAGGGCCTACCACGTCATCTCAAGGAAGGCTGGGGCAGACCCGACAGTGAACTCAGGCTTCACATCAAAGCTGACAGGGCTTCGGATGTCTCCTCTCCTGATCCCCTGACCTCACACCACACTGCCGTGCCCTCCGCTCAGCAGGTACACCACGTGGGTCATGCTCTGTACATGCCAACCTCGCTGATGTGGGCATGACTTTGTACCCGCTCTCCCCTCCATCGGAAATGTTGCTCCTTCCTAAATGTACAACTAGCCATTTCTGGTCACTCAGGTCTCAACTCAAATGTCACTTCTTAAGAGTCCCTCAGCGTCTAGCCTGGGGAATCATGTCCCCTGTGTCCCCCATATTCTCTGTATTTGCCTTGATGGTCCTACTCTCTGCAAGATGAAGCTAGCAGCATGTGCAGCTAGACCACCTCGTTTCGTATTTCAGAGCACTGGGGGCTTTGTGAATTGGTGGTCTGTGACAACTCGTGGCAAGCCTATCAACACTGTTTTTCCAACCACATGGCTCTCTTTGTTTCTGTGTCCTTTTTTGACAATTCTCACAGTATTTACAACTTTTTCATAATGGCATTGCACACCTAACAGACTGAAGCATAGTATGAACGTAAATTTACAGGCATTCATTAAAAACTCACTGGGCTTGAGGCCGAGCAGCTGAGCCTCACGGGGTGTCTGCGGCTGAGCACCACACAGAGTGAGACGGCCCGTCTTTCTCTGGTGGATTTGACCCACCAGAGAGGCACGGCCTCCGAGCGGTCAGAGCAGCTCCTCCAGGACTCCGCCTCCAGAGCTGTTCGCTGCGCTGGGAACTGAGCTTCTCCGGCCTCACTGAGTGCGCCTGGCCACTGCCTCCCTGTGGGTCGGAGCTGAGCCCAGCCCAGCAGTCTCTCCGAGGCTGTCTGTCGGCACATCTGGGAGGCAGCTGGCCCCTGGGAGATATTCGCTGCCTTCTCCAGCATCACGCTCATTCACTGCCCACAGGTGGCCCTGAACAAATATTATTTGAGCAAATGAGTTTTCTTTGTCACTTCTCCAATTTGAAGAATTCTCTGCAAACTTCTTCATTCTCCCCCATCTCTTGGATGAGGAGCAGCTGATTTCAAGGGTTGTGCTTGTGCGGGTCACCTGCTGGGTCCCTCTCAATCTGGAACAGTCGGCTCTCACACCCACCCCACACATCAGCTGACTGTGGCGCATATCCACGTGCTCTGTGCTGGACACCAGGACCAGCGCTGCACTGAGCGCATCGCAGTCCATCTGCCAGGAGGTCAGTAGCAGAGGCGTATCCACAAAACAGCGCTCTGGCGAGCACCAGGACCGTGTTCTCATCCAAACCTCGGACCTTTGTCTTTGAGATAACTTTACCATCACACCAGCCCAACAACACAAGTCAAGTGCCTTCTTCTTTTACTTAACACTCAGGGGCACTCTGGGAAAATGACAAGGCGCCTTCCTTGCTTTCGCTGATGGAAATCTGTCTATGTTGTGCTAAAAACCTTTTCTTTGATCACCCCCCCCTTTCTATACTTAGTAGTTCAAGTTCACACAATCTGCCCTGACCCATGAAAGCTTTCAAACCCCAAGTATTAGCTTAACTTGAGTGGTATCTCCCAGCTGGCGATGGAAATGGATAGTGAATGAAAAGGGTTCAATGCCCACCCCCTCCAGAAGTGGCTCTCGGGCAATGTGCCCACCTGCCAGGCCTTAGAGCAGCTCCGCTCCTGATTCACAGTCCCCGGGCACTTCGCAGAGCTTCTCAGTGTGAGAGCTGGAGACGCCAACAGGCCCAGCTACCTCCTTCCATCTTGAGCGCCGCACGAGACCTCCTGGGGGCAGGGAACAGTGTGTCTTCTGTCCTGTGGGGCTGGCATGACTTGAAAGCACCACAGTGACTGCGGGTTTAGGTTTGTGTCCTGGACCCACAACAGAGGCCAGGAGGAAAGTTGGCTCAGTAAGTCCACGAGGGGATGTTGACCACACGGACAAGCCAGCTGTACAAAATGTTCCTGGAGACATCCTCAAGAGTCAGTGCCAGGGTGCTGCAGAGACGGTCTGGGGGACTTGTGACGGGTGGGAAGAGCTCACTAGACAGCGTTTGAAGTTTGAATTTTGAGTCATCAGGGAGCTCTTGTGACACAGCTGTAAAGAGCTGTATTGGATTTCCAAAGACCCGTGGTTCTAATCCACTAGGTATTCTGCGAGAGAAGGATGTGTAATCTCCTCCCAAGCAACTTACTGCCTCTGAAAACCTGTTGGAGAGTCAGTTATGAGTCAGTTCAGACTTGACAACACACAGAAATTCAAATACTTTCTTTTGGGAAATAGAGCATGCTTTAGGAAACGCAGGGACTGCTCCAGGGCACTTGCTAGAGGTGGGGAGGAGGAAACTTCAGCTCTCGCACTTTGGCCATGTCGTCAAGAGGGACTAGTTCCTGGGGAAAACGTGGTATCTGGGAAGGTGGAGGGTTAGAGAAAGAAAGACCACTCTTGACAGGATGGAATGATACAATGACTGTAACCATGGACTTGAGCATGACGGAGACCAGGACCAGGTCTGGATCTGGTGTTCACAGGGTTGCTGTGAGTTGTAGACAACTCAAAGGCGCATAACAAGAGGCTGCTGGTTGATGAACTCCCCATCGCTTGAATCCCAAAGCAATCTGGGATGGCCCTGACATGGGCCATTATTTTCTGTGGAGCAGCTTCTCGCACCAGACAGGCCGCTAGATTTGAGGACAGGAAGGCAGCTGAGTCTGCTTCCCACAGGACCTGCCTCACGCCAAGGCTCATGAAACATCTGTGCTGCCCGAGTATAAAGGACTCGGAACCAATTTAGGTGAAAAAAATTTATTTGGGCCCTTAGTACAAACCTCTGTTGGGTTTTGGGCCACAGAATGGTGCTTCAGACAACAGGCCAGATTCTCCCCAGGACCGGCCACACCCCTGGCTGCTTGTGGGGGATAGCAGCACCCAGCTCCCCTCTAGCGAAATGTCACACCTGCACAGGCAGCGACACAGATAGCTATAAACCGAGGAAATCCACAGAATCTATTTGTAACGTAACTCCAGACACTTTAATGCACTATCAGCTATAACCTCTGAATAAAACCAAACCTGGATGAAAATTTATTACATGTCAAAATTTTATCCTAGTTATAAACCCTATCAGGGCTTGAAAGTACCATGACATTCAATTTATCCACACTGCAAGCTGGAATACCAGGCATGGGTAAGTCCTGTCTGCTGGTTTTATTTTACCACTGTTTCACCAGGAAATTCAGCCTCCCTGGCCCTGAGTCCTAACCATGCCAGGAGGCACACTCACCCTGACGCTGGCTGGGCCCTGGCTGGGCCCTGGGTGCAGTTAACACGATGAATTTCCCCAGAGCACTGGTAGTTGCCATTCTATGGCCCCACCTTCTTGGTCTAGATGTTAGAGTTTAATTAGAGTTGAATTAAAATCAAGAAGTTCCTTCAGAAGCTATCTAGTCCTTCAGTTCTCACCCCTGGCTACCTAGGGAACTGAGAAAAATCCCAGGACAGTCTTCATATCTGAAAAATAGAAAGAAAATCTTTATGACCGGTGCTCAAGAAGGCAATTTGAAAATGACTCCCGAAGTCATCGTATGCAGTGAGAATTCAATATGCAAACACTGCCGTCAAGTCTGTCTCTTAAATTGTCATGAGCTGGTGAGCTGGGCTCTAGACTCAGGTTGATATGCTTTGTAAGTTCAGGTAGGGGCTCTGGTGGCCTAATGGTAAGGAGATAGACTGCCAGTCTGAAGGCATGGGGTTCAAAGCCACAAGCTTCTCTACTGGAGAAAGGTGAGACAATCTCCTGCACCGTTTACCGCTCTGTAAACTCACTGAAAGGCCACGAGTTGTTTCTAACTCGACAGCACAGTCATTCATGTCAACACGACAATCAGTTCAGTTGGTGTGGCCAGAGGCCCACGAATAGGGAAGACCAGAGAAGGCCTGAGGCGTTGGCGCAGACTGCACTGAACCTCGAAAAGCATAAGTCGGTATGTCCTGGAGGAAGCACGGCCCAAGTCACCCCTGGAAGTGAGGCGGGGAGACTCACCTTGTTAGTTCACAGCACGGTAACAACATGTTAGCTTGGACATGTCCTCAGGAGGGCTGTCATGCTTGGAAGAGAGGCCCGTGAGAGAGCAGACGACCCTCTGAAACAACGGGCTGAGGCCTGGTGCAGACTGTGGGGCTGGCACAGGGCCAGGCTCTGCGTCACGGTCTGGGGAGTCACCGAGAGATGGACCTGAGGGGACGGCGCCGAACAACAACTCAATGTTGTTGTTGTTGTTGTGTGCCATCAAGTTGCTGCAACTCATAGTGACCCTATGCACAACAGCTCTGAACCCTGCTCTGTGCTGAGCCAACCTAATTGTCTCTGACACACCTCAGTCACTGAGTCAATCCATTTCACCTAGGGTCTTCCTCTCCTGTGCTGACCTTCCACCCTCCCAAATATGATGTTCCTCTCCAAGGACTGGTCCCTCCTTGCAACAAGCCCAAAGTATGTCACATAGACCTTCAAAATCCTTGCCTTCAAGGAGCAGCCTGGTTTCACCCTCTCCAGGATTAATCTGTTTGTTCTTCTAGTAGTCCAAGGTATATTCAACAGTCTTCCCCAGTACTACAGCTCAAAGGAATCAATTCTCCTTCTATCATCCCGAGTCTTTGTCCGGCTTTCTGATACATAGCAAATAATTGCAAAGACTTTGGCCCAGACCAGGCACACCTTAGTCTCCAGACTGGTATGATTACTCTTCAGTACTCTGGAGAGGTCCCTGACATCAGATTTTCCCAATGCAATTCATCTTTTGATTTCCTGGCTGCTGATACCAAGAGTATTGATGGTGGAACCAAGCAAACTAAAGCTGTTAACAATCTCTATCTTTTCACTATCTATCATGATGTTGTGAGTTGGCCCAGAAGTGAGAATCTTTGTTTTCTTGATGTTGAGCTTCAATGTATATTGAAGGCTGCAGTCCTTGACCTTCTGCAGCAAATACCTCAGACCCTCCTCAGTTTTAGCAAGCAAGGTTGTGTCATCTGCATAAAACACAGGTTGTTGATGACTCTTCCATCAATCCTGATGCCACATTCTTTCTCATAGAACCCAGCGTCTTGGATGATCTGTTCTGCATATAGATTGAAATGGTATGGACATAGGATACACTCAGGCGTCCACCCTCCTGATTTTAAGCCATGCAGCGTTTCCTTGCTTTGTTGAATTTCCTTGAGCTGCGGCACAGCGGCCAGTGGAGTAGGTTACCAGTCTTCCTGGAGTTGGGCTTCTGTCTCCAGAACTGTTTGTTCTGGCAGCTTTGTGCTTTTGTATGAGTCAACACCAGAAAAATATATAATAATGACGAATAAGGTGCCTGATTGTGCTGGGCAGATGCTCAATTGCATCAGGACACCAAGTCCCCTCGAAATGGAGACATCCTGGGTTAGTGAGCAGCTGTGTGATCAGCGCACGCACACAATGAAAGCAACACGTTGTACAGCACTCCAGCCAACAATTGCCGTGCGCTCAACAAGGCTGCAGCTGCCATGACACCAGCTGGATCATCGTTGCAAGGGCAAGACTAGCTGGAGATATGACGATGGAACTAGAGATGCTGCGGCCCGGGACCTCACAATCTCAGTCACCTTCCCAAAGTCTTGGAGAAACGAAGTAATCTTGAGGAATTGTCAGCAACATAGAAGACAAAGGAGGGCCGACTCCAGGCTCCCCCTCTCAGGTGCAGTGGTGGAGATTTTCACTGCAGAAACGGAGAGCAGTGTGCTGGGGGGAGGAAGGAGGCACACAGAGGCCCTCAGGCCGTGCCCGGACGCCAGCCTCCCTGCCTCTCCTCAGCATCCTCACCCCCACAGGCCTGTCTCTGTAGCTCTACCATCCAAGGGCGCCATAGAGCACACAAACCTGCTGCTGCAGTGAGCAGCTGCGATCAAGCTTTCCTAACTCACAGAGACGCCTTGCACAGCGGGACTGGACCACTGTAATTCCATGCTCAATGACTTTCACTGGCTGATTGTGCCAAGTTCACTGCCTGGACCTTCTTCTCACTGTGTCTGAAAGGCTCACTGATAACCTGCTCAGCACCACAGTGACGCACTAGCCACCGATGATAGAGTGAGTATGCAGGAGTCACTGGGGTAATAACTGAACTTGGTGTCGGCACAGAACACCTGAACCATGAGTGCTGCCTAAATATAGGCCACCAAGTAACTTCCACCTTTGTTTCCAGGGACAACACTCAGAGGTTGAAGATAAGGTCTTAAAAACAGTGCCAAACTGTAAAACCAAACTCTCAAAAAGCAAAATATTTTCTTTAAAAAGATTTTGGTAAGAGTCTTATTTATAATGCAAAAACTTAAAAATAACTATCTGACAAATCATGGAAGACATTCAAGAAGTGTCTGGCCTTCAATAATGTTTTTTACTGGATATTCTCATTCTCTGATGATAGAGCTACAAAATGTGGAAGAAATTAGGAGGGTAATCTGGCAACTGGTATCAAGATATTCAAACATGTTGGAAATCATCTGCCCACCTTTCACCCTCAGGAGTTTAGCCCAGTTGTAGAACCAGAACTAGAATGAATGTGCCAGCATGCTCCAAGCTGGTGTGGGAGGCGGCTCAGCCAGCATGCTCCTTACAAGGACGAAGGGCGAGACTTTCTGCCAAGTGTTGTAGGCGTGTTAATAGGAGGGTATAATCTCAGGAAAAGGACATCATGCTTGGTCGAAGGTCAACCAAGAAGAAAGGAAAAGAGCGGAAGACCCTCGTAGAGACGGGTTGACACAGTGAGGCTGAGCGGACCAGATGAGGATCCACTCTGTCGTACGTGGGTCACAGCGAGTAGGGACTGACTATCTGCAAGGGCGACACATAAAAGAACAACACGGTTACTGCAGAGTGGCGTGTGACAGCCGGTCACCATCAGGAGGAAGAGTGGTTTCAGGGGTGGAGGGAGGAGCACACGGAGCCTCGGGGGGCTGTGAGACCTGGAAAAGGCAGCTGCAGCTCTAGGCCCCCTGCTCCTAACAGGACCGGTGCTGCAAGACCACTTGCTATCAGGTTAGCGAGGCCACAATAGGCAGCTCACAGTCTGTTCTGGACGAGGCTGAGACGCAAACAGCACAGTGTGGCCCCCACTGATTCTGAAGAATCTGCCCTGGGCCTTCAAAACTGTGATGGAATGGAGCCAAGCTGTGGCCTCAACACATTGACTCCACTTTATAGTTCTCCCCTAGACATTTAAAGGGAAGTACACGCCTTTGTAGGCAAATGGCCATATTTGCAAAAGCTGCTTTGTATTCAAAGAGCTGCCACCTCTCCTAAAAAGACTTTTCATAGTAGGAGCTAGACATCTGAGAGCAACCCCCCAGCTCAGTTCCTCCTCTCTTCAACCACAGGCGCCCAAAGCCACCCAGGCTTGCCAGCACCTGGCCCCCCATGGCACCCAGAGACCTCTCAGTGATGGATAGCCGTCCTGCCAAGACGCATCTTATTTCCTGAGGCGCGTTCTGTGATGGGGTCGCCTGGGCCTGCCTGAGCCACAATAAATAAGCGCTCAGTAATTTCCTCTGGAAAGATGGATGTCGTGTGTGCCCTCAGAGTTATTTGGGGGTGGACAATAAAAGGTGCCACACACATCAGTCAGGCCGGGAGACGGGGACAAATCACTGAGATTGAGGCTGATAAAAAAGTTAAACTGGGAGAGAAGAGACTCAGAAACTCCAAGTTGATACGATTTGATGTGTGATACATCCACACACAGGATAAATGTATGCACGTCATGTATACACGTCTGCACAACAAGTACATCTTACGCAGAAGCCCTGAGGCTGCAGAGGGATTAGTGCTGGGCCACTGATCCCTCAAGGTCAGAAGAGCTGGGACCATTGACTCCCAAAGGCCACCGATTCCAAAGGTCAGCAGAGCTAGGCCACACTCTCTAGTGAGCAGGGGAGAATGTGAAGGCCGCTCAGACCTGGGGGCCCAGAAGACCCAAGAGCTGGGATCAACTTGATGTGGTTTTCATTTGTTTGTTTAAGAAATACACATTACGTGTTATAAGAAGTTCTAGTGCACAGTGTTGTCTTGATTGTTGACTAAAAGGTGGAGAGTTCCAGTCCACCAGTTTCTCCAATGAAGAGAGGCGTGCAGTGTCCCTGGTAAAGATTTACAGCTTCTGAGACCAAATGGAGGGTTGCTGGGATTCAGGATCAACCCCGTGAGTGAATTGAACACCCTCCCCTCATCCTCATCAGGTTTCCAACACAATGAAGTTTATAGATGAGATTGGCCATCTTTGTTGAATGTTATTTATTAGATCAGAGGCTGAGATAGAAATGGACAGCACGTCCACACACATGCACGCACGTTCACATACCTATCAAGGAATCACAAGACTGTGTCCACTGGTCCTAATTCCTGGGTTTAGGTGGTGGATCTTGGGGGCATGGAGTGGACGCATCGCAAGTCTGAGCAGTCTCGTAGTGGACGCTGCCTCTCATGTCCTCTCTCTGCTGAGCAGTGAGTGGACGCTGTGGGCAACAGGCCCAGACACTGCTGTCTGGAAGAGACCACTGGTGACCTGGGCACGCTGATGACTGAATGGGCCCAGTCAGGCTCCGTCCCAAATGGTGCTCGTCGCCTGGGATCTGGGTGGGAGGTCCGTCAAGCACCGGAAGTTGATGAACCCAAAGCACAGGCCTCCTGTTAATCCCCTCCCTTTGCCCAGGCCTATCTCAGCCCCATTACGGTCAGCTCTGAAACCCACCACCCACTGTCGCTCTAGTCTCTAACCTGGCTCCCATCCACCACATCACCTGGCCATGCCCTGCCCTCCTCCTCTCCTTCCAGGGTCTCTAACGGACGCCTGTCGGAGAATGAGCCTATCACGTGCTATGTCATTCCCCAGTCCACTTGTGACAAAGGCCCTGATTTTATCACTGTTGGCAGATTAGGATTTTGAGGATTGGGGAGCCAGAAAGTGATTTGTACTCTATTTTGACTCTAACAGTGGATTCAAGAGCTGAGGGTGAGGGGGATACAGCTTTTTGCACATACTTTGCACTTGTTATCAGAAGGGATCAGCGCCTGCAGAAGAACATCACACTTGGTAAAAGGAGAGAAAGAGGGAAACCTCCAGCGAGATGGACTGCACAGTGGCTGCAGAGGTGAGCTCAGGCATAGCAGTGAGGGCGGGGATGACACGGGGCAGGGCATAGGGTAGGGCAGAGAGGGTAGAGATGACACAGGGCAGGGCAGGGAGGATGGGGATGGCACAGGGCAGGGTAGTGAGGGCAGAGGTGGCACGGGGCAGGGCAGGGAGGGCGGGGATGACACGGGGCAGGGCAGTGAGGGCGGGGATGGCACGGGGCAGGGCAGGGAGGGCGGGGATGACACGGGGCAGGGCAGTGAGGGCGGGGTTGGCATGGGGCAGGGCAGGGAGGGCGGGGATGACACGGGGCAGGGCAGGGAGGGCGGGGATGGCACAGGACAGGGCAGGGAGGGCGGGGATGGCAGGGGCAGGGCAGGGCTTGTTCCTCTGTGCATGAAGATGCAATGTTTTGGAGCCACTGCAGGAGACTATTTCATCCTGAAGACCGTTCTCCAAATCCCAGAGCCCTCTGACCCTCTAGCCGCACCTCTCAGCACTACCTACCTCGTGCTTTCATGCTTGTCTTGAAAAGATTCTCCCAAGCTGGCCACGTGCTTGGTGGCTTTTATCTTGAACTCTGTCCCTGATGCACTCTCTTTTTTTTTTCTTTTTTCTGGAGAATTGTATTTCTACTTCTCCAAATAGCAGAAGCCAGAGAAACCACGAGTCGTTGTGTCACAGAGATGCCCCTTGGATGTGCCCAGCGCTCCTTGAAATCAGAGTAGGGTTGGCATGGAGGGGACAGCTTCTTTGGGCTGTGTTGGTGTGAGTGTCCTTGCGATACTGGGGACATCTGTCCAGGTCAAGGGTTTACCTACTGTAACATCAACAGACTTGCATGTAGCTGACTGATGCTGGGCACATCCTCACAGAACACGGAGAGGCCATGGCTGTAGGTGGTAAACGTGGAGGGGCCGCCCTGAACGATCCTTAATCTTCCTAAGGCGGGAAAGAGGAGGCCTGCACAGAGCCTGGGGGTGAGAAGGCGGCCTTGGCAGCTGAGAAGGAGGCAGCGTGCTGTGAGGAGGACGAAAGGATTCACTGAGCAGGAGCCAAGGTTAGCCTGTCACGCTGGGCGACCACCGCGCCACTTCCTCCTGCTGGGCCTCGGCCGGAAGCAGGGACACGTGAGCCACAAGGAAGGGAGCCCGCAGAGCACACTGGCAGCATTGGTGTGATCACTGATCGTTTCCTGGAAATCTTTGTAAACATCGCCTGTGAGGAGGAGGAGGAGGTGCTGTGTCATGGACACCGAGGGGGAAAGAAACCTGAAGAGTTTCCCTGATGCACAGTTTGAGCCACGGCCTGAGGCTCTGGGCTGCAGGGAGTGCTTGTCATCCTCTGGAGACACTGTCATGTGGACAACGTGCTTCCCCCAGACTCCCCAGGTGCAGCAACCAAGAGAGGGACTCAAATACATGCAGTTAAGTGTTTTCTACAGTGTCACGGAATGGTTCCCATGTTGAGTTTGGGGGAAAGCTAAATCATCTCATCTCCCAGCACTAACGGGTGTGAGTGTCCTGCCAGGTCTCTCATAAGGGGCTGGTGGAGCCCGGGGCCGTGAGTCCATGGCTCCATGCAGACATAAGTCTGAGGCGGTAGAGCTGTGGGGTCTTGGAGGTATGGAACCGTGAGGATATGGAGCTCTGTTGTCATGGAAACGTGGAGTTTTGGATGCTTGCAGTCATGGGCTGTGGGGTTATGCTAAGGTTGATGAGTCATGGGGCCATGGGACTGAAGGGGAGTGGTTAGGAGACCATGGGGACATGGGACTGGAGTGGTGTGGAGTCCTATGGTCAGGAGATCATGGGGCTTAGGGGCTGTGGAGTCCTGTGGTCAGGAGACCATGGGGCTGTAGACCTGTGTGTTCATGGGATTGTGGGCCACGGAACTGTGAGTCCTGTATTAGGCTGTGGGGTGGTGGAACTGCATGGCTAGGTGGAGAAAAGACCCAGGTTGTGAAGATTCCTGGTCCTGGGGGGCTCTCAGCTGATGTGTGTCTTTCTCAGATGCTGAGCTCCTTGAATGAAGGCCTTACAGCTCAGCCCCCATCAAGGAAACCTCTCTGGGAGGCTCTCACTCTCACTGTGGCTCCACACTGTCAGGTCATGCAGCTGACACCACCAGCTGTCCCTCTGTTGTGTCAAAACCCCTCCTCTAGTACTCAAGTGTGGCCTTTGAAGATGTCAGGGTGACACGAGGTCGTACTGAAGCAGGCTGGATTGTAATCCTACATGTGGTATCGTTACAGGCAGAGATGAATGTGATCATGTGATAATGAGAGACTAGACTGGAGCGACCACAGCCAAAGAAGGCCAGCAATGGCCCGGACCCACCAGAATCCAAGCAGGGTGGCTCCTCTCGGGGTCTTCAAAGGGAGAACAGCCCTCCTGACGTCTTCAACCTGCAATCCCAGGCTTCAGAACTGTGATTGAATCAATCCTTGTTCTAGGTCTACTCACTCAGGCACTCGTTGCTGTGGAGACAGAATTGACTTATAATTGACCTGCCAATGAGTCTTCAGAGACAGTAACTTACACAGGAAACTTCTCACCTTTCCTCAAAGAACTGTGGGCTGATCTGAATTGCCAGAAAAGTGGCACCCTTGGGTCCCTGTGCACCCCACCAGCAGAGCTCCTGTAAGTCACCCAGTGACTGGTATTTTGACTGCAGAATATTTCACTGTTGCCATTAGAAGCTGGAATCATCTCTTCAACTTCTGCAGCTTGAGAAATGCTGGGCATGCTCTTCACTTTGGGTTTTCTAACTCCAGATCTTTGCACATTTAATTAGAATAGTTTGCTTTGTCTTCTCCCGCTGTCCTGTAAAATCTTCTCTCCAACTCTCTAAGTTTCTCATTTCTTGCATTAATTTTAGCTTCTCTGTATTCCAGAGGAATTTTCAGAGTTTAAATATGCACTTTTCCAGTAGGCCTCCTGGCCCGAAGGCACTCAGTTTTCTCCTTTGTGGACAGTGTGTCTCACACTGGTCTTCTGCCACTGTCTCGTTGCATGCCACCTCTGCAGGGTGACATCTCAGTGTCCTGTCTGTACAGGGACCCTTGGTGCTCGGGGTAGGTGACAGGCTCGGCTCGCCTTATCAGTGTAGTCCTGATCTGCAGCCTGTGGGGTGACTCACTCTATGGGGGGGGGGGGCTGGCCAAACTGAGCAATGCCCTCAGGGCTTTCAGTACGCGTTAACTCGATGCTTCCTCCTGATAGGTGCGTTCAACGCCTCTTTACATTATTAGCAAGGTATTCAACCCCCTTGGTGGGCCACAGACACCTCATGTTTATATGATTCTTTTTTTAGTCATGTGATGGACTGACGAAGACCTCAGCTGGGAGAGTCATCCTGGTCAGTCACTGCGCCACCCGTCTGTGATTCCATCTTCTACCCTGAACCCTGTCATCATGAACGTGGGTTTATTAGCCCATCCATGGCATGATTTGATGAGTATCATAAACAAAACACCATCACGCTCTGGGCCGTGGGTCCGGTTCTAGCTCACAGCAAGCCCCTCCCCACGCCCCTCTCACAGCTGTTGCTGCGGGAGCCCATGGGGCCCAGCCATTGGGACGACTCTGGTGGAGGAGTCTCCTCTTTTTTGGCGACCCTCTGCTTTGCCAAGCATGGTGCCCTTCTCCAGGAACCGTTCATTCTGATCACATGCTCAAGGTGTGAGATGAGGTCTCACTGTCCTGGCTTCTAAGCAGCATTCTGGTCGCACTTTTTCCGTGACAGACCTGTTCATTCTGTCAGTCGATATTTGTATATTCAGTGCTATTCACCAACACCACAGTTCAAAGCTTTCATTTCTTCTGGAGTCTTCCTTATTAATTGTTCTGCTTTCATCTGCTTGCATATAAAGGTATTTAGTATCTAGTATGTTTTTGTAATGTATGCATATATAATTAGTTAATATCAGAATTAGAAACTTCCTAGAATCAGAGTATGGCTGTGTTGTTGTTGTTGTTATGTGTCCTCAAGTCGCTTGAGACTCATAGCGACCCTGTGTACAACAGCCCTAAACCCTGCTCTGTCCTGTGCCAATCGCACTGCCTCTGACACACCCATCCAAATTACCCCAGTCACTGAATCAATCCACCTCATAGAGGGCCTTCCCCTCCTGCACTGTCCCTCCACCCTCCCAAGCAAGACGTCCCTCTCCAAGGACCTGTCCCTCCTTACAACATGTCAAAGTATGTTAGACGGAGCCTCAGAATCCTTGCCTCCAAGGAGCCACCCAGTTTGACCCTTTCCAGGATGAATCTGCTTGTTTACCTAGCAGTCCATGGTACCCTCAATATTCTTCTCCAGCACCACAGCTCAAAGGTATCAATTCTCCTTCTATCCTCCTTAGTCATTGTCCAACTCTCTGATGCATAACAAGTGATAGCAAAGACCATGGCCTGTATTAGATGCACCTTAGTCTCCAGAGAGACACCATTGCTCTTCAGTACTTTGGAGAGGTCCCTAACAGCAAACTTTCCCATCGCGATACGTCTTTTAATTTCCTGGCTACTGGTGCCAAGAGTGTTGACTGTGGAGCCAAGCAAACTAAAGCAGAGTATGGTAGGGAGTTAATATCATTTTTTTTTCTCAAAATACAGATCATTTGCCCAGTATTAATTATTATAAAACCAGTCCTTGCCCTGTTCTTTGCCCAGTGTGTATACTGCATGTGATCTCCATCGTTGGGTGAATCTGCTCTGGTCGGTTCACACTTCTCGCCTCCAATGCCATGCTGTCTGGACCCCACCCCTCCTCACCCACGTGTGGCTCTGGTGGCTCCGGGCTGTGCTGTGAGCTTCTTCAGGAGCATCTCGTGGTTTGCTTTTCTGGATAAACTAGAGATTTCGTTTTTAAAGTTCCATGAAAGCCCCTGTAGAGATTTTGATTAGAATTGTGTTGAAAAATTAGATCACTTAGGGAGATTTTACAACTTTGAGTCTTATGAGCCTTGAACTTGGCACTTTTCTCTAAATATTAGCATCTCTTCTAACGCCTTTTAGTAAAGCACCATCGTTTTCTCATAAAGGAAGATTCGTTTCTTTGATTAAGCTGAATTCTTGGTGTTTTGGGTCTAGTCAGCCTAGGGTGGGTTACACTGCAGTAATAAATAGTCCCCATGACTCAACGTCAGGAAACAAAATAGTTCTCATTCACTAGTTTCCCAAAGGTATTTCCTGTGGTTCCTATCTCTTGTGGGACAGACATTGGCCTATCGCTCTTCAGAGATTTCTTGACCATTCTTGTTCTTATCCTTCTGTTTTAGGGTCCTCCCTCTCTCATTAAAGAGTCCTGGTGGAGTAGTGATTAAAGAACTTGACTACTAACCGAAAGGTCAAAAGCTTAAATGCACAGAGCACCTGACGGGGGCAAGTCGAGGGGCTCTTCTTCCGTGAGGATTCCAGGCTCAGCGACCCCGGGGGCAGTTCTACAAGGTCACTGCTGCTGCCCCCTCGTCGATGGCAGTGACCCTTCTGATCTTGTGAGTAGAAGGATTAGATGTATTGTGCAACTTCTTCTGAGAGGTGTGTATATTTTCAACACATTACAACCGAGGCTCCTTACAGCCAACCATGACCATATCCAGGTTCTTTTCCCAAAGAGGTGGTTTTGTGAAATCTCTGTCGGGCAGCTTTCCTGAGGGTTCAGGAGGTTAGTGGGTGGAGCTGTAACTGGACGGCAGAGTCTGAGTCCAGCCCAAGGCACCTCAGAGGAAAGGCCTGCGGATGTTCTTCTGACCAGACGCATGTGAAGGCCCTGGGCCAGGCTCAACTCCCCAGGAATCTCCGCAGTTCCGGCTGGTGAGGTGGACACAAGCCTTAGTGGCCCAGCGTCCTGTGTTGCTGGTGTCTCCTGGGCCCCGGGGAATAATGTGCATGTGGGTGGAGGGAACAGGACAGGGGGTGGAGAGCCAGTGGAGCCTCGTGTCACACCTGGTGGTTTCCTTTGCACCCAGGGCCACTGGGCTGCCGGCAGTCCCTCTGCAGATCGCCTTCAGACAGAACTAGCCTCGGTGTGTCTGCCAAATCCTGAGTCCTGGATGCTCATACGCTCCAGACCATTCTCTCTCAGAGACCCTCGGAGGCTGACCTTGGTCCTGTCCACTTCTCAGTAAGGCAGATTTCCTCCAGAGAAAGCCTGTGAGGTCTCTGGTTTCAGTGGACAGAACCGGGACTGGCTCCCTGAGATCCTGACCGCACCTTACCCAAGGGAAAGACTCAAAGATCCCATCTTTAACTCCAACCACTCCACCCTGTCTTCGTTGGCTGCATTTAAAGGCCTCAAAACCAACAAAACATACAGGTTTCATACGGATTTACCACTCCTGGGACTCTCCAAGTATACTGAAAGGATATACCCACGCAGAGCCGGAGTTTGCCAGTCATTTTTATTACTTGCAAGAACATTAAACTGGACACAATCCAAGTAACCACTGGCTGCATAAAGGAGAGCCCAAATGTGCTCTAGGCCGTGGGCTCCCCCGACCTCCCACCCTCACCCACCCCACCATGTGCTCCCTGGTCGCCTCCGACCCATGACACCCCCCCCCGTGTGGCCGAGAAGAGTCGTGTCCACGGGATGTTTTGGGGTCTGCTTAGTGAGACTAGATTTCCAGATGTTTCTTTGGAAGCACTTCCGGACAGACTCCCGCTTCCAGTCTTTTGGAAGCCAAGCGTGTAGTCTGCATCACCCACGGAACATGAATGTGTTGAATCACAGAAACGCTGTGCTGTAACCTCTACAGAAGCTCGTGGAATTGGGGCTTGTCACCTGGAGAGACAGGTATGTCGAGAAGGACGCTATCCTTGGGGAAAGCAGGCCAGCTGACAGGGCAGGGGGGAACACCTTCCCGGAGGGGTGGACATCCACAGTGACTGCGGCTGAAAGAGGGGAAGCTCCTTCCCGGAGGGGTGGACAGCCACCGTGACTGCAGCTGAGCCAAAGCCCGGCAGAGACTGAGGCTGGGATAGAGCTCACACGGCTTCCTTCTCCTGTGAGGAGCCAGCCAACCACAGAGCAGGAGCCAGTCATTTGTACCTCCCAGTACCTCAGGGCACAGTGCTCGGCCAGGAAAAGGAGGGAGTTCTGGCCTGCAGGCCATCACGGCTGAACCTGAGAAGCAGCAAGCTAGTGAAAGAGGCCAGGCTTGAAAGACAATGTGTTTTATGATTCTATTACAAAACTATGCAGAAAAGGCAACTCTATAGAGACAGAAGTCGGACCAGTGCTTACCTCAGATTGAGGGCAGGAGCAGAACTCTAAGTGTTACACAAGGGGTGTTACCACAAGCTTCGTGATGACAGAAAAGCTCTTTTATTGTACCCGTACACCGGGTGAACAGTACGCTGCATAAACGTACTTCCATAAACCAGCTAACACATGCATCCCCTTACCACTTGACCCATCAGTCTCACTCTTATGGATCCATCAGATGAAATAAAAGCAGATATCCACACAAAGACCAGTTCACGGATGCTCCTCAACGCTTACCTGTTATGGCCTCAGATCAGAAACAGCACACATGTCCTGCTGCTGATGGGTGAGCAAGTCTCAGTACAGTCACCTGAACACAACCTGCTGTCAAAAGCACCGGGTCAGGGCTTCTGCCACAGTCTGAGTTCCCCCCCGAGGGCGTATAGTAACAGCGTCACATGCAGGATGTGTCTCACTGGCAGAGCATTCTGGGTAAGGAAGAGCCATGGCAGCTGAGATAGGGCCAGCTGGGCTCAGGATCTGCCATGGACTGAGCTTTGGAGGTGATGGGTCAGTTTGTTTATGTTGGTCACGTGATGGTACCTATTTGTCCAAACTCACCAAATGGTTCATTTAAGGAGGATGCTAGTCTATGCAAATTATTCCTCAATAAACCTGTCTTTAAAAACAGAATGTCTGCAGGTCTGCTTAAATGCATCAGAGATCTTTAGCTTGATGATGGTGAAGCCATAAGACAGAGATTGGGTCTGAGACACCTCTAGGTCCTCAGAAATGGACACCCCTCAGCTGCGGGGAGCGGTCATTCCTACTGTCAAGTCCATGCTGTGTCCCGGCTTCCCTGTGTGGCCTGGGGACGCAGCCTCTCCTGCAGTCTCATA
Organism: Elephantulus edwardii; assembly: GCF_000299155.1. Classification (NCBI taxonomy): domain Eukaryota; kingdom Metazoa; phylum Chordata; class Mammalia; order Macroscelidea; family Macroscelididae; genus Elephantulus; species Elephantulus edwardii. The sequence goes on along the minus strand of NW_006399756.1, from coordinate 1,890,935 downwards.
GCCCCTGACAGGCTCCATGACCGCCCCGGCAGAGCCTCATGGAACAGGGAAGGCAGCTCCAGCAGACACCTGTTGTTGACGCTATCAGGTCACTTCTTGTTCCATGTCGCTGAGTAGAGCAGCTGTCGCTTAGTGTTTCCTCGGCTGTGATCTTTGTGACAGATCCATGAACTATGAATCCTACAGTGGGAAAGGGGGCTCTAGTGGCCCGAATCCACCAGCTGCTCTACAGGAGAAAGATGGGCAATCTCCTCCTGTGTGATTTCTAACCTCTGAAGCCCCAGAGATGGGTCAGGGTCTGACCCAACAGAACATAAGAACAACAATGTCAGGCTGCAGCCTGACCTTAGGGGACACCAGAGGCAGGGACGGAATTGTGCAGAATTCGCCTGACCTGTGAGACGTGCCTGTAGGCGCTTCCGATCGCTGTTCAGGCCTCACCTTCACTGGTGGCTGTTTACAAGGTAAGCAGAGCAGCTTCTGTAGCAGAGTCACCAGAGCAAGGTGGGGGACAGACGGCAGAGCTGTGGCTTCAATAGCAGAATCACACATCAGATCAAGGTGAGGGGACAGACGGCAGGGCTGTGGCTTCAATAACAGAGTCACCAGAGCAAGGTGAGGGCACAGAGAGCAGGGCTGAAGCTTCAGTAGCAGAGTCACTAGAACACGGTGAGGGGACAGGTGCCAGGCAGGACTGTGGAGAAGTAGAGGATGAGCAACTGTGTGTACCTGTGTGTCACCCGGAAGAGGCGCCGGCGGCCACCCCTTCGTCCACTTGTCCTTATGAAGTGGCTTCCCAGCCCCCCTGGGGGTTCCAGCCCATGGCACCCCTACAACAGAGGGTAGGACGTCCTCTTAGAATTCCCAAGTCTGTAATCTTCCAGACCTTCCTCCCATGTAATGGTGAGTTTGAACTACTGACCTTTTAGTTTAACATTGAGTGTCTTAATCATGGCAACACTAGAGATCTTATGACATAGTTAAATGCAATCGTGTAAAATTGATGGCTTCTATCAGGCAGACGGGCTGAGGGTCTCAGATACAGAAGTTTTCGTAGGGTCTGGTCTGTCTGCTTTTTGCCAGGACTCCTCTTCCCTGTAGGAGTGTGCAAGCTGTCCGAAGACCACATAGCCCACAAGGAGCTCAGTGCTCAAAAGGAGCGCCTCTCTCCTGCTTCGAATGTGTCGGTGATTCCTCAGGAGAAATATGGGCAATAGCCTCCCGTGTGCTTCCCAGCCTCCAGAAACCCCTACAGGGTCAGTTAGGACTCGGCTCTGGCTCCGTGGTGACGACTGACTGACTGACTGATCAACACCCCAGTGAGGAGAACAGGGGCTTGCTAATCAGCATGGCGGTTGTTCTAATTCTTCAGTTGTTCTGCGGTAGAAGGATGAGTTTCCTCCCATAAAGATTTACAGCTTCACAAACTCTATGGAGGGTTCCTGTGTGTCAGAACGGACTCACAGCAGTGAGAGCTTGATCTATGTCCATTTGATTCTTCACAGAAACCTAATGCAAAAAGGTGGGGTTTATGGATACTTGGTCTACAGATGAGATGTGTGAACGGTGAGAAGGGGAGGAATAAAGCAGTCACCCTATCGGAGTAATTTACTGAGCGCATGCACGTCACTGCACAGGAAGGGCTGCTAAGCCGGTCTTCACTTCTGCACCTTCCTCCTGAGTGCTGTCGGCTGCAAAGCTGATGACAAGCATTCGCAATCTACCCACTAGAATGTTCTCAATGACAGTAGCCCTTTCTCCAGAGGTCTAGCCTCTGGACATGTGTTTTTGGAGATCCTGGGTCTTAGCTCTTAGAGGATTTTAATAATGAGGCATGAGTTGTGATCTGCCTGTTGGAGAGATGTGCTTCGCCCATGGATACACGTGAATAGATGGGCACAATTATGATGCAAGTGGTGTAACCAGTTCACTTCCCCTTGGTAACAGGAGCTCCTGCCTGATGTATCCTCTGTCACTCGATGGCCAGACAAAGTGGGTGGTGCACATTCATCCACATTTGTAGCAACACTGGGAATCCAGTGCCAATGCAAACACAGTTTCGATGTTTCCCTCAAATAAAGTGACAATAGTAAATGTAGCCATTTTCCCCTACATAAAATAGAGTTGATCAAACAAAGTTAATGTCTTAAGCACTTATTGTTAGGTTTCATCAGTGAAATAGATCAAGTGCTCATAGGAAATTGTACACTAAGATTTCTAAATCAAGGAGATGAAAGAATAGTATTCACTCTAACAAAACTTTTCATACCATCAGCCAAGAAATGAAAAGATTAATTGCATTGGGCAAGTCTGCTATTGAGGATCTTTCCAGAGTTCTGAAGAGCAATAATGTCACTCTGGAGACTAAGGTGTTCCTGACCCAGGCCATAGTCTTTGCAATTACTTGCTATGTGTCAGAGAGCTGGACAATGACTAGGGATGATAGAAGGAGAATTGATGCCTTTGAGCTGTGGTGCTGGGGAAGAATATTGAATATATCATAGACTGCTAGGAGAACAAACAGGTTCATCCTGAAGAGGGTTAAACCAGGCTGCTCCTTGGAGGCAAGGATTCTGAAGCTCCGTCTGACATACTTCAGGCATGTTGCAAGGTGGGACCGGTCCTTGGAGAGGGATGTCATGCTTGAGAGGGTGGAGGGACAGCGCAGGAGAGGAAGACCCTCGATGAGATGGATTGATTCATTAAATAAGGTGGTGGGGTAGGTGTGTCAGAGACAATGAGGTTGGCACAGGATAGAGCAGGGTTTAGGGCTGTTGTACACAAGGTCGCTATGAGTCACACACAACTTGACAGCACATAACAACAATAGAACCTCAAACAAAACCCATGTCTAGATCTTAATGATTAAAAAAAGTACTTACTTGAACTCCTGAAGAGCTTCTGCAGCAAGTGCCTCAGGCCCTCTTCCCTTCAACAAGTGAGGCTGTGTCGTCTGCATAGCGCAGTCTGTCTTATCAGGCTTCCTCCCACCATGATCTCGCACTTGGCTTCACAAAGCTCAGCTTTTCTAATCGTTTGCTCAGCAAACACTGAATACGGGCGTCCTGGCGGTCAGGACTACACAGCCAAGCTGAGGGCGGTGGTGAGTCTCCACCAGCTGCTGCTCCGGAGAGAGCTGGGCCGTCTCCTCCTGTGGGATTTAGTCCTCCGGAAATCCCGTTCTGAAACCCAACTGAAAACAATAAGCTGAAGGGTCAGCTATGGGTTGGCTCCGACTTGACACTGCACAACAACGACAACAGATTGAGTATATGCGGAGAAAAGTTCCAGTGCTAATGCACACCTTTCCTGATTTTAAACCATGTGCTGCTTTCTTGCTTTGTTATATAAAATTGTTTTGTTCCGTCGAGTCAGAAATGATCTGTAGCTAAGTGTCCACTGGGTTTTCAGAGGCAGTAACCTTGCACAGGAGGAAATTACCCATCTTTCTCCCGAGGAGCAGCTGATGGATTCAAACTGCATACTTTGGAGTTGGCAACACAATTCCTTCCTACTTACTAAGCCCCCTGCGCTCCTTCCATTGTGTCTAACCCATTATTTATTTATTCAGCAGTCGACGTTGGAGCTGGACGATGAGTAAGGATGACAGAAGAATAGTTCATGTCACTGAGCTGTGGTGTTGGAGAAGAGTGCTGAATAGCCTGTAGTCTGCCAAAAGAGTGAACAGGTACGACATAGACAAGGTGCGGCTGGAGTGCTCCTTGGAGGAAAGATGCAACACTTCACCTCTCAGACTTCAGACGTGTCACAGCAGAGCCTGCTACCTGGAAAGCCTATTCTTGGAAATGTGGAAGGTCAACGAAAGAGAGGAAGATCCCCCAGCAAGATGGGTTGACACGGTGATGGCAACAAAGGCTCAGGTGTGTGAGAGACGGTGAGGGCGTCACAGGAAAGGCAGGATCCACGCCTGATGTTCAGAGGGTTTCTATGAGTCAGACTCACCTCGAAGACACCTAACAAATATCTGCTCTCTTTAGCATGCCTTTTCTGTTACATGCATTTTCACGTTGGAAAAAAATGTCCTACAATTCAAGGTTTTCCACAAATTCTCGTAGAACTAAGTTAATATTTTTCAAAGGATTTCACTCCTTAGACTTTATGCAATTTTAAAAAAATTCCCAGAATTAGGATGACATTCTTCTAAACTTTCTAGGGTCGTCTGCTTAAAGACACTTAACAAAACCACTTTGAAGAATTTATCTCTTTTTTAAAAATAAAAGGGTTTGGTTTTTTTTTTTATATACTGGTTTACTTACAAAGTTTGTATACATTGATTTCACACCGGATCTTCCCCATTTCCTTTACCCATCTCTTCCTCCACCCATCAAATTGTGATTAACAACCCCCCATCCTCACCCCTCTGATCCCCTTCTTCCTCATGCTTGGACCCTCATACACACTTTATTAATTATCTTTCTATTTCTACAGCACTGGTCTCATTCAGTATTTGTCCTTATGGGACTGAGTTAGTTCACTTAACATAATGTTCTCCAGTCTTTCCCAAGTTAGGTATAAGTTACAAAATCATTGCTCATGTATCCTATGTAGTATTCCATCATGTGACCATACCATAATTTCTCAATCCCTTCGATTGTGATTGGACATTTGGGCTGTTTCCATGTTCTTACGATGGTGAATAATGCTACTATGAACACTGGTGTACAAGTCTCTATTTGTGTCTCAGTTCTCATTTTCTCGGAGTATATTCCAAGCTGTGTCAAATGGAATTTCTATGTTTTCCTTTTGAAGAAACACCAAACTGCCTTCCAGAGTGGTTGCACTATTTTACAATCCCACCAACAGTGTATAAGGGTTCCTATTTTTCCATTTGTTTTCCAACATTTATTAGTTTCTGTCCTGTTAAACTTTGCCACTGCTACTGGGGTAAGTTGGTATCTCATTGTAGTTTTGATTTGCATCTCGCTTATTGCCAGTGATTTGGAACATTGCTTCATGTGTTTGTTGGCCATCTGAATATCTTCCCTTGTGAAAAGTCTTTCCATGTCTTTTGCCCATTTTGTAACTGTATTATCAATCTTTATCTTACGGAGGCCCTGTAGGCTTCTGTTAGCTTTTGATATGAGACCCTTGTCTGAAATGGTATTGTCAAATGTGTTTATCCCCAGTCAGTAGGTTTTCTTTTCATTCTGTTGGGAAATGTTTTTGATGTGCACAGGGATTTAATCTTTAGAAAGCCCCATTCATCAACTTTATCCTCTCCAGACTGCATTTCTCGCTGTATTTGGCAGGCTCTTTATACCATAGACCAGGACATCTAAGTTTTATCTCAGTCTATCTCTTATGAATTTTATTATTTTGGTCTCTACTCCCAGATCTCTGATCCACCTTGAGTTGACAGTGTATTAACTTAGTTTTTAAAAAAAGAGTGGTACCTTGGAGAAGAGTATTTAATATTCTGTTGACTGAGAAAAGAACAGATATGTCTTGTGGAAAGTGCAGTCAGAGTGCTCCTTGGAGGGGAGGATTGCAAAGCTTCACGTCACATGTTCTGGGCACGTTGTCAAGAGGGACCACTCTCGGGACAACACAGCACAGGGCAGGTTCTGATCTGTTGTTTAGTGTTGCAATGAGTTGGACTTGACTCAGTGACACTTAACAACTACAGCTTTATCTTAAAACTTAAAAACTACTCTGAAAACTTGGATGGAAAATCCTTTTGACACATACGTTTCTTGATTGGGTTTGAGAAGAAATTTTACATGAATGAAGCCTCTGCTTCCACAAATGAGCCTGAACTAGACATTCTTTTTCTCCTTCTGCTCTACCTCAGCTGGCGCATCAGCTCTTCCAGGCCTGGAAAAGGCCAGGAGCGTCTCGCTGCTGGTCTCTTCCCAAGGCTGTGATGTCCTTTCTAGGAGATAAAGGTTTTCTGGAAGGTTGGCTTGGACTTTGACGGAGCCACGGGGCCCTGGCAGAGCTGTCTGTTAGAGGAGCAGCTGTGAGAAGGGGTGATGTCTGAGAGCAGGAGGTGCCGTGGAGCTTTCAATCTCAACTTTCTTTTCCTTCTTGGCTTCCGGTCCAGCTAGTGACACCTCCCTTCGAACCTCCTGGCGAGCGTGTTTATTTTCTAGAAGCCTCCGCGGTTCTGAAATTGTCTTCACTTGGCTACCTTGCTGTTATCGCCCTTCCCCACCTATACCATGAGCTCCACAGAAATCCTTTTCTGCATCTCTCCCCGCTGGGAGAGTCCTGTCCTTCCTAGGGATGCACTGTTTGCGTGAGTCACAGTCCCTCTCATGTGGAGTATGGAGCCAACCTAAAGGAAGGAGGGATTATCCCGCATATTTATTTGAAATGAAAAGATGATCTAACTCCACACTTCAGCACCTCTGTCTCGTGTGTCTTCTATCTTTGCGTGTGTGTGACTATCTCGACGGGATGAAGGAATGGGATACACAGAAAACAGATGCTTCTTCAGACAGCACCTCGTAGCTGGGAGCTGCAGGAGGTGTGTGGCCTGTGGAGAATCACCCACACAGGGTCCCTGGGTGCATCTGAGAGGCTCCACCCAGCTCCCCTGGTGACACGCAAAGCTGCTTACTGTGCTCCAGGACGTGCTGGGTGTTGGAAAGGTGAATGCGCCTCACTGTAACCTTAATGAGCTCTGAATTCGCCCAGATACACCTTAGAAGGAAGAAGAGCGGTGTCCACTTCTAAACAGCCAGCTACTGGAATCCCTGCGAGGTTCACCTCCCACACGTGGGGTCACCGGGAGCTGGCCGTCTCCTCCCACACATGGGGTCACCGAGAGCTGGAATCCACAGCAACAACATTGGCATCATTTTGGTTTCAGCTATACCAGCGGCTTTCCGATGGCTTTCCACTGCGCTAGTGCACACACTCCTGGGCGTTTCCTCTGCACTTGGACTTGATCTGGGGTCTGCTCTGCCCATCTAGGTCTATCTCAGCCTAGACCACCTCAACAACCAGTGATCAGTCATTTAAACCAGAACCAGTCACCGCGTGCCAGTCCCCACCCATAGTGGCATCATGCAGGGCAGCGTACATCTGTGTGCCCTGGGTTCTGTCTGCTGGTTTTTCACAGGTAGACGGCCAGGCCTTCTTCCAAGGAGCTGATGGACTTGAAGCCCCATCCTCTCCTCAAAAGCCAAGCACCTCTACCATTTGTGCCCCCAGGAACTCTGTGGGTATCCTACAAGCTTCTGGTCCATCAGAGGCACACTTACCCTCGGGAAGTCAGTGTACCCTCTGAGGCCTGCATCCCGTCCAGAGGCCAGTGGTTTCCTCTGTAGCCCCAGTCTTCCAATGGGTCTAAGAAGAGTCCAGCTTCCAGCTTTTTCTAGTTGTGAAGGTTAGAACAGCGACTTCTCAGCTTTCCACATGTGGACCAGAAGCTTAAGGTTGGTCCGCTACTTGGTGGTGATTGTCTTAGATCATCTGGGGGGCTGTAGAGTCAGGGGCCGGGGTGGGAGGTCCATTCCTGATGGGGAGAGCTGCCTTGGGGTCTGCCCATGCTCCTCTCGGCCTTCGTTTGGGGGAAGCCTGTGTCCTTCTAGTGTGTTTGGGACTGATGCTACAAGAGTATCTCCTCCTCTGAGTGTCTGTCCCTGGCCCACGTAGGGAAGGGTCTCCCTGCCGTCCACCCACCAGACAGGAACTCAATATTGACCTCATTCCAGGTTCACTATTGCTGATGCCTTAATTGCATGCCAGTGTGCTGAGCACTTGATAAATACACTTCCAAGAATCTCAGAGATGTGGAGTGAAGAAAGCTGGTGCCGTGCATGTGTCTTGGAGGTATGTCAGCCGGGGCTTGGCTGCCCTGATGGCACAGTTACCTCACACGGTGGGCGTTCTCACCTCCTCGGCTCTGGAACAGGCTCGCGAGCATCGCCCAGGCTCCACCCCTGTCCTCCCTCCACATCGGTCCACATGACCCTTGGGTGGGGGTCCTGGCAGCACAGTGGCTGACCACCTGTTCTCACTCAGCCGGCAGCTCCTGGGTGGACCCAGAGACGTGCTCCCATGGCAACCACAGTCCAGGAAGTCCTACAGGCCAGCCTGCTCTGAGAACCCCAGAATGGAATGTGCCTTCTCTTCCCTCTCGTCTCAGACCTGGGAGCCTGTCTGCTCACCTGCCGGCTGGTGACGCCTTGTCAGGGAACAGATTACAGGTGGGCGCATCCATCTCAGCTCTTTGTGTCTCCTTCATGAAGTGAGGGATAGACTGTTAGTGTTCTTTATTGGATACTCGACTTGGGGAGAAACTCCCAAGAGGACCTAGAAGTGGGGGCACAGGAGCCGGGAGATGAGGTCTGTCAGCTGTCTTGCCCCCAGCTCATTGACGAGTGCTCATTGACGAGGGCTGTGTGAGTGGCCCACTGAGGACAGGTGATGATATTTCATCATTTACGGAGTGCAGGAGAAAACATGATTCACAGCGGTATGGAATCAAGAAGGATAAAAAATCGATGTATTATTTCAGCCGTGCCCTAGCATCGCTTTTTAGCTGTCTTCAGGCTGTGCTATTCGGAGAAGCAGAAGATTGCTCAATAAAAAATCTTACGGCATGATTTTTGCAAAGCGCAGTCTCTCTTCTCCCCCGGTAAGTGATGAACAGCACGCTTTGGGGACCGGGAGCTGTGCTGTAATGAGGTTCCTGTAAATCTCAGGGCTGGTCTCCTGCCCACATGTCTCTTTCGTGTCGATAGTAAAGCAGTTCTGCTCCTCAGAGGGGCAGGGTCTGATCAGGACATTCGAGTCAGGAGTAGAGAACAGGTGGGTGCAGGGCCTTCCCCGCAGGGCCAGGGTGTCATCCGCCAGAAGTCCCTGAAAGCTGTGTTCAGTTCAATCCCTTTCAAGCCCTGGTCAGAGAAAGACTCTTCCATGACTGCCCTCAAGGACGGGTGTGAGGAGTCCAGGGCAGGAAGGCCACTCCGTGTCACCCTGCAGTCCCCTGGCTCTGGCCTTAGGGTGAGGCCTGTGGGTGCCCCCACCCTTTCTCTTCACCCCCTGCCCTGCTTCACGAATCCCCGCGGGGCTGTCTGGGGTGAGGCTCTGGGCACCTACTGTGCGCACGCAGAAGCTTTCGGTGACTCTGAGCAAGTCACTCCCATTGACTCTGAGAGGGTCAGGGCAGAACTGGGTTCCGTGGGGCTTGGTGGCTGGTGGTCAGTTCTGCAGGTTTCTCGAAGTGTCTTGAACTAGTAACCTTTCTGAGGGAGGCCAAGTGAAACCACTGACACCCCAGGCGCCCCTGCACTGGACAGTCAGTGAGTTACAGTCCGAGCCACCAGGGACCTGAGTGGAAGCGATCACATCAGCCATGCTGAGGGTGGCCCAGAGGACATTGTGGCGTGAGTCCCAAGTCCAAGGTATCAGCAAGTCACGTCTTGTCCACACTGAGCAGGCAGCCTGTCCTCACTGCCCTGCATGGGCCAGAGCAGCAGACACTCTCCCCGCAAGGCCATCCCTCTCATCTCCTCCCACTCCTCCCCTCTCCGCCCTGTGTTCACCTCTAGGCCTGCAGGAGGTTATTTGTGGACAAGGTGTGCAGTCCGCAGTTCTCAGGGACCTGGGTCCTCGGAGAGAGGAAGCTGGACAGCAGGAAAGGAAGGCAGGAGAGCCCCTGCTGGATGGACGTGGCCAGCACTGGATCCCCAGGATGGATGCCTGTGGATGTGCAGGTGCCCAGAAGCAGGCCCCATCAGGGGCAGGAATGTGGCAGGTGACAGCATAGGTGCTAGGACCAGGGCTTAGGGGTAGGGACATGGCAGATGTAGCACCTTTGTTCAACGCCATAGCTCGAAAGGTGGCAGAGGTGGGGGCTGCAGGCCCTCAGGCCTCTGCCCTCTGTCCCTCTGTGCTGCTCCTCAGGTCTCCAGCCTTCCCTGATTCCAACATGCCAAGGGGATCCATCTCCACTGCTGGGGAATGTTGAGGAGGAAGGGAGGGCCTCTGGCCAGGACAGATCGCCTAAGCTCCAGATAAGTGCAAGCCTCCCAATGGTCTTGAATAAGGGTAGAGAAAGCTCCCCTGCCTTTGGGTGTCCAGACTTGAGAAAGCTCGTCACCTGGGAAGACGGCTGCTGCATCTGTTGAGCTGGGAGTGGTCTGCATGAGGCTGAGGTTCTCCTATCCAATCCGCATGTCCCACGTCCGCAAGCCCACTATATCCTACCTTCCTGGTTACTTGCTTGTATATAAGTGTGCTGCAGCCCCCAATAAAATTGAGCTGGATTGACTCTCTGAATGGCTCCCCGAGGGGTGTGTCTCTGCCGTGTCTACCCCCAGCAGGGTGTTGCTGTTCATTGCCGGCGATCGGACAGGACACTCCACCAGCGATGGGCTGCATTGCCCGTGTGCAGCATGAGATGCTGAGAGTACAATGCTGTGCTGGCTCTGTGCTCAGCTCAGTGGAAGAGCTGTGACCTCTGTCCAGGTCAGCCTCAGCTGGCACGGTGGTGGCAATCAGGGTCTCTATCACCACCTTGTACCCATGTTCCCACTGCATCTTGGGGACCTTGGCCTCATGCTCCCGTCTTTGTCTTCATCCACTGCATGATGTCCATCAGCCTCACCTCCAGCCACACTTTGCTCTCCTGTCTGTCTGTCCGTCCAGACTTATGCCTGCCCTTCTTCTCTCAATTGGCTGCACCTCGGGCATCAGGGCTCTCACATACCTGACTGAGGCCACAGGCAGATGCGTACCCTCAAAGACGCCACCCATGGCTTAGTCACCGATGTTCCCAAGGGCTGTACAGGTGGGACCTACCTTCTGGGTCAGAGCCCTGAGTCAGAACTGCCCAGGAGCTCCTGGAGGATGTTTATTATCACCCTGAGCACAGGGCTCTGACCTCACAAGGGTGTTCCCAGGTGTACATGCGTGTGTGCTCTCACAGGTGCTTTCACAGGTGCAGTTACACAGGTGTCTTCACAGGTGCTTTCACAGGTGCAGTTACACAGGTGTCTTCACAGGTGCTTTCACAGGTGCAGTTACACAGGTGTCTTCACAGGTGCACTCACACAGGT
>NW_006399756.1:1866112-1879630 GCF_000299155.1 Elephantulus edwardii | reverse complement strand
GGTGCACTCACAAGTGAGTTCACAGGCTCACACGTGTGTGTCTCCTCCACTGAATGCTCATAGTGACCTTGGACAAGCTCAGTCCTGCTGTTACAGATCCTCACACATCCGAGGTCAGTCTTGTGAAATTTCCTCACTGACCTGGGAGTAAGAGGCCTGAGCATGGAGGTGGGGGTTTCAGCCTTCCACAGGGTGACCAGGAGACCTCAAAAGTTGAAGACCCACTGCACAAAGGCTTTTAAGATTAAATGCAAAGCAAATTGTATAGTTTAGAGGCACGATAGTGTGTGTGTGCGTGTGTGTGTGTGTGTGTGAGAGAGAGAGAGAGAGAGAGAGAGATGGACAAAAATACTGACATTTGGAGTGAGTTGTGCGCACTCCACAGTGTACACTCGACCCCTGAACCATCACAGCGTACACATGTCAACGCGCAGAACACTCAGAGCACGGTCATGCTGTGCTGGGCAAGGCTCCTGCTGCCTGAGGTCCTGTCTTTGTGAGTTCGTGTCCATCTGCGGCACAGCGCTCTGCTCTGGTCCTTATCAGTCCCTGCTAAGACCGCGTGCACCACCTCATACAACACGGACGTGCTCAGGAGAAAGGAGGCTGAGACGCCACGTCCACTCTGTTCTCACTGTGCTCCTTGGCTGTCTCTGCACCAGGGACGGGAAAGGTGTCCCAGGAGGACTGTCATCCAGGAGCCGGACCCCAGGGCCCCTGTGATGGGTCGTCCCATGAAAGGTTCTGGAGGAAGGGAGACCTGGGGCTGGGAAGACCCAAGATAATGAGGTCAGTTGAAAAAGATTGTCTCCATGGAGACAGCACATGTGAGGTCCCCAAAGCTGCTGGACACATTTGAGTCCCTTCCCACTGACTGTGACCTGGACTAGCCTGACCAGGAGCGTGCTGCTCACCTGAGGGAGACTGCAGCATCCTCGAGGCTGGAGAGCTGTCTGCCTGAGGCTATGGATTTGGAGAAGGCACGCTGCTCCAGGCCAGTTCCTGCTGGTCACATTTGCAGGCATGGGAAGGCTGGGTGGTCTAGCATCCTTCTGGGAGGCCAGCAGGAATCCAAAGCTTACAGCCTCCAGCTCTCCCCTCCCCCACTTGTTCCCCTTCAGCTCTCCCCTACCCCCAAGCCCCGTTTTCTCCTGTCTCCTTCCTCCTCCCCACTGTGGTCCGCCCATGTCCTCCTCCAGGACAGGATTTACTAGCAAGATGCCTAGCCTGTCAAGCACACAGGGCACATCTTTTAAGCAGTGAGCTGTTTATCCACAGCCCTGATCCCCAGCCTCACTCGGCTTTAATTAAAAACATTTGTAAACAAGCTGCTGGTTGTCACAAAAGCCCCTTCTATGAAACAATAAGAACAGAGAACAATCAGCTCAACATATAATTGAGAAATGGTTTTCTTTTGAACCTTGCAGATGCAATTGGGGTCTCCAGTGCAATGGGGTAGTGCGATGGGCTTCCCAGCAGGATACACAGTAGCAGCCTTCTGGAGGGGAGGGCAGTGGGGCATGTGATGGCATCTAGACGAGACCGGTGCCGACCCACGTGCAAGCCAGAGAAGTCTGGACACGTTTAAAAGCAAATAACGATGGCCACCTGCTTTCTGGTGAGTTTTCTGTCTTTTCCCTCATTCAAGCTGCTCCTCAGCACAGACCAAGGCCAACTCACCATCTGTCTGGTGGTCTGAGAACAGCTGCTCGCTCAGGCCTGGCAACAGTGAGCAGGGGCGACCGTTCAAAGCCTTGCCGATCTGGGAGAAAGTTCCAGAATCACATCCTCTTGATGAACAGAGACTTTTTTGCCCTTTGAAAGAAATGAAAAGCCAAACTTTCTTCAGCAGGAAAGATGCCCTCAGCCCATGCCTGCCCTTCACAGCAGCGGCCATGGAGACACTGGGTAGAGGTCTCCAGTAATGAGTCAGTCTGAACAGAGCCCCTTTCCCCTGTCTCTTCAAGCAGACTCTTCCACTGATGTTTACAAAGAAGGTAAACATCCCCTGTTGCTCCAATAGACAGAGGAACATCATCAGTCCTGCAGATTCCAGTGGCCTGGGATGGACCATAGTGGGCAGGGAGATTGGGGTTGGATAGAAGGAACTCTCGGTGGGAACAGAAGGGAATGGGAATCCCAGGATTGCCTGGTTCCGAGAAGCCCCAAGAAGCCACTGAAATAAAACTAGTGATGCGTGAAACACCTCCTTTCTTTGCACGATATGCCGTTGCAGGTGACGCTTTCAGGGCCCCCCCGGGAAATGGAGGTGGGGGCGGGGGTGCGTTCTGCAGAACCCAGGGCTCGGGCGGGGGCCAACAGGAGTCCCTGTCCACGTGTACCCCCAGAGACTGTGGCTGAGGAAGGTGCACCCAGGACAGGAGCTGGCTTTCCCAGCTGGCTCTTCCCCATGTAGTGTGCAGAGAGAGTGGGAGGGCAAAGCAGGAAGGACAGGAGCCCACACTCGCCAATGGGCACCAAAGGCAGAAGTCCAGCCTGAGACAAGCACGAGGACCCCTCCCCACATGCTGTGACAGCCGACTGAGCAGTACGGGGGTGCAGTGTGCGAAGTCACAGCACACGGACCGGGGCCTGTGGTCTCGTGTGTCACAGCGAAACTGTGCTCTGCAGGGCTCCCCCTTTCGACTTTGAAGGACCACCAGCCTTTTCTTCAGGGGCTTCACTAGGTGAACTTGAACCCCTAAGCTTTCAGTTGGCAACCAGATGCCTGACTGTTTGCACCATAAGGAACTTCCACCTCGGACGTGGAACCTGACCTCCTATCTAGGTTAACACTCTTTCTAGTCCATTGGTGACATTTGCTGAGGAGGCTGCTGGGTGGTTCAGAGAACATACCCAACAGCCATCCTCAACTTGACAGCGCCTGACAACAACATCTTATTTAGGAGGTGCTGGTGATGTCGTGGTAAGGAGTTGCACTGCCAACCCAGCGGCACAGAGTTCTAATCCGCTAGTCCTCCTTGGGAGAGAGATGAGCAGTTCCTCCCAGGGATCTTATATTTATTCTTTTACTTGTTCACAAGGACACAGAAAAGGCAAACGAAGATGCCCGCTCTCCCCTGTGAAGCGGCCAGAAGAGGGTAGCTGTGTGGCAGGCAAATGAGGCTCAGAGAAGGCGTGCCAACAGTTTCACATGCTGGCGGGTCTGGGTCTGGGTTTAATCGCCTTAGTAACAGTGGTCGTTGGAGCCCAGCTGCTCACCTCCTTGTTGCGTGCAGGCAAGAAGGGTTCTTCTGAAACAGGAGATGTCAGAGACAGAGGCTCAGGAAGGGTCTTGTCTCACGGCACCCCAGAGGGCCTCCCTTTGTCCCACTCCCACACGCCCAGTCCTTGAAACGCAGACTCTGCTGTGGTTTGTCACGCAGTGGGGTGTGCCTGTGACTGTGGTGCTGGAAGCAGGGTCATCCGCATGGTCAAGTTCAACAGAGTTCCCAGAACAAGAACGAGGAGAAATGCCTGCTCATCTAGCTCCAAAATGTATGCAAGGAAGCCCTGTGCCCGCGGTGGAGGCCTGGCCGCCACGCCGGAGGAGAGAGCCCTCGCTGGACAGTGCCCTCAGGGCCTAGGGCAGAGGATTCAGGCCAACCAGTGGTCACCAAGACGGTGGGGGCCTGGCAGTCCCCGCATCTGCTGTGTGTGAGGAGCTGTGAGTCAGTCGAGTTGAAGCAACTAGAACAGCTCCAAGTTCAAAGGGACCAATGTTGACAAGGTGCACAGAGACGTACCGGTGACCGCTCTCCAAGACCCTTCTCAGCTCCCCCTCCTGGGCGGCCACCTGGACCGGCTCTCTCCGTGGTGGCCCCCGTGGAAGAAAGGCTCACTCTAAACGGGGTGGAGATGTCCCAGTGGTAGGATCTTTTTCTTCTATGCAGGAGACAAAGGTTCAATTCCAGGGCAGACTCAGAGAAGCTTTGCTTGTTGCTGTGATGCTGAGGTTTCAGCAGTTTCCAGACTAAGACAGACAAGGAAGAAAGGCTGGGGGCCCCACCCTGACAGTCAGCCCCGGGAGCACTGCCGAGCGTAGCAAGGTGCCCTGTGAGGGGTGTGCAGGCCGAACTGCCCATTGCACTCACAGGCAGCTGCAGGGCCAGGCAGGCCTCATCTGGAGACACTTTCTTCACCAGAAAAGAGCCTATTTCCAAACAGGCCATAGTGATAGCACAAGGGTCAGGAGCCCTCTATTCGCACTCACATGACCCCTGCTTCCTCAAGAAGGTTACAAGACATCATCAACCAACCAATCCCCACTGTGTCAAGTGACTCTCCCTCAGATCCCAAGGCTAGAGCTCGGCCTTGATGGGAGGAGACTGCTCATCTGTCTTCCTTTCAGTATCTGCCGGGTTTGAACTGCCAAGTTTTGTGTTAGAAGTCCAGCACTTAAATCACTTTATCACCAAAGCACCTCTAGAAGTAAGGGGGCCCTTTGGGTGTGGCCATCTGCTGCAGGACAACAAGACGGGTTAGACAAGGACAGACGCTGGGCGTCTGGTCAGAGTCGTGTTGAGACCAGGATAGGCCACTGGACAGCAGAGGCAGGTGGGCCAGGCTGTGCATGGGGCGAGGGTGAAGCCCCTCTGAGAGCCCCAGCTAGTGGGAGTGTCACTGAGGACAGGAGCAGAGACAAGCGTTGAGGAGCTGGGCCTTCTGGAATGTGCCATGCGAGCACGGGTCCTGCTGAACATCCCTCTCCCACAAGTCAACTTACCACACTCAGCCCAGCGCTAGGGCGACACCACTCCAGCCGATGACTGTATGAATAACTAAGTAAATGAATCGAGTCAATAATTTATACCCCCAGGATTTCAGCATTCTGTTTAAACAGCACTTGTTAAATTTTAAAATGAGAGCAGAACACCAGAAATGAGACAATTTCCCTATTCTAATCACAAGCTCATATTCTCAGTATCACCTCATATCACCACATAAAATATGTTATTATACGGAAAAATCAAATCATGTACTTCAGGTTATAAGGCTCAGAATTAAGCTTCCTGGGAAGAAAATAATCCTTGAATATTGAAAGTCAATCGTACTAGGTACTAGGTGTTGGAAAGTCTGCCACCGTTTCTCATTTTAAATCTAAGCCACTGAGTGACTCTGTGACATTTCTGGCTAAGCTTCGTCCATGATACAGAGAGGCACAGTATCTGACCACAGTGCAGTGAGCCCTGAGGCTGAAGGGGACCTGGTGCAGCAGCCTGGGAGCTGTTCAAGGTGCTCATCGGAAAAGTTCTGCTCAGTGCGGGTGGGGAGGAAATGGGAGTAAAGGACAGAACAACCACCTCATGTGGGCCAGGGCAGTCGGCCAGAGCGCAAGGCCGGCATATGCCTATGGTACCAACAAGACAGGACAGTCCTCCAAAACAAAGATGCCAACAGACAGGACAGGAGGAAAAGCCAGGGCCACTGTGGAAGGAGCTGGCAGGGCACTGAGTGACACTGGTACTAGCTCTAGGGCTTGAACCCACACTGCTGGTGGTAGAGGGCAGGCAGGGTCCCCAGGGCACCCACACAGGGTGGTTGAAGCCGTGAGGTCCCAGCCGCTGCAGCACCATCGCTGACGTCCATCTCCCACGGTCCCCTCCCTCTAACTGAAACTCCTTATCTCAGCGGGTCTCCTGGGAGCTCACGGTTTCTTCCTGATCAACATGAGATGGGGGTGGACTGTCCAGTCTCACTCTTCCTACATTCACCCAACGTGCAACCGAGTCAACATGAGAGGTTACGGGGCAAGGACGGGCTATCTGAATAGAAGATGGGTGTCTGGTCCTCTGTGCCCACATCTGCTGACCGGCCGCTCCCTCCCAGAGGGCCAGCGATGCGCTCTGCTGCGGTACAGACACAGGGGGGCGCTGTTGGGCACGTCGGCAACCAGCCAATGGGACCTCCAGGCCCTGATGACATGCAAATGAGAGCGAAGGAGAGCAAGTCACTGTTGCAAGGAATTCAATCATTTTATAGCGATGCAGCGTACATGTACAGTTATGTTCCAAGTTATAGAAAAATGTATCTTTAAAATGTTTGTTATTCACAAAGATATGATCTAGTATACATTTAAGATAATGTTATCGTGGGCAATAACTAAAGCGAATGTCCAAAATTCTTTCTCTAGCATCATAAATTTGAATATCGTGAGTTTTGTTTCTTATTGCTGTTGTGTGGGACACAGTGCTTGGCACCCTTCTGTGCTCTTAACAAAGGAACACTGATGGCTGAGCATATTACAACTTAGGCTGCTAACTGAAAGGTTGACAGTTCCAATCCACCAGCAGCTTCTCAGGAGAAGGGTGAGTAGTTTCCCCCAGTAATGAAAGCCTCAGAAACCTGATCGGAGGCGAGTAGGACCAGAAGTGGCTCCACAGCATTGAGGAGGTTTGCTTTGGTTTTGGTTAGGCTCACACATGAAATGTTGGGCATGTTAAGAGGCTGCCACATTTCATATTTACTTATTTATCTCGCAACAAATGTATTACTAAATTCATCTTCCAAGGAAGCAGCAAAGGGGGTTTCTAGGAACCTTCCATGTAATTTTTTTACCAGAATATCTGTGTACTTCTGTGTTAGGAGATCGAACGATTCCTCCAGGAAATGTTTAGATAGCAAGAATTACACTTTTGTTTCCCGCTTCTCATTAGACTCACTTTATTATAAGAGATTAATTGGTATTCTTACAATTTCTTAAAAATAAACTTGCTTATCAGGAAGCCATGCCAATATCACCCCCCATTATGTACCTTTCTTTGAATATAGGAGTTGAACAATCATGTAAAGAAAACTGGTATTATATAAATTTTGTCAACAACTGCATTTTTCTCTTCTGTCCAATCAAGTTCAACCTCATATTGGGTCCTGTCTTGTGGGCCACGTAGGAATGTGTCAGTGACACTAATCACACTACACAGGACGTATTCTCAGTAAAGAGAAGCAGATACAGGTCATTAGAGCCGTCACACCCTTGAATTTCCACGCCACACTCTGAGCCCTCTGAGCCACACCGGATGTCAGCAGTCCGGTGAACTGTGAAGACGCAGCACTGAGGACAAAGCAGTGGACACATGTACAGCACTGTTTCAAGATGAAAAACACTCGCTGGGATTTGCAGAGCACCTGTCAGCAAACTTGTACAACAAATGGATGCATTGTTTACAGCCGCTTTTTAAGGGCGGCTGCTTTTGGCTATCTTCAGCCTGAAAAGCAAATTTAACTTCAAATACACCTTGTTTTGTTTATTCTCTTTCAAATTTAAATTTCTATGTTTACATCCAGGTTTGATTTGACTTTATATCCAGAGAAAATGAAACAAAAATAGCCAAGTAAGCTGCAAAAATAGAAACTCACAAAAGATTTCAAGAAGGGAGGAATTTGTAAATCCTTAAAGACGATCTTGAAATTAACTTCCTTTTTAATTTTACTTCTAATGTTATGAAGTTGTACACTGAAAAACTGCCAACAACATGATGGACCATTAGAAAATTAAAGTTGAAAATGTTTCAAACAGCCCAAGTTCTGTAGCCAGAATGTATGTCTCAGTGAAAAGCTAATGGAGAAGTGGTAAGAAGGAATAGCTGTTCTAGTCTCCACCAGCCAGTTCTGTACACTATTAGATTCATCTTAAATAATTCAGTTTTCAATCTTCTATGAATAGATCTAACAATTAATGCAACTTGAATATGATTGATTAACATAAAAATAATTCCGTTCCTAAAGACTGTCTGATGTTAAGTTTAAATCAGCAACATCCATATAGGAAAGTTGTTTTGCAATGTGTTGTTGCTGTCAAATTAATTGCTGAAGATGTATTTTTTCAAGGAAGAAATAAAGTGTATTTCACCAAATGGAAAAGTTTTGTGTTTACTTGAATTTCTCAGTTGTAATGGTTTTTCAGCAGATGACATTTTAAAATACGATCATATAGGAAAGAACAACTCATATATGTTGAAAAGATGCATGTGTAGTTAATCAACTTCTTGTTGTTGTTGTTGTTGCTGTTGTTGTTGTGTGCCGTCGAGTCGCTTGCAACTCATAGCGACCCTGTGTACAACAGCCCTAAACCCTGCTCTATCCTGTGCCAATCTCACTGCCTCTGACACATCCATCCCGATTACCCCAGTCATTGAATCAATCCATCTAATAGAGGGCCTTCCCCTCCTGCGCTGTCCCTCCACTCTGCCCAGCATGATGTCCCTCTCCAAAGACCTGTCTCTCCTTACAACATGTCCAAAGTATGTCAGGCGAAGCCCCAGAATCCTTGCCTCCAAGGAGCAGCCTGGTTTAATCCTCTCTAGGATGAATCTGTTTGTTTTCTTGGCAGTCCATGGTACATTCAGTACTCTTCTCCAGAACCACAGCTCAAAGGCGTCAATTCTCCTTCTATCCTCCCTAGTCATTGTCCAACTCTCTGATGCATAACAAGTGATTGCAAAAACCATGGCCTGTTAATCAACTTATTAAACTATAAAACTGGACAATGAACAAGGAAGAGTAAAGAACTGATGCCTTTGCATGTGGTTTTGGGAAACAGTCTAGAACTTCCAAAGGAACAAACTAACCTACCTTGGAGGAAATGCGACCAGGCTGCCCCTTAGAGGCGAGGGCAGTGAAACTTTATCTCATACACTTCTGGCACATGATTGCCAGGAGGCCAGAAAGGGGCCAGTCCTTGGAAAAAGATAGGATGCTGGGAAGAGTGGGAGATCAGCGAAACAGAGAAGACCCTCGATGAGATGTATCGATCCAATGACTGCAACAGTGAACTTGAGAACATCAGAGATGCTGAGGATGGTACAGCCGAGGGCTAGGTTTCCATCCGTTTTTCATAGTTTCCATGAGTTGTGGTTCACTAAATGACACCTAACAAGGACAATAAGTGATAAAATTAAATCCACTGTTTTCAGTGAAAGAATATATATCATATTTCAATTAATTTGTAGATTCCACTAGTGATGTTTCAGATACAGATCCACTAAATAGTCTTTTAAGATACTTATTTACAATAGATGAAAAAAACCTGTCAGGAGATTTGCCACATTCCGCACCTTATAAAGACATCAGTGAAGAAATTATGAGTCAGGTACTTGATTATTTTTATGTCAAGTCTACAAAATGGATTTTTTTCCAATGCAGAGGCCAGTCTATGAGAATGCTGATATGTCAGGGCAATTTAAGAGCATTACAAGGAAAATTTTAGAACACAGTGACTGTGTCATTTTCATACAATATGCTGTTGCTATGTGCCACCCAGTCCCTTGGCACTCACAGCACCCAATGTACGACAGCTCTGAACCATGCCCGGTCCTGAGCCATCTTACTGTCTCTGACATATATACTCCATTCAATCATCTCCTGCACTAGCCTCCACTTTTCCAAGCCCAATGTCTTCTTCAAGGATAGGCCCCTCTTAGCAATATGCCAAAAGTGTGTGATGTGGAGCTTCAAAATCCTTGTCTCCAAGGAGCAGCCTGGTTTCACCCTTTCCAGGACAGACCTGTTTTCTTAGCAGTTCATGGTATAGTATGTTCAATGCTGTTCTCCAGCACCACAACTCAAAGGCATCAATTCTTCCTCTATCATCCTTAGTCATTGTCCAGCTCTCTGTATTGTGTTTCATACAATCATTCCCATTCATTACGTTTTAATCATCTTGAACTATGCCCACCATTACCCTGTCTCTTCAGATCCCAGCCAGGACCTTTCCCGTTTCCTTTGCCCTCTCTCCCTCTACTCACCAAATTGTGTGACCCTGTGGTTTTCCCCCTGCCCATCCTCACCCCTCTGCTTCGACCTTGCTTCCTTGTTGAAGAAATATTAGGAAGAAACAAAGAAATGATGAACTTGTCTGGAAATATTGAAGGACAGAGATCTATTCCACATAATGCACCATCAGAGACACCTTTGAATCTTTTATTTGAAAAAGGGCTTAGGTTGTACGAAGCTCTTTCAAAAAGATTTTCCTTCTCAAACAGGCTATTCTAGCTCTATGAGGTCGTTTACAACATTCATGCAGGTTTATCTCTAAGACTTAGATACAAACCTTTACGGAGAAATGTGATCATTTCATTCTGACATGTGAACTAAGTCTTTAGATTCAGGAAAGACAACTTTTGCTAATGTAACTGTATGATTCCATAATAAAATATAAGCTATAGTGGAACACTTTCCCATGTTGAAACTATTAAGTGCATTCTGATGACATACACAATGGAACAATCATTTTCATTCTTAAAGAGACTCAGAAATGTTGAAAGTACGGCAATGATTTCAGAAAGACTTGAGTTATTATCTTTATGATGTATGGAAACAGATATTGGTTGGAAGATTAATTGTGATCATTGAATAATTTGTAAAAGCAAAAAATAGAAATATTTTTAATTATAACAAGGTAGAAATGAAACATCTATCTAAAAATAAAATATAGTATAATACTTGTTTTCTGAGTATAAAATTTTCTTTTCTGATATGATTATATTTTCATTTATAATTACAGCATTTGTTATGAAACAGGCATTAAAATCCAACTATTGAAAGTTAAATTTTTGTTGTGGGTCATCAACAGACTTTTACATTGATAGTTGAAATAACTAAAGTCATTGACTCATTTGTTGTGGAATATGTGGAATATTCCTTTTGCAGAAAATGCAACATATAGTAAAACTTTTAGTATGCTACATTTTCTAAAATGTTTGTAATTCAGTTCAACTCATTCTGATAAGATGTCAAACACCACTTTTGCCTTCAAACACTAATATTACTTGAACTTAAAATTAACTCATCGCTGTTAGGTCGGAACCGCCTTGTGGCTGCCCCTCCTCCAGTGGCTCCCAGCGGCAGTTAATCACATGGGAGGAGACTGCTCATCCTTCTCCCGCGAAGCAGCTGGTGGATTTGAACCACGTGCCTTTGAGATTGCAGGAAAGCTTCTTACCATCAGCTGACTCTCCAGTCGGTCTCAGAGGTTGTAAACCACCCAGGAGGAGACTTCCCGTCTTCATTCCTCAGAGCTGCTGGCAGATTAGAACAGCTAGAAAGGTATGTTTGTTGGTTTTTTGTTTTCTTTTTAACCATTTTTAAGTGTATTAGTCAGTAGAGTTAATTATCATTCATCATATTACATAACCCTGACTGCTATTCATTCTCAACAATTTTGCGTCGCCCCCAGCAGAAGCACAGTGTCCTTCACACAGTGTCTCCTCTCCAGCTCCTGGCACCCACTAACGAACTTCTATGTCTCTACTGAAGTATTTGTGTGATTTCACTCGGCGTACAATTTCACATGGCTTTAAGGCAGCAGTGCCGCCCTCTACAGGAGCTGCCTCGGGGGCTTCCCTGCTACGGCTGTTAGAAAGCAGTCACAGGTGTGCTAAACCCCGCGTGAAGGATTAGCAGACCGTTCATCAAGCCCTCACCAGAATCCGCTGTGAGAGAAATAGAGGGCAGGAGCAACCTACTAAGTCAGATCATTTAGTCATTGTTAATTCTTCGTTAAAAATATTTTATTAAATAAGCAAGTTACATCACGACTAGCCACTACACATCATACACACACAATTGTTTTTTTATGTGTATAGTTGATGTGAGGTGCCACTGAGCCAGGCACGACCCATTGACCCTGTGAACAACAGACCTGAACCCGGTCCTACCCTGTGCCGTCTGCAGTCATGTGTCCGTTCATGTGACTGGTCTTCCTCTAAGTGGCAGACTCTTCACCTTTCCAAGCATGATGCTCCTTTCCAAGGAATCGATTGTCCTGGTAACATGTCCAAAGTGTACAAGCTGAGTCTTCACCATCCTTTTCTCCAATGAGTATTCTGGCTTCACTTTTTCTAAAACATATCTGTTTATTCTCTTGGCAGTCCATAATATAGTCAGTACTTTTTACCCAATACCACACTCAAAAGCATTAATTCTTCTTCTATCATCCTTATTCATTTGTCCACCTCTTAGATGCATAGTGTGTTATTGTAAAACTATGGCCTAAATCAGGCACACCTTGGTCTTCAAACTGACATCATTGCTCCTCAGTAATTTGGAGAGGTGCCTGACAGTGTACTTCTCCAGTGGACTGTGTCTCCTGATCTGCTGACTGCTGCTGGTACCAAGGGTATTGACTGTGGATCCAAGCAAGATGAATAATGCACCATTTCCAACGAAGACCACAACCTTCAATATGGATTGCCTCTCAACACCAAGAAGAAAAGAACATCCTCACCGGTGGACTGGTGAGCAACAACATGGTGCATTGATTGCGACGTGTGTATATATGTGTGTCTATTTACGCTGCACACACACAGAGTTGATGTTTTGTGCCATCGGGTGGGAATCAACTCATCACTGATCCTCCAACAGGTTTTCCGAGGCGGTGAAACTGCCCGGGAGGAGATTTCTCATCTTCTTCCTGTGGAGCACCTGGTGGCTTGAACGTCTGCGTTGGCACTGCAACTTCCTACCTACATGTTGGAAGGGTGGAGGGTCAGGATAAGAGAGGAAGACCCTGGATGAGATGGATTGGCACAGTGACTGTGGCCGTGGAGTCAAGTGTGTCGGAGACGGTGAGATTGGCTCAGGGTAGGACAGGGTTCAGAGGCATTGCTCACAGGGTCTCTGTGAATCATAGGAGATTTGATGGCATGTAACAACAACCACCCCCCACACACACACAAAAGAGGAAGATACAGAGACGGAGAGAGCAAGAGCCGTGGATGTATAGATACTAGACAGACACAGGTATAGATGTGGAATAGACACAGGTATCCTGAGGTCTCATTTGAATGCATAAGGTAACAAGGAAGGGGCACTGCAGATTACCAATGTCTAGGCCTCTCATGGACCTTAATCAAGCCCTGATTGTAACAGATGTTTTCTTGTGCATTTCAATCTCTAAGAATCACTTTCTTTCTTTTTTTAGCTAATAACATTTGTAATTTATTTCTCCCTTTAGGTCTGTCAGGTTTTGCTTTGTATTTTGAAACTATTATTAGTCACTCACAAACCATCTGTCAGTTGATCGTATGGTGACGGCTTACACGTAGCTGTACCTCTGAAAACTACGCCACTAGTATTTCAAATACAAGCAGGTCACACGTGGTGGACAGGTGTCAGTGGACCTTCCGGACTAAGACAGACAAAGCAGAAATTCCTGGCAAATGTGATTTCAGAACCTGCACAGGTCACCACAGCGTCCTCTGGCATGGTGCTGCAGAATGAGCTCCTTCCTGTTCCTATTCTAGAAGATTCTCAAAAGCCAGAGCCCGAGACAGTGGACTCATGCGGACCAACAGTCATGCTGACGGTGTAAAGTGACAGGTGCCTGTTCCAGTGTGCATGGGTCGCCCCGAGAGGGGCCTGGGACGCTGCTCGGGGGCAGCGCTTGGCAGCAGTGGCGAGGCACATAGATGTTTGCAAATGTTAGGTCTCCCTGATAGATATATATAATTTTTATTGCCAAGAAATATTCTTTATCTTAATTATGTTTCTTGTTTTAAATCTATTTTGAATGATATT
>NW_006399756.1:1846550-1866012 GCF_000299155.1 Elephantulus edwardii | reverse complement strand
ATATTCATATTCATAAATAGATCTGCCTTGAAGAGGGTGAAAACAGATTTCTCCTTTGAGGCTTAGATTTTGAAGCTCCGTCTCATATATTTTGGGCACGTGGCCAGGAGGGACCAGTCCTTGGAGAAGGACATCATGCTCGGAAGGGTGGAGGGACCGTGCAGGAGAGAAAGACCCTGGATAGATGGACTGATACAGTCACTAGAGCAACGGGGGTAGGTGTGTCGAAGTGAGCTTGGCTCAGGACAGGGCAGGGTTCAGAGCTGTTGTACACAGGGTCACTCTGAGTCGCAGGCGACTGGATGACACATAACAACAACAACAAATATGTATATGTAAATATCAGGTTGGTACCAGCCCACAGCTGACCCTGCTGAGGGTTTTCAGAGGCACTTAATCACACGGGAGGAGACTGCCCATCCTTCTCCTGTGGTGGATTTGAACAGCGTGGTTTTAGGACTGCAGCACAGCTTCTCATCATAGGCCACTGGGGGGGGGGAGGGGGTCCCCTCACCAAGGCAGACTGATGCAGTGGCTACTACCATGGCTTAGCATGACAGGTCACGAGATGGAGTGGGGTAGGACAGGGTTCAGATTTGTTGCTCAGACGGTCACTATGAGTCACTAGACGACAGTACTTTAACACCAATAACATTTACATCATTTGCTTTTATTCTGATTCTAATTTTATTTTCAAATGTGTGTTTTGCTGACAGCATGTCAGTAAGTTTTTCTTTCCTTTCTTAAAAAGGTATGAAAACCTCTGCCTTTTTAAAAATCTTCATTTACATTAATATAATTATTGCTGGAATAGACATACCTGTTGATTTTTTTATTTGTCTCATCTGTTTTCTTTGTTCCACTTCTCTTTCCCTTTCTTTGTTGGTGTTTTCACAGTATTCCATTTTGACTCCTCTCCTGTCTGCAGGGAGCCCAGGTGTCTAGTGGTAAGAAGCTGCACTGCAATGCCAAAGGCACACAGTTCGAATCCACCAGCTCTTCAGGGAGAGAGACAGGCAGTCACCTCTTGTGTGATTTTCTGCTTCTGAGAACCTGCTGGAGGGTCAGCTCCAACTTGACAGCGCACCACAATAACAACAACAATTGCCCTGTTGGGGAGCTCTGGTGCTTGTCCATGGGGGTTGCTCTGGCCACCCAAATGCTGTGGTTCTCTGGTGTTCCGTCCACACCGGCAGCTCCAAGGAACAAGCCAATCATCTCCACCTGTGCCGTTGGCATTGAAGGTCAGCTATGAGTTAGTTCCAACTGGATGGCAGTGAGGGCTGATTTATTAGCTCTGCAGATGCGCGTTGCCATTCCAGAGTTCCTTTACAGACTCTAATATGCATCTTTATGTCATCACAGTGGTTCAAATTTTATTGCTCCCGATAAAATAATAAGACACTTGCCACAATGTGGTCTCATTTACCTGCTTGCCCCGGTGCTCCTCCTGTCGCGTGTATTACACCCACATACACTATCAGCCTTAATAGGGCATCGATCTCTGTGTCTGGAAATAGTCAAGTTTACTGTCACAGTCATTCTCCCCGAGGCTTCCAATCGTCACGTGGTTCTTCACTTCCCTTCATCCTGCAGCATGTCCTTACCAGCTGCTGGTGATAAATTCTCCCAGTGTTTGCCTAAAATGCCTTTATTTCGCTCTTTTTTAAGATTCACTTTACGAGATACAGGGTTCTGCTTTGGTATTTTTGTTTTTTCCTTAAAGATGTCACTCCTCTGTCTGCTGTGGCTGTCTCCTCCAGTCTTGTTTGTTATTTCTGAAGATAAATCCACTTCAATCGGAATACTCTCTCCTTTGTATGTGGTGTTGCTTTTCTCTGGCTGTTTTAGGACTTTGTCTTTGGACTGTAATAATTTGGCCACAGTATGCCTGCATCTGAATCTTTATCTGTGTATATTCTGTTTAAGATTCATTGGTCTCTACGAGTCTTCACCAAATTTAAGAGTTCATGAATGTCATTTCTTCAAGTCCCACCCCCCTTACTTTCTCTTCTCCTGGGATCGTGTGGTAGGTATTGTTCTTACCTGATATTTTTAAAGCCCTTCACACTTTCTCTGTGTTGTTGCTTTTTTGAACTTTTTCTGTGTTTTCTGAGTCATTACTGCTGATCGATATTCAAGTTGACTGATGATCTCCTTTCCCATCTACCTTTTCTGTTTTCATTGCTTTTAAGATCATGTGATTATTTCCTCACTTAAGTGTCTGTAATTCTTTTAGCTCTTAAATTCCCATTTGTTTCTTTTTCATATCATCTACTTCTGAGACTCTCCATCAGTGCATGCATTGTTTCTATATTTTCCTTTGAGTCTTTGAACATGATAGCTGCTATGAAGTCATTGTTTGTTAGCAGAAAAACAGCTAGGGAACCTCAAGATAAATGTCTATTGACTGCTTTTCTTTCTGGAGTGAATATGGGCCAGATTTTGTTTAATCAAAGGAAACACTTATGGTATTATTATAATGTATCTGTATGTGGGTGGAAGGAGGAGTGGCATCCACTTCCATAATAGCTTGCCTCCAGAAACCCTATGAACCTGGAGAGAGGATGAAAGGCACCCAAGCGTTGAGGACTCTCCTTCAAAGGGTTGCTATGAGTCGCCTGCGACTCGACGGCACTTAACAACAACAACAACAACAACAACAATCTGTATGTGGAGCAGATCATCCAGGAGGCTGGGCTCTATGAAGAGAAATGTGATACCAGGATTGGAGGAAGACTCATCAACAATCTAAGTTACACAGAGGACACAACCCTGCCTGCTGAAACTGAGGAGGACCTGAAGCACTTGCTGCAGAAGGTCAAGGACTTCAGCCTTCAATATGGATTGAAGCTCAACCTCAAGAAAACAAAGATTCTCACCACTGGGCCAATTGGCAGCATCATGATAGACAATGAAGATTGAGATTGTTAACAGCTTTAGTTTGCTTGACTCCACAATCAACACTCTTGGTAGCAGCAGCCAGGAAATCAAAAGATAAATTGCATTGGAAAGTCTGCTGTCAGGGACATCTCCAGAGTACTGAAGAGCAACGATGTCAGTCTGGAGACTAATCTTCCCAAATACTTGCTAGATATCAGAGACCTGGACAGTGACAAGGGATAAAAGGAGAATTGATGCTTTTGAGCTGTGGTGCTGGAGAAGAATATTGAATATACCATAGACTGCTAGGAGAACAAACAGGTTCATCCTAGAGAGGGGGAAACTGGGCTGCTCTTGGAGGCAAGGATTCTGAAGCTTCGTCTGACATAGTTTGGGCATGTTGCAAGGAGGGACCAGTCCCTGGAGAAGGACATCATGCTTGGGAGGGTAGAGGGGCAGCTCAGGAAGACCCTTGATGAGATGGACTGACTGGGTGACTGGGGTAGTGGGGGCGGATGTGTCGGAGTTAGCTCAGGACAGAGCAGGGTCCAGGGTTGGACATAAGGTAGCTGTGAGTCGCTAACGACTTGATGGTAACTGACAACCAACAACGTATTGTGATGATGAGTGAGGATTTAGAGACATTGGGGCATTTTTATGTTACCCTAATGGTAATTTTTGTTTAGAAGACAGTTTCCTTACCTGGAACCAAAAAAAAAATACCTGTGTCTGTAAGCGGTAAAAATCTCAGCTCAGACTTCTCTCCATTCAGCTCCGTTTGTTTGGCCTTTCTGTGTCTGTTCCACATGCAGAGGGAGTCTACTCGTAACTCAGAGATTTGCCAGAAGTTACAGTCACGAGGACTCATGCCCATCGGGAGCTCCCTGCCTCTAAGAGTCACCCCACTCATTTTCTCCTCCTCTGGTAGCTCCACATTCTTTTCCATGCTGACTGCTGGTTGAGTTGGTATTCTGTCCCCCTAGCTGGAGAAGAGTGTGACTGCCCACGGTTAAAAGGCTGCATGTTTGTGACTCCTGCCCACTGTAGTCTCAAGCACAGAGTTACCTCCTGGTCCTGCCTCCTCATGTGCTTTCTCCAGAGCCTCCAAAGATTTCTAGTTTAAAATAATACCCAGCCAAGTTAGCCTGTTACCTGTGAGCACTACTTTGCCGAGATGCTTTATCATTAACTTTCAATCTCCCCCCCAACACCCCAAAATCTGGTTAAGAAACCTAATGTTAGATACTTTAAAATGTTTTTAAAATTGTGTTTTTCACCTGGGCAAAAGTTAAAGATTGAAGATGACTTTACAATAGCCTTAATTCTTTACCTCCTCTTGCTAGCTTGAGAAACATTCTGACCCTATATAACCAGCTGCTAAACTAGAGTTCCTGTTGTTGTTATGTGCCATCGAGTTGCCTGTGGTTCATAGCGACCCTGTGTACAACAGCTCTGAACCCTGCCCTGTCCTGAGCCGGTCTCACTGACTCCACAACCCCACCCCCACCGCTCCAGTCACTGTATCAGTCCCTCTCATCCGGGTCTTCCTCCCCTGCTCTGTCTCTCCACCCTTCCAAGCATGAGGTCATTCTCCAAATGATTGCTGGTCAGGGTCCTGTGCTGTCCTTGGGGTTTGCATCATCCGTGTCAAAGGCTATCCTGTCAGTGTTTGGAAACCCGCTTGCTTTAAGACATGCGACTTAATGAGCTCGGGTGTTTTAGTTGTACGGAGTTGAGATGCCAATCCAAAGGTATGAGGTTCAAATCCACCAGTTGCTCCATTGGAGAAGAGAAGTAATCTCCAGTGTGTTTCCTGACTCTGAAAACCCACTGAGGAGTTCCGGCCTGATGATACACAACAACAACAACAACTTAATGAGCTTACAGTCCCCATATGGTGCAAACAGATAAGTTGTTGTTGTTGTTGTTGTTGTTATGTACCGTCGAGTCGTCTGCAACTCACAGGGATCCTATGGACAGCAGCTCTGAAGCCTGACCTGTCCTGGGCCAGTCTCACTGACTCCGACATGCCTACTCCCGTTGCCCAAGTTACTGTATCAATCCATCTCATCCGGGGTCTCCCTCTCCTATGCTGTCTGTCCCTCCAGCTTCTGCTCACGATGTCCTTCTACAAGGACCACTTGGTCCCTCCTGGCGACGTGCTCAAAGTATGTGAGACGGAGCTTCAAAATCCTAGCCCCCAAGGAGAAACTTGGTTCCCTCCTCTCCCAAGACAGACCGATTTATTTTCTTGGTGCTTCTTGGTATGTTCAAGACTCTTCTCCAGCACCACAACTCGGACGCAATCAGTTCTTCTGTCACCCTCAGTCATTATCCAGCTCTCTGATGCATAGCACTGCCCACCCTGTGCCTTCCTCACTGCCCACCCTGCACCCCCTCACTGCCCACCTGCAACTCCTCACTGCCCACCCTGCACCCCCTCACTGCTCACCTGCACCCCTTCATTGCCCACTCTGTACCCCCTCACTGCCCACCTGCAACTCTTCACTGCCCACCCTGCACCCCCTCACTGCTCACCTGCACCCCTTCATTGCCCACTCTGTACCCCCTCACTGCCCACCTGCACCCCCCTCACTGCCCACGTGCACCCCCCGCACTGCCCCCTTCACCGCTCCCACGGTCAATGCTGTGAGAGCCCGTGCTGCAGACACTGTGTCACTCCACCCCGGGAGGCCCTTCCTTTTTCCACTGATGCCGCTTTACAAGCATGGTGTCCTTCTCCGGGGCCTGACTGGTCACTCCTGATCACAGGCCCAGCGTCCACGCAACAAACCATCGTTGTCCTCAGGCATGGACAATGCGGCTCCCTAATCTTGACTTTGCTGAATATTTAATGTCATCTGTTTGCTCACAAAATCGAACTCTCTGGCCGCTAATGACCGCTCTTTCAAACCTCACTTGAAAAGAACAGCTACCAGCCGGCTGGCTTGAAATTGTGTATGGCGATCGATTGTAAGTCAGGAAAAACCAAACCCAAACCAGTAAACAGTAACATGGCACTGGAAGCTGTGGCTGCCCTGGGGCAGAAGGTGGAGGCTGCCTCACTAAGGAGAGGACCGGCAGGACCCTCAAGCCTCCCATCTGCCCACCTGGGACCAGAAAGCCAGGGCTGCACCACGGAGCACAGGTGGTGCAGGTCTTCACATCCGTTTCCGGGGTTATCCCCAGAGGATTTCTTTCCCATTCATCCTCACTTATTTTCTCTAGATTCTGTAAGCAGTTGCAACTCAGGAAAAATGTAAGTACGATAGTTGGAGGGGAACTTCACTCTCTGACAAATGAAATTCCCCAAATGAAATGAGAAAATATCAGAGACAGGCCTGCCTCCAGAAGCCTGTTCGAGACAGTCTTACAAAGGTAACTCCATACAGAAAGCAAGTCACACAACAGCCTAGGCCAAGAAGAGTACTGTGTGGCCTAGTCAGTGACCTCGGATGAACGTCTGTGGAGACAGGAGTTGGGCATGGGCTGCAATTTGTGAGTATCTTTAACCAGCCAGCTATAATCAGAAAAAGTACCTTTAATCAGCCAGCAAATGAACAGAAAATAAAAACAAGATGAACCCCTTCATCTTCTGCCTGGCTGGTACTTAGCCTAATGGCTCCACATTTATAAGAGGCTGAAATGCTCACACAAGGAAAAGCAGTACAAGGTGTATCCACCCAACTACCAAAACACCTGGTCTCCAGCCCAGACAGATCTCCTGAAATCATCAACTATCTGGCCCAGAAGGAAATAGCAGAAGACTGGCATCCTCCATTAAATGAAGAGAGATCTTGGAAACAAAACTAAGACAAAAAAGAGACTGCTATGATTTGAAAGGAACCCTGGTGGTGCGATTACTATAATGAATAATAATTATTAATATAATTATTGCATTTGTGACTAATCAAAAGTTGGTCATTTGAGTCCACCCAGTGACTGTCCCCATACCTGTCCAATCTGTATGCTGAGCACAGTATTTGAGAAGCTGGACGCTGTGAAGGTGAATGTGGCATCAGGATCAGAGGAAGGAACACCAACATGAGAGAACACAGCCTTCAGTATGAGTTACATCTCAACCTCAAAAAACCAAAAATTCTTACCACTGGACTGATAGGCAACGTCATGCTAGATGGAGAAAAGATTAAAACTGCGAACAATTTCCTCTTACTTGGAGCCACATCAACACCCTTAATATCATCAGTCAGGTAATCAGGAGATGTACTGCACTAGGAAAGTCTGCAGTCAGAGACCTTTCCAAACTATCGAGGAACAATGCTGTTAGTTTGAGGACTAAGGTGTGCCTGATTCACACCAGGATGTTTTTAATCGGTTGTTACACATCTGAGAGCCAGACAATGAGTAAGGATGACAGAAGAATTGATACCTTTGAGCTGTGGTGTTGAAGAAGTACTGAATGTCCCATGGACTTCCAAAAGACAAAGCTAATAAATATGTCTTGGAGAAAGTGCAGCCAGAATGCTTCTTTGAGGCAAAAATGATAAAGCTTTGTCTCACATTTTTTAGCATGTTGCTAGGAGAGGTTATTCCTGCTTGGAGAGGGACATCACGCTTGGAAAGGTAGAGGGTCCAAAAAAGAGGAAGACCCTTAACCAAATGGATTGATACAATGACTGCTGCAATGAACTTGAGAGTATCAGAAAGTGTGAGGATGACACAGGGGAGGACAGGGGTCAGATCTGCTGTTCATTAGGTTGTTCTGGGTTGTTCTCTTGACACCAGCGAACAACAACAACACCAGCAAATGACTGAGTGCCATGGTAGCAATAGCCAAGAAGTCAAAAGACGTGTTGCATTGGGAAAATCTGCCGTCAGTACATTTCCAAAGTGTGAAAGGGTAATAATGTCAGTTTAAACCTTGGCCTCTGAGCCAAGCCATGATCGTTTTATTGCCTATGTATTTGAAAGTTGGGCATTGTATAGGATGAAGTAAGAACTGACGTCTTTAAGTTGTGGTATTGTAGAAGAGTACTCAATGTTCCGTGGCCTGCCAAAAGGACAAGTCTGTCTTGGCAGAAATGGGTCCAAGGTGCCCCTTAGAAGAAGGGATGGTGAAGCCTGTCTTACATACTTTGGGCTTCTTGTCAGGAGGGGCCAAGAAAGATGGAGGGTCAGAGAAAGAGAGGAAGACCATCAACATGATGGGTTGGCACAGTAACAGGCCTGAGTACCTCAGAGATTGTGGGGGTGGCACAGCAGGGGGCAA
This sequence comes from Elephantulus edwardii, assembly GCF_000299155.1. Classification (NCBI taxonomy): domain Eukaryota; kingdom Metazoa; phylum Chordata; class Mammalia; order Macroscelidea; family Macroscelididae; genus Elephantulus; species Elephantulus edwardii. The sequence continues at coordinate 1,857,899 of NW_006399756.1, read as the reverse complement.
GGTCCAGGTGTACTCTTCACAGGGTTGGTATGAGTAGTGATAGACTTGAGGGCACCTAACAACATCAACAATATGGGCTCCACTGTAGGAAGGCTGTTTCTCTAAAGACCACTGGCGAATCCAGAGGCTGTTCTATTTTGTCACATGGGGTCTGCAGAAATTGGAATTGACTCAATGGCAGCAACTGATTGGAAAGAAAGAGAAACAAAAGCCACAGAAGATAGGAAGGAAGAGGTTGGACGGATGAATGGAAAAGAGAATTAGAGAGGGGGTAGTGGGAAGAGTGGTGACAGGTGCGGGGAGTGTCCTCAATGTCATGATCAAGGGCTGGGTGGCATACCAAGCTGCTCTAGAAAGAAATTCAAATCATTATTATGCAAACTTCTTAAGAAGAGCCACACCTCAAGTGCACATCCTCAGTGGAAGAGCTGCCTCTCACAGCTGTACTGGTGGAAACGCAGAGATGCCACATCGTGGAAATGTAAAGCAGTGATGTGCAGCTCAGAGCGTGGCCACCACCCACAGACGAGGACAGGGAGACGAGAATGCCGAGGAATCCTGAGAAGCACAGCAGAGGTGGCTCTGAGGGTTCTGGGTGGTCCCAAAGGACAGAGGTGCATTCTCTCACAGCTCCGAGGTCTCCCTGCTCCCTGAGACACGGGTCTAATCGACCAAGGTTGACTGTCTTTGTCACATGGTCTCCTTCCCTTTATCTGTCTGTCTGCCTTTTCCAAGAAAACTAGCAATACTGGGTTAAGATTGACCCTAATTCTGCAGGGTCTCATTAGCATGGCAAAAGAAAGTCTCTATTTCCAAACAAGAAAACACTCACAGAGACAGGACTCAGGGGGACATGGGTCCATCCACAGACCCTGAGTGCTCATGCTGCAGTCAGAGGCTGAGCAGATTCGGTGGGGAGGTCTGTGTGCTTGACCTGAAGCCTGGCTGAGTCCAGAGACCCCACTGTCATTCTTGGACCTTAAATGCCGACACCAGGTGCCTCCACGCCGAACTACCCTGCAGTGTCTTCAGATTGGGGCCTTCGGAGCAGAGCTCTAGGTCTTTCTGGCTGTCTGGGAAGGCTGGATTTTCACCCTCCACACTTTCCTGCTTATGGGCTCCACTCTCGGGCTCCATCCTGGATATTGTTGCCCAGCACACACCTTCCTCACAGGCTTCCCTCGGTGAGTGCCCATGGTCTGCTTCCCCGGATGTCTGCATGCAAGCCTCACTCAGTTCAAACTGCACACCTCCATCTAACTCAGCACCACCACTTTGGGGACTTTACAAAATGCTGGCTGATCGCAAGTGTCTGATGTTCTGGGATGCAGATGGAGGTATCCTGTGGGCAGATTTGCCCCTTGGGGAGGTCCATGTCCAGCCAGGGCTGTGGCAATGGGCATCAATGTCCATGCCCTCTCACTGCATGCCCAGACCTCCCAGATGAGCTTGCTTGCTTCTTAGCTCCCGTGCACACCAACCGAGAATCCTTTTGTTCTGCAGTCTCTGGCCTGTGGGGCCACTCCATTTCACCTCTGTTTCACATTCAGGAGAGAGCTCCCCTCAGAAATCCACATCCCATAAAGCGCTATAACCTAGCAGCCTCTCCCACTTAGGACAAGCGTCAAGGACCTGAAGCCACTCTAGCTGAAAGGACTTGATGAGCTGTCTCCTGCTTGGAGGCCTCTGGGTGTTCTCTCTCTCTCTCTCTCATAGCACTGGGAGGGGGAGGAGTGGGAAGAGGGTGTCCTCTCTCTCACCAGTGAGCTCCCCACATGCCCCAGGGGAGGGTCAGGGAGGGCCGCAGGTCTCCTCTGAACAAGGAGTACCGCCACCTCTCAGCCTTCCACCTGTCCCCACCTGCTTATGCGACAAGGCAGTTGCTCTTGATCAGAACACAGTGCTCCCTGCTCAGCAGCTCTGCAGGGGACAGAAAGGGAACACACACCTTGTTCCCCTTGTTAGGCCCTGACACACAGAGGGGACCCTGCCCGAGTGCTTGGTGGAACGCACAGACCACTGGTTGAAGTGATCCAAAGCTTGCTAGGAGTGGCTGCCACCCTGGCCGCTTGGCACTTGGTCCATCTGTTGCTGGTTGTATAACGGCTTTGTGCATGTGTGTAAGCTGGCCGCTGTGCAGTCTGCGGGCAGCACGTGGCAGTGCGTGGTCTTAGCAAAGCCTGCGTGTTTGAGAACAGCAAGTGTGTCCCTGCCTCAGTCGTCCTCAGAGCAAAGCGCCCCGTGCTGTCTGTTAGATGAGGGTGCACCCTCAGGTACCGTGTACCAGGGAGTCTGCCTTGGGGTGTCTGGGTACCTGACCCCATTAGGGACACAGCACCTCCGAGGGTGTGTTACAGATTAAATTGTGTCCTCTCCCATAGACCAAGTTGAAGTACTAGTGTGAACTTGGGTGTGGCTTTGTTTGGAAAGAGGGTGGTTGCTGGCTTATCAAGAAGCCCTGGTCACCCAGTGGCTAAAGTGCTTGATTGGAGTGACGAGGTCAGCAGTTCGGATGCCCACCTGCTCCACAGGAGATGCGAAGGCAGCTGATTGTGTCACGATTACAGCCGTGGATCAAACAGGCAGCTCTGCTCTGTCCTTCAGGGTCACTGTGAGTGGAAATCAACTTGACAGTGAACTGGGTTTAAGAGCTGAATTGAACAACAAATGTGATGCTTGGGAAGGTGGAGAGTCAGCTGAGGAAAGGAAGACCCTCGACGAGCTGGATCGACACTGCCTGTACCAAGGGCGCTAACTGTGTCGAAGATGATGAGATTGGCTCCAGACCCGGAGGGCAAGGTTCAAATCTGTCGTTCACAGGGTCACTCTGAGTGGCGGTCAATTCGATAGCACGTAACAGCAACAAGATTCAAGGAGTTCTGCTGGCTAGTGGGTTAAATACTAGACTTTTGACAAAAGATTTGAGAGCTGCGAAATGGCGACGATGGATGACAGACAAAGAATTAGTGCCCTTGTGCTGTGGCATTGGAGTACCTCCCATGGACTGACAGAAGAGCAAACAGACGTGTCTTAGGGAAGGCGCAGCCAGGGTGCTCCTTGGGGGCGACCACGGTGAAGCTTCATCTCACACGCTTTGGGCATGTTGTTAGGAGGTCCTGTTCCTTGGAGAGAGACACCACGTTTAGAAAGGTGAAGGGTCAGTGGAAGACATGAAGACTTTGCCTGGAATGGATTGATAGACTGACTGCCGCAATGGGGTCAAGTGCACCAGATATTGTGAGGACGGCACAGGGCAGGACAGGGTTCAGATCTGCTGTTCACACGGTCACTAGGAGTTGTGCTCGACTCAGCAGCACACAACGACGACAACAGGACAGTGGACGGTTTGGAGCCACGAGCTGCTGTGCAGGAGGACAAGGGATGTGCTCCTGGGGGTGGACAGTGCGGAAACCCCGCGGCCGCCCCTCTGGGCCCCAGGGGTGCTCTGAGGCAGCACCCACTTGCTGGCAGTGGAGTTTTCTCTGATACTTTGTTATCAGGGTAACATGCTACAGACTAGTCACTAGGGCTTTTCTGGGTCTCCTGTGAGCAGTTAGGTTAAAACGGTCACACCAGGGAAAAGTGGGCCTTGATGATGTCTAGCAAAAGACGAGAACAGACACAAAGCCACATGCGGGGTGTCAGAGGATAAAGCGGGGCTGCCCTCAGCTCCACATGAGAGCGCACACTGGCTTGGACAGTGCCTCCCTGTCCGTGAGCCGGTGGTGCTGGCCAGTCTCCTCTCTGTGGTTTTCTGTAAATCCCTCTTTCTTGCCCTTACTGTCTTCTTCAGAGAACAATGTGAGCTGTTATTTATGAAACCTCAGAAAAGGCATGGAGAGTGTCCTCAGAGCTCCCATTTCCGTTTGGAAGTGGAGCCATCCATCACCTCAATTTGGGCTGTTTTGAGGACAGGAGGTGAGGACAATAGACTGGTTTTCTCAGTCAAGAGCTGGGTTTCAGCACTTTGGGAGCCCTGAGGGCATCTAAAGGGATTCTGCTCCCGATCATCCCTCCCTGATTCCCAGGCCAGTGGCAGGAGGTTTGTGCTAAAGACCCGTTAGTTAATGCTGTGTCCCCCAGCGGCTCCTGCTGGCCTCACTTCCAAGATGAAATGAGAAGCTTGTCTGAGAAGGGTGGTTTGCTTTGCATTGATCAATATGTTATTTAGTTATGACATTGAATTTCCTACGTGTTGACTTCTAGCTGTTGAAATATGGAGTAGTTTATGTGTGCTGGAAGCCAAATATGCAGAGTCACTCGGCATCACTTCCACACCAAGAGTTTCTGTGATAAATGAGCAAAATTAAGTCCATATAGAGGGCTATTGGGAGTCTGTTTTGTGCTGCCAACAAGGCGGGAGGAAATGGATCTACTTTTGAAGAGAGTGCAGGGTCTGTGGTGCACAGGGCGCTGCGGGAGCCAGAGCGCTGGTCACCCCACCTGAGTGAGTCTCAGCTCCATCTATTCATTCATGTGCTTATAACACGCCGACCGTATAAATCACTGAGCAACCATGTCCTGTAAACCTCCTCATTCCAGCTGACAACAAAGCAATGCCATGAGTTGGAAGTGAGAGCTACAGTGGACAAAAGCTTTGTGGAGATTTTTCACGTCCTGTAACCCCAGTGCTTGCCTGTGAGAAGACTCTGGAGTTGACCACATTTTCCCAGGGTGTGGGCTATCTTTGCTTATTGTTGAGTGTTGCATACAGGGGTCCAGCGTTAAGAGACAGCTGGGGACAATGCTAATGGGCACTGCAAAGGGATGTCACGCATCAATACCATGCACTCAGAAGAAAAGACCGCCTGTGGACCCACCTTCGTCCCAGCTCTGGCCATTGCATTTACCTGGTTCCGTACGTGTGTCAGCTGCTGAGACCTTCCCATCCTGTAACGGCGGTGAAGGAGGCTTTCCTAACTGGACAACATCATCTCCTCACGGTGGAGACAAGAAAATTCCCCCATGGAGTCCCAGTGAGCATCACGGTTCACTTGGAGGCGTGGTAAACAAGCAAGCAAAATGATTTCTCACATGGTTCTGGGTCCTCAAGGGAGGGCTATTGGTGTAGAATTCTTGGACCGAGGCCTGTGTAAGGGCAGCATTTAGAAATAATGCGTGTCATTAAGTCAGCTTGAACTGACCACAATCCTGCAATGAAGCAAAAGCTGCCCAGTTCACGCCGTTCTCTAACTGTGCTTCCTTCGCCGTGCCAGTCGCCTCACTGCGTCCTTGTCTCTGTATGGTTGGCTCTCAATGTTACCAAGCACGACTTCCTTCCCCAAGAACTGACCCCATCTAACCCAACCAGTCATGTGAGGTGGTCTCATCAGCCTTGTTTTTAAGGAGCCGTCTGGCTGCATTCTTGCTTTCTTGTACGTTTTTCTGGTGGAATATTCAGTGCCCTTTGTCAATACCTTGATTCAGACATTCATTCTTCTCCTTCTTTATTCACTGTTCAGCTTAGTTCCTTATTTTGTTGTTCAGCGTTCATATGAGGGACTTGAAAGCACCCTAGCTTTGGCCAAGTATCATAGAGTTCTACTATATACAAGGCAATATTTTACAAATTTTATAGTGGTGGAAATACACATAACAAAAACATGTACCAAGTCAACAATTTCTACATGTGTAATTGATTACACTCTTAATTTGTACAACTATTCTTGTTATCCTATCCCAAATCACTCTACTACCTTTACATAAACCTAACAGGAAGCCAATATTTTACTTAGTGATTTAATGTCGTAATGTCTTATAAAGTAAGTACATTTCAAGTAAGGAAAGAGATGGCTCTTCTTAGCCTTGCCTCCCTCCAACGCCACGCTGAAGACGACAGGCAGACGTGAGTGGGTGATGGAGGGGCTGAGTCCTTGAGCAGTGAGAGCAAGGAGAGGGGGAAGTGAGGGAATGGGGCGGGGACAGCAAATCAAATGTGGTTTATTGCCAAATCGCTCTCAGCAAGACAAGGAAAGGAGCTTTGGTGGCCGTCTGTTGTGTGCCTTCCAGTCGGAACTGGCTCATAGCTGACCCTCCCACCAGGTTTCAGAGTCAGTATATCACACAGGACTTGATTGCCCATCTGTCTTCTGCAAGGCAGCTGGTAGATTCAAATCATGTGCCTTTGAGTCGATAGTACAGCTTCTATCACTGCGCCACCAGCGCACCACTGCCAACACACAGTTCCAATCCACCAGGATAAGAGAGGGGAGATCTCCTCCGGTGCAACGTACAACCTCTGAAAACCGCTGGAGGGTCAACTGTGAGTAGGTTCTGGCTTGACGGTACACAATAACAACAACAATAGACAGGAATTCAGTTATTTAGTATATATTAGATAATTGTTGTTGCAAGGATTTTGAGGCTCTTTCTCACATACTTTGGACATATGGCCAGGAGGGACCAGTCCTTGGAGAGGGACATCATGCTTGGAAGGGTAGAGGGATCCCACAGGAGAGGAAGACCCAGGATGAGATGGATTGACTCAGTGACTGAAGAAACGGGATTAAGTGTATCGGAGATGATGTGATTGGCTCAGGATAGGGCAGGTTTCAGAGCTAATAGACATAGGGTCACTATGAGTTGCAGGCAACTCGGTGGCACATAACAACAACAACAACATACAGGAACCATGTTATAAACGAACTTTCCTAATGTCACGTAAATACTAAGTGGCAGAGCTAGGATTTGAACTCAGGCTACTTGACCTGAGAGTCTATGGCCATAACCACTAAGATGCTTTGCTTCGTAGGACAGGGCAGATGTTTTCATCCTCTGCTTGGTGTAAGACCTGATGATTTAGTCAGAAGAAGGCTGACATGGAGCCAGGGAAGTGGGAGACCCTGTTGAGGAACACTGATACCCATTTTTCTCTCCTGTGGGCATGAATATGTGACCCAGGTTTAGTTGGCGTGTTGCGGTAGTTTTGGGGTTGTTTCTGCTTTGCTTTGTTTTCCTGGGCCTTCAGAGACGCCTCTTTAGCAACCACAGAGCAGGGCTGCCATCCCAGAGCTCACTTGCTCCCCAGTGGGAGACACATGGTAACAGCATTGTGTACGCACGGTGAGGAAGGCAGAGGTGAATGAGGAGTGAATGCACGGGCTTCTGCATCACGGTCTGGGATGCCGTCTGGAGCAGGAGATAGTAGACCACAGGGACTTTTCTAGAACCTGAGACTGGCTTACTCACCAGCAACCTGGGCTGGTGTTTCCCAGCTCTGTCGTGTCCAGATTAAATGAGGACGAATACAAAAGGCAGCTGCATTTCCACAATAGTGGAGGTGAGATTACGAAGAGCTCTTTCACGTCCATGCTCTTAAATATGCTGGATGGATGTAAATAAGCAGATCTTTATGCGCATATCACAGAATTGGCAAGGAAATAGAGAAAAGCCTCAAAGACAAACACCAGCCAAACAGAAAACCTGGAAAATGAACGAATTCCTATGTTCCAGTTTTCCTGATAACATTCACCAGCTCTGACCTTGAGTGCAGGGAACAGGAGGTAGACCAAGGTCCCACTTAGAGGAAGAGTTTGATGCCAATGTCTCAGAAAGCCAAAAACTGAAAGGACTGTACACTCAGAAAAATTAAATGGAGGAAGCCCTGGTGGTACAATGATTAAGTAAGTGCTTGGCTGGTAATCAAAGGTCAGAGGTTCTAACCCATGATCAACTCTACAGAAGAAGAGATCTGCTGGGTTGCAGTCCAGACACTCTACAGGATACACCCCTCTGTTCTCTAGGCCTCTGTGCATTTCAATTGACTGGACAACAAACAGCAAGAAGAAATTAAGTAGAAAAAGAAAAAAGTAAAATAAACAAAAAACTCATGACCCACAAGAAATTTCCTCCTGAGTGGATTAGCTTCTGGAAATTAGCAAGAAACATATTACCTGCACATACATTTTGGCCTTAATTTGTACTACATGGATAGTTTTGATACATCAAAGTAAGAAGTTATTTAAAAATAGTCAAGGTTAATGGTGTTCCCAAGTGTCTATCAATACAGAAGTAAATTACATGGAGGAACACACCTTCAACCTGGGCCTCTGAGAATTCTGTCAGAGCATTCCATCAAGAATGAGCATAAAAAAGTAAAATGCAATAAAATAGAAATTACAAACCCCATGAGGGAACGAGGCACCAGAAGTAAGAGTCAGCAAGAATAAAAGACAGGAGAGTTGTAACTGCAGCGTCTGCAGGTGTTAAAATTCACACAAAGGTCACAAAGTATTTTATATATTTGAAATAGCAAAAATATTGCAAAATGTCAATTTAATGACTAAATAATTACAAAACTACAAAAAAACTACAAAAGTGACCTGGCAAATTTGAAACAATAACTTTGGGGGGGGGAATCCACCAAGGGGTTAAAATAGTAAATGATATTATAAACTTTGTGGACTAATAAAACAGCAAAATGAAGAAAGCTGAAAAGAAATAGCTGTGAACTGATTGTTCTTTAGAAATCCAAAATGTACACAAAAGGCAAAGAAGTTAATAGGGAAAGAGATAAAGAAACATAGACGGTGGCTGGAGAAATCCTGACATATCTGATCAGAGGTCCCGAGGAAACAGCAAGAAGAATGAGAGGAGAAGCAGTATTTGTGGAAGTATTGTTTTCTAAATTGTTTAAATACATCAATGGCTTGGGAATAAATCATGGAATTAAAAGCTTTTCCAAAGTGGAATACCTTTTATAAAAATCCTCCCCCGTAAAAGCTTAATGAATCAAAAGACATTAAAGAGAAAGTTGCTGGTTGCTGTGCGCCGTCCTGTCAGAGCTGACCCTAGCTGCCTCTCCAGCTGGTTGTCAGAGGCCATAAATTGCACAGAGAAGACTGTACATCTTTCTAGGCAGTTGGTGAATCAAAGAGAAGACCTTAAAAATAATCAGAAAAGACAACTGTAAACAAACGGGAATAAGACGGTAGATTTCCTTTCAGCGAACAAGGCACTCAGAGACAGCACCAATAACTTCAGTGGGTCAAGGGGGGAAATAAATTTAGAGTTGTGAACACTGCACATTTATTTGTTTTAGAAGTTGCATTGAGATTAAAAACATTATCAGGACAAAATCAAAACCGAACAAACAATAAAACCTCAGTCACACTTGAAAGGTTTCCCTCCCCCTTTAAGGAGAACAAGCGGGATCTTACAGGGAAGATCTGAGACGAGATACAGCATGTTTGAAAAGAAAGAAAAATAGAAATAAGATTTTATTTAGTAAAATAAAGTTAAATCTAATTAAGTTTCAGATGTCAAATAGGACAGTGCACTGCAGCAGTATCTCTGTTGAGAGGTGTGATTTCTAAGAGTCACTGTTCTCAGGACTTAGTGTCATTGGAACAAGGAGCCCTGCTTACCTGGTGCTTCTGGTTAAGTACCGGCTGACATGAGAGCAGCAGTTTTAACTCTTCAACCATCCCCTCTGGATAAAGACTACAGCCTCAGGCCCCAGTGGAGGGCCACCGTGGTTCAGAACAGACTCCACGGCAGTGGGTTGTTGGTTTCCTCTTCAGACAGAAGCTGTGATGTCCAGGATAGCCATGACAGAGCGTGGGCATAGGCAGGGTAGCGGAAGAAGAGCGGCTCGGAGCCCTGGAGAGCTGGGAGGCAGGGGTCCAGAAAGAAGGTTTATGCCAACAGGTGCTCTGCCTCCTCTGACGAGTCCTACAGGATGAAGGGGCTGCCGATGAGGGGCTGCAGTCTTGAGGACTCCAGACAAGACTGCCCTCTCCCTGCAAAGCTGCTGAGAAGGTAGTGCTCCAGCAGCTATGAGTAAAAGGGCCATCCTCTCAGACGCCTTCCAGAAGGTTCTCCCTCTGGTTCCCTAGGAGGGACTGGGGAGCTGAGAACGTGTGCTCAGGAGGAAACAGACCTGGGACAGATGCTTCCATCCCAAGGCACACGCCACCCAAGCACACACGACTTTGCTGTTTTCTCACCTGGAGTTTACAGATGTGTCTTCTTTCTAACGTTATTTCTAATACAACACCAAAAGTTCAAGCGTGAGTCAGAAGAGGATATGGAATGATGGGCAACTTTGGTGATGGTATATGGATCTTAATACCAGAAGCATGCTTATTTATTTAATTTTAGTTGTGGACTATATAAAGGCAGTTAGTGTGGAACATAGCAAGTTACAGGTGACATTTCAAAGGATAGGGACACTTAATTGTGTTTTTGTAGAATCTGAGCATAGATAAAGAGGCAGTCATTCAAATAAAACAAGGGGATACTGCAGTGCATGGTCTGAAATCAGGAAAGGTGCCTGTTAGTCTTTTTACCATACTTGGTCTGTTGCTAAACAAATAATCCGAGAACCTGAACTATATGAAGAAGAAGGAACATGAGGATGACAAGAAGAGTCGTTAACGACTTATAATTGCAGGTGGCACAACCTTGCTTCTTGAAAATAGAGGACTTGAAGCACTTGCTGAGAAGATCAAAGACGACAGCCATCAGTATGGATTGCAGTTGGATAAAGACAAGGAAAAGCCTCCCAATTGTAAGAATAAACACTTAACAACACAGCAAGCATGGTGACAGTTACTCTGCAGCACATTGCTGAATTCGTACATTGCTGGACGCCCAAAGCCCATTCCTCCCGCCTGCCTGGTTTCTCATGTTGCCAGGCAGACGGAGTGCTTTGTATTCAAAGAGTTTGTAAACTTCAAGGACATGCTGGCTCTTTTCTTCCTTCTATTTGAATTGTCAGTGCTGAGCAAGGAGGGAGAAGATCTGACATAATAATAATCTTTTACAGATCATAACAAGTCACTCTGAAATGGAGTTTTCCTTTTTAAAGTCGTATAATTAGAATTCGTCTTCTTCACTTTCCTAGATCCAGAAATGATGCGTCCAAGCCTTGGGAGCCATTCCTAGCAAATTCAGTCTTTTGTATTCAACCAGCAGCTAATCATATTTAATTATTTTCAAAATTAATTTTCTCCCTAGAAATATTATTTGTTTCTTCATTTATCAAGCTGTCGATACAAGTGATTTGGAAGCTAGAGGATTCAATGAGTCCTAGCTTGAGGGGAAGTAGAAATGGAGTAATGTGAAAAGAGAGTGGATTTTGCCTTTGAGCAGTAAGTCATGTGGAGGCTGTGATAAAATGTGGATGGATTTGTGTGAAATGTTTTCTTGAGTTTGTGTTCAGGTAAGAAGTGGGTTTTCACATTTGTCTTGGATAAATTGTGTTCCCCTAAAATACATGTCAAACTGACATGGCCAACTGACTGGAAGAGATCGATCCCAAAGAAAAGCGACCCAACCGAATGTGGAAACTACAGAACAATTTCACTGATTTCACATGCAAGCAAGATTTTACTGAAAATTATCCAA
>NW_006399756.1:1817915-1845484 GCF_000299155.1 Elephantulus edwardii | reverse complement strand
ATAATTGGGATGGGAGTGTCAGAGACAGTGCGATTGGCACAGGACAGAGCGGAGTTTAGGGCTGTTGTACATAGGGTTGCTATGAGTCGCAGGCTACTCGACGGCACATAACAACAACAACAACAACAAAATACATGTAGACTTCCTGTCCCTTCTCCTGGGGGACCTAATGCTATTTTGGTATAAGATTTTCTTCATTGCATTAATAAGGTCATATCAATAAGGTCCCAAACAGGACCACTTCTAACATATAGGAAGCATAAATACAGAGACAGGAATTAGCAAAGAGAGGCTAATTAGAAATGGGAATGGGAAATACAGATGCCTCATGAAGGGGCAGAGAGAACGAAGAACACCAGGCTGTAAAAACTTGTGAGAAAAGAAACCTTTGTTTTTTAAAGCCACCCACTTGTGGTGTTTCTATCATAGCAACCCAAAGAAACTAAGATAATCTTTAATCCGTAAAGTCTCTACCGTACTTAACATATTTGAGAACAGACTGCTTTCTGTAAAATGGAGACAACATAAGATGAAGTTTTTTTAAGATAATATAAATGGAGCAGAATATGTATTAAAGTTAACTAATGATACTTGCTAATCAATTTGTTTTAAAAGTCTTTAATATAATCACTGTAAATACCCAGGTCTCAATGTGGAGATGTCCGTGAAATGACACTATGGAACAGGGAAACCGCCAAGCTGAGGAGTGGTTGGACACGTTTGTATCTGAGATTCGAACCCGTACAGTGGCAGAGAGGAAGCTGTGGGCAGACGATGAGCCAGGGCTCCTGTCCCTTCTCTGGAAGGACACTGAGCTTCCAGAGCCAGGTCTTCATCGCACCTGGAGTAGTGACCTGGATATACATCCTGCCCAGACCCGCCTCGACCCCTTATCCCATCAGAGCATCTGACCACAGCAAGAGCCACGGGTGGACCCAGGGCTTCAGTGCGTTGTAGGGACGATGCGGCCTACAGCTCTGTGGGCGTTTGATCAGCAAAGCGACTGGCTCCTCTCCACCCCTCCATCATAGAGGAATGCTGGGTGGGCCCGGGCTCGCCCGTAATTTCCTCCGATGCTTCCTGCGTGTGCCGCAACGACAACGTATGATTTCTCCAGTTAAAGGCAATGTTTACATGATACTTTATTCTCAAAAGTCTTTTTTTAAAAACGAGTAACTGCCTGTCTTCGTGCAAACACTGTGAGTTCCCCGTCTTTCAGTTGTTTCAAAACAACTTGAAAAATGGTCCCCAGTTTCCTAGGTTCCCAGAGGGTTCTCTTCTCATGAACAACTAAAACAAAGTCAACCTCTTGTCTGGCTCTTTTTCCGTGCTTCTCTCTCATGTGCTGAGTCAGAGCAGGTTCAGAGCTGAGCCTCCAGCGGATTTTCAGAGACTGCAAAGTTCACGGGAGCCCGTCTTCAGCGCGTAGAGCAGCTGGTGGATTTCTCTGCCTTTGGGTCAGAGGGCCGCTCCCTCCGGACTACCTCACCAGAGCTCACGTCCCAGCATTACTTCTTTTCATGTCAAAATATCACTTTTGGAGACATTTTCACGGTGGTCTGATTTTAAACAGGAAGCAAAGTTGAGCCCTGGATGCTTGAATGACTAGTGGCCCCTGTTTCCGGTTTAGCAGGATGAAGGTACAAGAGCAGCTGAGGTGAGAGCTAGCAGTGCTGTTCCGTGTGTCTGCACAGAGAGGAAGCCGGCGAGACTGCAGCAAAGCAACCTGGACATGCAATGCGGGACTTACACTCCACCTGGATGTCACACGGTGGAGGATGGATTGGTGCTGTTAGGCGCTGTCTAGCCGACAAGGAGCTATCTCTGGACAGACAGGACAGGCAGCGTCCACTGTGTAAGCCATACACTGTTCACATCATAGGAGAACTGATAGACCCTCGATCAGCTTCGTGGGCGTCTGGCACCACGTCAAGGGGCCTTGGTGGCCTCTACTCTTCCTCACTCAGCAAATTCTGACCAGCCCTCCTTCATCAAGCCTATTTGGAGCCCACTCTCTGTGAAAGGAATTATTATAGTTGTAAAAAGGGCAACAAAACGGCCTGCCCGTTAAACACATACCCGGCAGTGCCAGCCACTCACTCTCGTCCCCTTGGTCCTGTGGCGTCTCCGTAGGTCAGCTCGGAGCCAAGGAACAGATCCATGTCTCCAGTGAGATGAAGTCTCCAAGCACCTGCAGAGAGGTGGCTTGATGGCCGGCCCCTCTGGTACTCCTGGTGACACAGTGGAGTCCAGGTCCCCGGAAGCCCCGTCCAGTGAAGCGGAGACCTCCTGCTTGCACTGTGCAGCTCTGCAGCGTCCCTCGTAGCTCTGAGCCTGTGGGCTTGTCCTCACTGTGGCCCTGGCTTGCTCCCCTCACAGCTTCTCAGTGTCATGTCCTCACTGTACTGTGTGTGTGTCAGCAATCCTGACAGGTGTCTCCTGTGCACATGCAGAAGTGGGTCCCAGAGTGTCTGCTCAGAGATGGACTTGGGTGCTGCTGGGTGGACACTCCATCAGCATGGGAGGGTTACAGCTAGACTGGGCTCCACACAGTGACTTCTCAGAAGTGGATCACCAGGCTTGCTTCAGTGCCACCCCTGGGTGGACTTGAACTGTCAACCTTGCAGTCAGTAGCTAAAAAGCATGATGATGTTTTCACCACCCAGGACTGCCCCAGTTTCACTGTTCTCAATAAAGTCTCTGAACCTGGTGGAACAACTCAGGACCCTGCGTCCCTGCTGCCCTGTCTCCTCTTCTGACAGACTCTGACCCACTAAGGGGCTCTCCTCTCTCAAAGCAAGACCCACAGCTGTCCCGTCTACTCCATCTGCTGTGACCGCCACATGGTCTCTGAGATGGAGTCTTTACAGAGGACACTCGTCCTCCCGTGGCTGACTGGTGGACTGGTCACTGACCTCTCGGTTCGCAGTGCAGTATGGACATCACTGAGCCACCAGACCCCTTATTGAGGCTCCTTCTTGCTCCAGCATCCACAGCCCTGACCAGGTGCACACTGCTGGCTGGCCTTCGTTCCTTGACTCGAAGTGACCTGCGTGCTTGTCTGTGGGGTCTCAAGCTTCCTATAGCCGCATGCACCTCTGCTTACCAGCGCTGATTCCTGCGTGCTTGTCTGTAGGGGTCTCACCACTTCCTGCTGGCTGCGTGCACCTCCACTTACCCTGTGCTGCTTGTATCACCAGAGAGTCTTCACAGGCCCTGCCTGCTTTACATTTTTCTCCTGGTTTCCTCTGTTTTCAGAAATTTACAGCTTCCGCGTTATCCAATTTTCCAGTCATATCTAGTGTGATTTGATGTTGTCTGTCTTGTTTAAGAGAGCTTTTCGTCACCCAGAGTCAAAGGGGGGCCCCAAATATCCTGCTAGAATCTCAAAGAGCTGCTCCAACATCTTTGTGGCTGATGAGTAGAAATGGTTTAACATCTGAGCGTTCTCGGGCGACCGTTTCTGAGATCTCCATGTGGACGACCTGCTTTGGGAGCTAATGGGGTGCACTGAAGCGTGTACTCTCACACCATCCTGCTCTCAAGACAGCTCCGGCCACAGGAGGCTACACAGGCAGGAAGAGAGCCCTGGGGGTGGGGCAGGACCCCCGCCTCCCCCCCCCCCACACACAGGACTTCATCAGGAGGCACGGATCCCAAGGACTCACCCTGAAGATCAGGAGAAGTGCTTTGGGATCTGCCAAGAGCTACACTTCTTCCTCAGGCTCCATGGTGTGTCTGCTCAGCTGTCCAGCTGACCTTTCTTTTGTTCTGGCTTTACCCACTGGTCGTCCCTTGGAGCCATGCTCGTAGGACACAAGGCAGGACTGAGGGAGCCCCCACAGGCCGAGGGGGCAACGCCTCTCACGTAACACAAATGCTGCTCCCCCCATTCTGTGTGGTCAGGGCCCGTGTCACCCATCACACATCTGCACTGACTTCACAGACAGATAACATCACCAGGCTTTGACCCCAGAAGTGGCAGATGCAGGAGGGACATAGGCCAAAACCCAGAGAGCAGAGGCCACTGCAGGGATCATCCAGGGACGGCTGGACTCGATTTTGCCCCGGGTAGGCCCAGTAATGGAGGTTTCCCTCTGGAGTTCTTCTCACATCCCTCTGGGAACCAGGTGGTGGTCAGCATGGTCACTTTGGTGGCCCATGTGATGCATTACAGGCCACCAGAGCAGTGATGACAGGTTATAAATATCCCTGTGTGCAGGACACCCCGTGGCTTCCTGGTTGGTGACTGTACCCACAGGGGGCTGATCGAGGACATAGGAAGACACTGGACATGTGTCTGTGTAGACAGGTCCGAACCCAGGACCACGCTCACCACAGCCACTGCTAGTCCGTGCATCACAGGGAGACTTGAGTTACATAGAAGACAGATAGGAAATACACATTGAACCAAATGGTAACAGGTCAGAGGTTCACAAACAGATCCCAGCTCTTCATTTCAGACCTGGTAGAGCAATGGTGAGAGGTCATCTGGGAGGGCCAGAGAAGTCCTCCTTCCACGAGGCTAATTGCTCCCTGGCCACCTTCTGGGCATCGAAAGGGGTGAGTGAGCACGGTATCAAGGCTCGAGCTCCTCACACGTGAAGATGCAGGTGGAGACATGCTGGCTCTGTCACCCTTGAACCCAGGCCAAAACTCGGGCTGTAGCTCAGCGTTCAGCCAACAGCCAGCCAGGCCTGAGAGGTGATCGGGAACGCATGGAGACGCTCCCTCCTGAGTAGAACCAGGCACGGCAGTCAGAAGAGCAGCGTGTGCCGAGATAGAGCTCTGAGGGCAGGAAAGGACGTGCTGGGCTGCGGGGCTGTGAGAGTCACGGGGAAGAGGTGGGAGGAAGGCATCTCCATCGAGGGCTTCTTGACTAACACTATAAAACAAAAGGGTGAGGACTGGAATGAAAATTTTCACTCAAGTCACAACACAAAACAAAACAGCAGAGAGAAGGGCCTGTTGTGACTAGAATACAAAACCTGTGGCACTGGCTCCTCCAGCCCCTCCAGGGTGAGATGGAGGTCAGGACCTGTGATGGGCTGTGGGTTCCTCCATCCCCCTCCCCAGGTGAGACGGGGTCAGGACCTGTGATGGGCTGTGGGTTCCTCCAGCTCCCTGGGGTGAGACAGAGTCCAGGACCAGAGATGGGCTGTGGGGAGGGTGTGAGAGATCCAGGATGTGGATGAGGGTGGCTGAGAGGGGAGTCAGCAGGGAATGGGTGCCAGGGATACCAGCCTCCAATTTGGGCTCCCTCAGCAATGGAGCACGTGCACCTGCTATGCTGGGGCTGGTTCGTCCACACCACACACTCCATGCCCACCTCCCACCCTCCAACGTCCATCCCTCCATGTGGCCCCCAGGAGCCTCTCTGCCCACCGTCTCTGGGAAAACATTCCCCAGGAGTTACTGGAAGACTATTAACCCCTGGGGGTACAGGGGTCAAGGTTCTAATGCCACCCCTCCTCCTACTCCAGAAGCCCTAAGATGGGGGCTCCTTTCCCTTAGAAGGAGGATGATGCTTCAGAAAGAGGCCTTCCTGTGTGTCCAGTCCAGGGCAGATGGTGCAAACAGTGACATGCTCACGTCCAACACAGAGCTGGACGTTCAAGACCACCCGTCAGCACCTCGGAAGGAAGGTCTGGTCAACTACATGTGGAGACTACCAGCAGAAGGTCCACGGATCCTCCGGCGTGTGTGGTCACCATGCATCAGCATCCAGTGGTCAGCCACTGGTTGTTGGTTTGTCTGTCTCAGGAGGCCCCGCCCACAGTCCCAGTCCAGCGCCACAGGGCATCCTGCAGCTGATTCAGGTGTGTGGGAGCGGGCTGGGGGACCCCAGTCTCACAGGACAGTCGGGTATCTCCTGGGCTGCTCTTGATTCCTGTGGCCGAGCCAGTGTGTGGATACCACGTGCCAGCCATGTCTGAGTTTCTGGAACCTTTGAGGTCGTGCTGGGTCCCTCACAGCCTGGGTGCCTATCCCCCAAAGGCAGAGAGATGGGGCCTGGCCTTCGACTTCTTACAGCCCTCAAGAGAGCCTGGCTCTTGGGCAAGCAGGGATGGGCCATCCGGAGATCCCTCAGCCTGCACCTTGGAGAGGGGGGACTCCAGGCACACGCCTTCCCTCACCAGCCTCAGGACCACAGCACAGCCAGCGTGCAGGACACCCGTAGGGACAGCACGGTCTCTGCCTCTCTGTCACCCTCTTTCTTGTCTTCTCTCTCACACACTCGCTCTCTCATTCACACATACACCTTTTCTTTCCTCTCCTGGCCTCTGTCTCTATCTCTGTCATAGACTTAGACACACTTACACACACACTCTTCATCTCTTCCCTCTGTCTGCCTGTATCTCTCTCAGTTACAGGTGCACACACACAGACACACATGCACACACCCTTCTCTTCTCTCTGCTGGTCTCTATCTCTCTTTCTCAGTTAGCGACTTACAGACTTACACACACACACACACACACACACACACACACTTCCTCCCCATCTCTTCCCTCTGTCTGCCTGTATCTCTATCTCTCAGTCACAGGTACGCACGCCCTCACATACACAATCACCATGACAACCAGTACAGCCAACTCCATTCTCCCTCCCCTGACCGCACTCAGGTGGAGTGAGGAGCTATGGTTGAGCGTCCTCACTTCTTATGAATCAGGACCACAGCTGAGGAGTCACTGGGTCGGAGGAGGGCACGCACCCTGAGGACCACTCTGGGTCAGGGCTCCTGTGGAGAGGGACTGCTGTCTCTTCACCAGGCCCATGTCCCTCCATCAGACCGCAGGAGAGAGACCTCTGACTTTTATAGTTGCACAACCAAAACCAACCCACTCAGTTTCCAAGGCCGTAAATCTTTGCAGGATACTGCCCATATTCCCTCCTCTGAGTGGCTGGTGGTTTTGAACTGTCAACCTCTGGTTAGTAGTCTGATATGTTATGCATTATACTCTCAAGGCTCCTTCATGTAGCTGCACTGCCTGATGAAGCCCAGGCTGGCAGATGGGGCAGGATGCTGGTTCAAGTCCTCAGTAGGGAGCTGAGTGTCAGCTGCAGGTCCCACGTGGAGCTTTGCCACACACTCTATGAAGAACACAGCCCCATGAGATTCCCTTTCAGCTGCTGGGCTGCTCAGAGCAGACCTCACCTTGGAGGTGGCTGCACCAAGGGAGGTCTCGTGAAGGAATGGATTATATCCCACTAGTTCTCGCCTAGGAAATACTTATATCACCTAAGATCTCTCACAGCAGGTGAAGAGGCTTGAGCTGTCCACGGGGAACACGAAATTAAGAGGAACTCACCGCTGCTCTCCTCCTCGCATGTGAGAGAAGGTGCAGGAAGATCCAGAAGTAACAAACATCCTCTTCTCTGACCTCAGAGAAGCAGTGAGGGACCCTGGGAGATGCCTTTGGTGACCAAGTCACACTCTCCTGTCCTCCCTCAGACCTCAGCCTTGGTGGGAGTGGACACAGAGGCATGCTAACAGGGATCATGGCACACTTGGACTGAGTCCTTGACATGACCGGAAGCGTGGCTTCCTGCACAAGTTCAAGGCCAGGCTGTGGGGTGCGTCCAGCGTGCACACAGGCACCAGAGCTATGCACCTTGCCCACTTGTGTGTGAAGGTCAGAACCATGTGGTCCACATGAGTGTTGGTGTGGCTGCTGTCACTGTGTCACATAGCCCACATCCACTCCCCCTGCACTTGCTGGACCCGGTGACTCAGTCCTGCTTCATAGCAAAGTGGGAGCCCTCCAAGTTTAAGGGTGAAGTCTCTCCTCCTGGAATTTACTTCTCATCTTCTCTGGTGCAAAAGCCTTCTCTATGCATACTGAAGCAGTCTCACTCTACAGAGGTTTTGATTTCTGCTTCTGGTGAGACTCTGGGGCATTATTTACTGGCCATTGGCTATGAGTTGGTTGTATGGACCTGGGGCCCTCAGGCCTGGTTTTAATTGGTTTTGGTCAAACGTTCCTCTAGGTGGTATAGCACTGGTCTGTCCATTTGCTGTACAGAGGTAACTCGTGGTGGCTGTGAGCTGAACACTGTGACACTGATGTGTCAAATGCGATAATGGTTACCCATAGTCCGACAGTGTTTGGTGGAGCTCCCTGACTAAAACAAGCTTGGAAGCAGGGGTGACATCCAGTTCTGAAATAGCTTGCCTCCGGAAACTCTGTGAACGTAGAGAAATGATGAAATGTTCAGGTTTTTTGTTCATAGAGTCGCTATGAGTCGTCTACAACTTGATGGCACTTAACAACAACACAGCATGCTTACTTGGCAGCCGGGGATGAGCCCACCCCTCAGACGCCCCCAGTGCTGATCCTCAGTGCTGTGAGGAAGCTGGTGCTTCGGTGCGACTCCCAGAAATGGTGACTGGGGCCCCGGCAATCTTTTCAATTGCTCACTACTTGGACCCTACGGCACGGTGTGTTGTGGCTGTGTTGTCTGAGGGCTTGCTCTTTGCTCTTCATTGGGGTCCCCTGAAACCCAACGCCTAGTCTGGATCTTCTAATCAGGGTTTCGTGGGACAGCTGCATCTCTAATACGCATGTGCACACACATGCACAGATGTAACACGTGGGCTACAAAGCGGGCCTCCTCGGCACGGTAACTGTAGGCAGATTCTGAGGCTGAAAATCAGTGGTGCAGACAGTTCTGATTTGCTCTTGTTCTGTACAATCCAGTCAGAACCAAACCACAGCTGAGCCTCCAGCGAGTTTTCCGAGCAGCCCATCTTTCTTCTGTGGAGCAGCTGGTGGATTCAAACCACATCCTTTTGGGGTTGCAGTGCAGCTTCTTCCCAGGAGGCCACCAGAGCTCCCTACTTTAGTGAACCGCAGGGGAAGGATGGGTAATCTCCTCTTGTGCACTGTTGTTGTTGTGTTCTGTCGAGTTGACTGTGACTCTAGAGACTCACTCTTTGTACAAGAGCTCTGAACCCTGCCCTGTCCTGAGCCAGTCTCACTGACTCTGACACCCCTATCCCCGTTACCTCAGCCGCTGTGTCAGTCCATCTCATTCGAGGTCTTCCTCTTCCACGCTGTCCCCCCACCCTTCCAAGCATGATGTCCCTCTCCAAGGATTGTTCTCTTCTTGCAACATGCCCAAAGTATGCCAGATGGAGCTTCAGAATCCTTGTCTTCAAGGAGCAGCCTGTTTTCACCCTCTTGAGGACTAACCTATTTGTTCTTATAGCAGTCTATGTTATAGTCCATACTCTTCGCCAGCACCACAGCTCAAAGGCATCAATTCTCCTTCTATCATCCCTAGTCACTGCCCAGTTTTCTGATGCACAGCATGTAATTGCAAAGACCGTAGCCTGAATCAGGCGCACCTTAGTCTCCAGATTGATATAATTGCTCTTCAGTACTCTGGAGATGTCCCTGACAGCAGACTTTCCCAATGTAATTGCCTTTTGATTTCATGGCTGCTGATAACAAGAGCTTTGATTGTGGAGCCACGCAAACTAGAGCTGTTAACAATCTCTGTCTCCTCACTCTACCATGAAGCTGCCAATAGGCCCAGTGGTGAGAATCTTTGTTTTCTTGATGTTGAGCTTCAATCCATATTGAAGGCTGCAGTCCTTGACCTTCTGCAGCAAGCATTTCAGGTCTTCCCCAGTTTCAGCAAGCAGGGTTGTGTCATCTGTATCACGCAGGTTGTCACTGAATCTTCCTCCAATTTCAATGCCACATTCCTCCTCTTAGGACCCAGCCTCCCAAATGACCTGTTCCTCATGTAGACTGAGAAGGTATAGAGATAGGACACCTCCCTGGTGTACACCCTTCCTGATTTTAAACCATGCAGTGTTTCCTGTTTTGTTCTGATGACTGCCTCTTGGCCCCAAGTATAGGTTTCGCGTAAGCGCATATTTTATATAGATTCTCAACAACAGTCTTAAAGTCCTTAGGAGACAGTGCTATTGCTGTTGTGAGGTGCCTTCCGATCTGCACGACACACAGAGAGACAATAGCTGGGAACGTTGCCCAGTTCTTCAGCATCACCTTCCCTGTCAAGCCCACGCCATTGCAGTCACGTGGTCAGTTCAGGGAAGAGCTCCACCCTCACAGAGTTCTAGAAGATGATGCCACCACTTTCTGCAGCTCAAAGTAAGGGAAGGAATGCCATTCACAGGGCCCTCTGTGCTTACAACACCAAAGTGGATTGTGATACTAAAAAGATCTGCCAATTGAGTTATGCTTTTGAGCACAAAGGTTTCTCACGTTGTCAAAATCAATAGCTGGCTGTTAAGCATTTTGACTACAGATAAATTGGGCCATTACCATAAATTATCATCATGCTTGGGAGGGTGGAGGGACAGCGTAAAAGAGGAAGACCCTGGATGAGATGTGTTGACTCAGTGACTGGGGTTTTGGGGGTGGGTGTGTTAGAGACAATAAGGTTGGCACAGGATAGGGCAGGTTCAGAACTGTTGTATGTAGGTCTCTATGAGCTGCAAGCAACTCGATGGCACGTAGCAACGGCAACAACCATAAATTATTAGGTAAGCGTGTGAGTCATAGTATCTTATTTACTGTCTTGTTTCATTATGACCACATCACAGTAAGAGATGCAAACCAGGAGGGTGTATGTCAGGAAGACTGCATGTCCTGTGTTCTTCCCCAGACTCAGTGCAGTTTAGAGTACTGTTTTCTGTTCGTTTGGAAAGTGCATCACGTGCTCTCAGTAAGCCAGAGGCTTTCTGGCAGGGTGGGCAATTCCAAACGTTATGACCCTTAATGGTTATAATTACGGTGAAACATCCCTCAAGGTGCCTCCTGGACCTCCTATATTTTTCTGTCCTAAGGCCTCATTTAAGCCACTTACGTTCAAAACACTAGGGCTGCCAGCTCCTGTGATACCTTCTCACTCTATTTCTAACTTTTGCTTTTGAGTGAAAACGAATGAATCACTCTCCTGTGATTTTAGTTTTCTTGAGTTCCATTTTAAAGGATGTTTCTTCTGTGTATAGGAATTTCATTCAAAACAGGAAAGTAAAGTTTTTATCCATGGTCTATTGCAAGTGCATCCCAGGAATGTTTACAAGTTGTTAGATCAAGTAACTCCCATAACAGATGGTGTCATTGCCAGTAAGATCCTAACGCACACAATCAGGTGAAATAACCATTGCTATCTGCTGTTGCTGGCTTGCTGATGATAGAAATGTTTACTAGTTCAAACCCCAGAGCTATTGAGTTGATTGCAGCTCATGGGGACTCTCCTTGGGTTTTTCCTGCTGTAAATTTTATCAGGGAGAAACTTCCTCAACTTTTGCCCCTAAAGGAAGCAGTGGGTTCAAGTCGCCAATCTTGTGGTTAGCAGTTTCACACTTACCACCTTGGTCTCTACTAACTAACTTGAAATCCCATTTCGTTGGGGTCCTTTCCAGTACATGACAACCCTGTAAGGCGGAGCAGTACTGTCCTGTTGGAGTCCAACGCTTCATTTTTATGGAAGCAAACTCTAGAGTTGCTCCAACTTCTCCTCTGATTATGTTTATAGTCATTGGTTTTACTCCTAGATCTTTGATCCACCTTGAGTTGGTTTTTCTGTGTGGTGTGAGGTATGGATCTTCCTTGACTTTCTACATTTGGTTTCACAATTTTGCCAATGAAGAAAAGACCAAGATGGATGTCAGATGAGACTCTGAGTATTTCATTAGAGCACCAAGAAGCCAAAGCTAAAGGGAGAAACCAAGAAATCAAAGAGCTGAACAGAAAATTTCAAAAGGCAGCTCGGGACACAAAGCAAGATACTGTAATGAAATGTGCAGAAAGCTGGAGGCAGAAAATCAGAAGGGCTGAACTCGCTCAGCGTTTCTTAAGCTGAAGGAGCTGAAAAACAAATGCAAGCCACAGGTGGAAATACTTAAGGACACTTTTGGTAGAATGTTAAATGATCCAGGAAGTATCCAGAGAAGATGGAAGGAGCTCACAGAGTCACTGTATCAGAAGAAATTGGATGACACAGAAGAATTTAATGAAATAACATATGAGCAAGAGCCTATGGTGATGAAGGAGGAAGTTCAAGTTGCTCTGAAGGAATTGGCAAAAAACAAGGCTACAGGAGTTGATGGCATACCAACTGACATATTTCAACAAACTGACACTGCCCTGGATGTGCTCACTAAGTTGTGCCAAGAAATCTGGAGGACAGCCTTCTGGTTGACTGATTGGAAAAGATCGATATTTGTTCCCATTCCAAAGAAAAGTGACCCAACAGAGTGCGGGAATTATCGAGCAATATCATTAATATCACATGCAAGCAAGATTCTGCTGAAAATTATCCAAAAGAGTTTGGAGCAATATGTCAACAGAGAACTGCCAGATGTGCAGGCTGGATTTAGAAGAGGTCGTGGTACTAGGGATATTATAGTTAATGTTAGATGGATCGTGGCAGAAAGCAGAGAATACCAGAAGAATGGCTATCTGTGCTTCATTGACTATGCAAAGGCTTTTGACTGTGTGGATCACAACAAGCTATGGCTGACTCTGAGAAGAATGGGAATCCCAGAACATTTGATTGGGCTAATGTGAAACCTATAGTTGGACCAAGAGGCAATTGTCAGAACAGAGCAAGGAGACACTACATGGTTCAAAATCAAGAACGTGGTCCATCAGGGATGTATTTTGTCTCCATACCTTTTCAATCTGTGTGCAGAACAGAACATTTGAGATGTTGGGCTGTACGAGGAGGAATGTGGCATCAGGATTGGTGGAAGAGTCATCAACAACTTTTGTTATGCAGATGACACAACCCTGCTTGCTGAAACTGAGGAGGACCTGAAGCACTTGGTACAGAAGGTCAAGGACTGCAGCCTTCTATATGGATTGAAGCTCAGCATCAAGAAAACAAAGATTGTCACCATTGGGCCAACTTGCAGCATCAGTATGGATGGTGAAGAGATTGAGACAGTTAACAGTTTTAGTTTACTTGGCTCCACAGTCAACACTCTTGGTAACAGCAGCCAGGAAATCAAGAGACAAATTGCATTGGGCAAGTCAGCTGTGAGGATCCTCTCAAGAGTACTGAAGAGCAACAAGATCAGGCTGGAGACTAAGGTGCGACTAATCCAGGCTATAGTCTTCGCAATTATGTGCTATGCATCAGAGAATTGGACAGTGAATACACATGTTAGAAAGAGAATTGATGCTTTTGACCTGTGGTGCTGAAGAAGAGTGTTGAATATATCATGGACTGCTAGGAGAACAAACAGGTTTGTCCTGGAGAAGGTGAAGCCAGAATCCTCCTTGGAGTCAAGGATTCTGAAGCTTCTCCTGAGATACTTTGGACATGTTGCAAGGAGGGACTGGTCCTTGGAGAGGGACATCATGTTTGGCAGAGTGGATAGGTGGTGCAGGAGAGGAAGACCTTTGATGAGATGGATCGATTCTGTGACTGGAGTGGTGGGAATGAGTGTGTTTGAGATGGCTAGGTTGGCACAGAATAGACCGGAGTTTAGAGCTCTTGTACATAGGGTCACTATGAGTCGCAAGCAACTCGATGGCACATAACAACAACAACAATTTGTTTAAAAGGGTGTCATTTCCCAGCTTAACTGATTTTGTCTCCATGTCAAAAATCAGTTGACCATATCTACTATAGGTAGATAAGCTGATTTCTGGGTTCTCTATGCTATTCCATTGATCTATGTGTCTGTCTCTATACCAGTACCATGCTGTCTTGACCACCACAGCTGTGTAGTAGGATTTGAGATCAAGGAGTGTGATGTTTCCTACCTTGTTTCTCTTTTTCAGGAGTGCTTTATTTATTCAGAGTCTCTTTACAGTCTAGATAAAATTGGAAATTGGCTTTTTGTCTTGTTGAAGAATGGGATCTACATTGGGATTGACTCAAGTGTGTAGACTGTCTTTGGTAAAATTATCATTTTCACGATATTGAGTCCTCTTATCCACAAGTATGTTACATTCTTCAATTTTCCGGGTCTCTTTTTGCAAGTCTGTCTCTGTTGAGTCAGTTCCAATTTACAGTGATCTTCTAATAGGTTTGTTAGGCTGAAAATCTTTATAGGAGGAAACTGCCCATAGCTTTCCACTGACCACTGGACCACTGACATTACAGTTACACCTCTCAGTTAGACTTAGTGGCCTTGCAGTTAGAAGCCTGACATGTGACACGCTACTACCATTGGGCCAGGGAGGCTTAAACAGCAACTCTTCCACCTACTAGTCAAGTGCTGGATTGCTTGTTCCACCCAGAGACCTGTAAGTGGAAAAACAAGACCAAACTCTGGGTAGTTGTAAGAGACAGTTTGTGGCTTGGGGCAGAAAAAAGTAAGTAAATGGTTTCTTCTGTGAATATATGGCCTGTCCAGGACCACTGATGTTTCTCCTAAAATGCCAGGGTTGCTTTTTCTTCATGAGGTGAGTCTACCACCGTCTCCTGTGGTGTGGTGAGAGGTACATTCACATACATCATAAGAGAGTATCTCTGTGCTTCTCATCAGTTTACTTCTCCCTTAAACTTCAAAAGAGATCATGGCTTTGAAGTTGTGAAAAGTTTCTTTGCCTGAAGTAACTCTAACAATAGGAAAGATATTAGTATTTGACACACAAAGAGAACCCCTCCTGCGCCTGGTGACCTGCCTGACTTCATTGCTCTCATGTAATGGAATCACCACACACCGGCACTTCTCCTTGTTCTCCTTGTGTTCAGTATCAGATTTACCCTCATAGACTGTCAACAACTGAGACGGTATCTCATATCCTGCCAGGGAGTTTATCAAGTTCATAAACAACACTCCTGAATTACTGATTTTCAAGAGCGATTTTTTGGGTTTTTTTCAATAAGTGGAAGGAGAATATAAGGATTTTTCTCCTCAGCGGTCTTTGTGCTTTTCAAGTGTGTATTTGAACTTCATATAGAAACTTTGCTGTGGAGGAAAATAGAAGAGCTCAGCTGGGGAACAGTTTGACAAAAGTAATTGATGGCTGGGCTTATTGGGTGAAAGTTGCTGGAGTGCGGCTGCAAAAGCAATGCGATGAGAAGTCCTGCTGTGCCGTACTGAATGCCGCTAGACAGCCTAGGAGGGACAGAGACGGCTATGAGGGACAGAGGCTGCTATGAGGGACAGAGACTCCTATGAGGGAAAGAAGCTCTTCAGGCTTCTCAGAGCCCAGGAAACAGATGCCTCCGAGGCACTTCTGTATACAATGTATTCAAATTTTGTAAATAAACTACTATAACTTAAAAAATAAAAAAGTGCAGCAACTGCATTTAGGGTTTTTGAGAAAGTAGACTGTTTTCTCTTCCTAGTAGAAACCTAGGGTGAGATGCATACATACACACACACACACGCGCGCGCGCGCGCACACACACACACACACACACACACACACACACATACACATGCACACACACATATAATCGGCATGTGAAGACTCAGAAAATAGAAGACAGCCAAGCTGGAGACCTCAAAACCCAAGGGAAGGCGCACACCCTGGTTTTTATTGTGTCTTATCTAGTGTAGTCATGGAAATGAAGAAGATGGCATTCAAAGATGCTGGTGTTTTCATTGTTTTTAGGTGCCATCTAGTTAATTTTAACTCAAAACGATCCCATTTGCAAGAGAAGAAAACACCACCGGCCAGTCCTGTGCCGCCGTCCTCACAGTCATGCTGTTTGAGCCCCTTGGTGACCCCATGAGTCAATCCATCTCTTTGAGGACCTTCCTGTTCTCAGTGACCCTCTGTTTACCAATTATTTTATCCTTCTCCAAGGACAGATGCCCCTCCTGACAACATGTCCAAAGTACATACGGTGAAGTTTCAACATCTTTGCTTCTAAGGAGACTTCTGGCTCTACTTTTTCCAAGATAGACTTGGTCTTTCTTTGGAAAGTCCATTCTGTATTAACTCTTCTTTGCCAGCATCATAATTCAAAGGGATAAACTCTTTCTCAGTCTTCCTTATTCATTATTCAGCTGTGCACACATGCAAGATGATTGAAAGCATGAGGCCCATCTCAATCCTCTAAGTGGCGTCTTTGTTCTTTCGGATTGTGAAGAGATCTTTTGTAGTTGATCTGCCCAATGTACCATGTCCTTTGATGTCTTGACTGCTGCTTCCACAGTCATTGACTGCAGGCCCAAGTAAAATGGGATTTTTTTTACAAACCAAATGTTTCCTCTTACAACCATGATGTTTTATATTGGTCCAATTGTGAGCATTCTATCTTTCCTTATGAGGAATATTCCATTTTTTTAAAAAACCACACTCAAATAAACAAGCTTTTTCTTTCTTTTTTAAATATTGGTTTGCTCATAGAGTTCATATGCATTGTATTTCACACTATTTTTCATTCACATTGTGTTGCAATCATTTCCATTCATTACGTTTTATAAAATTAATCATCATTCGACTATGCCCACAATTACCCTATCTTTTCAGATCTCTGCCGGATTTTCCCGATTTTCTTTACCCTCTTTCTCCACCTATCAAATTGCACAACTCTGTGACTTCGTCCCTACCCATCTTCACCCCTCTGCTCCCCCCCTTCCCCCTTGGATCTCCATACATGTTTCAGTAGTTACCCTTCTATTCTTAAAGCTGTAGTCATTGATCTTCATCAATAAATGGTAAAGTCTTCTTTCACCAAACAAGGTTGTACTTTGCATATTATAGATTTTAATGTATCTGAATCGAATTCTCATACTTTCAGAGAATCCAGCTTCCTAATTTATTTGTTGAGTATACAGATTGAATAAATATAGTGAAAAGATTCAACCCTGACACACACCATTCTTTTTTTTTTTATTAAATTTTATTAGTTTTAATGAACATTTACAGAGATTTTGGGTTTTCATTCATTCATTCATTGTTGCACTGTTTTCTCCACCCTCATCCCCAGTTCGTTCTTCCTTCCCCCCACCCAATGTCTGTTTTAATTGTCCAATTGTCACAGTGCTTGTCAAAGCCAGTTCTGATTAATCTCCTTTGTCAGTGTGTCCTTTGCCATTCCCTATCACTCCTCCCTGAGAGAGACTTCACCCTGATTCATAAGGAAAAGGGGATGGCGTATTCTCTTAGCTACTTCCTGCTGAAAAGGGACGCTGGACACACACCATTCTTGAGTATGTGAAGAGACCGTCACTGACACAGAACAAAGGGATGCTACGTGGTTCTTTCTTAATGACAATAGGCTTAGAGAAAAGATTACAAATTAAAATAAACATTATCATGTTTATGATAAAGAGGTAGCCTAACAAGAAAACTTCTAAGCAAAAAGAGCTCTAAGCTAGCCAAACCACAGACAACATCTTCTCCACTGGTAAGGAGTGTCACGGCCAATTCAAAGACAGGCGGTTTGGGTCCACCAGTTGTCCCTGGGGAGAAATATGTACAAACGCCTCTGCTGGAAGGCCAACTATGAGTTGGTTCCGACTTGACAGCACGTGATAACAATTCATATGACAAAGCTGAGTACCGGGCCACCACCCTGCCTGTGTCAGACAGCTCAGCCTCACGGGGTGGCTTCAGAGAAGACAGAGCAAGGAATCTAGACCTTTATCCAGGATGTTGTGTCAGCAGAGAAAGTGACCCTTGTACCCTCTTCATGGGGGTTACGTCAGGGAGCTGAGTAACAATTCAGACTTTCTACCGCCACCCAAAGGAAACTAATGTTCTCCCTCACTTTGTCATGTCACCAGTGGAGGCTTCGTGCAGCAGTATAAGACACTACGGACCATCTAAGGATACATTTAGTGGAGGCCCATCGGAAAGCAAAACCTCCCAGTTTCGTCCAAGCCATAAGAAGCATTGACAGTGAACTTTCCAACCACATCATGTACCAATGGAGTCTTAGTGCACTAACCCTACCTACGATAAAGAGATGTTCCCCACTCGTGCTCAACCGAGGAAACCAGATCGCAGAGGTGTAAATGTAATCTCATAACATACTTTAAATGGACAGGCTTCTCAGCTATGACTAGAAAGTTATTCATCACCTCAAGAATTATGGATATTTTAAACTAATTTTCTAAATTCATAAATGAGGTTAAAATGACAGAGTTTTTAGACTGTCTGGCAAAGATTTCAAAACTACGGCACCATGAATACACTTCAACAAGTAACCATGCACTCAAAACAAAAAGAAAGTCTCAGAAATAGATGCTGAAAAAAATAAACAAAAACAAGTTTAACACAGAAAAATAAAAGTAACTGATAAATATATCTTTTAAAGATCCCTAAAACCAGACAAAACACTAGAACAAAGTGAACAGAGGAACAAACTACATTATAACTAGAATATTGTGTGAAATTTAAAGAGAGATAGTTAATCTAAAAAAAGACATTAAAAAAATACCTTGAAAACAAAATGCAATGGTACTCAGTGGGCTATGAGGCAATAACAAATATCTGACACTGTTCTTAGCACAGTCCTAGAGGGAAAGGAGAGAAAGAGTGAGGCTAAAACATACTCAAAGAAATAATGAGTGAAAACTTTCAAATTTGGAGAAAGAAATCAATCTAAATTTCAAGAAGCTAAACTGTAAATGGGATAAAGCAAAATAAATTCACATTAAAGCACATCATAGGTAAAATGAGAAAGACTGAAAACAAAGAAAATATTCTGAAAGCAGTAAGGGAAAAGAGACACTTTAGTATATGGGGAAAAACAATTTGAATGACAGCAGATATTTCATCAGAAACCATAGAGGCTAGATGCAAGTGGCTGGCATTTTTCAAGTACTGAAAGAATTGTCAACCCAGAATTCTATGTTCTATGAAAATATCCTTCAGGAATTAAGGGGAAACGAAATCACTCAGAGGTGACAGAAAACGATAAGAATTCTTTACCAATAGACTTGCCATATACGACTGGCTATTGGAAGTTCTCTGAACAGAAAATAATCACCAAAAGAAGGAGCCACGGAATATTAGTGAAGTGAAAAAACTAGTTAACAAGCTACATGTAATTTCAATAGACTGTCCTTCCCCTCTTGAGTTTTCCAAATTGTATCCTAGAACTGTCTGATCTGGTTCTAAGTGTATATAATTTCTTTGTGTAAGTATATTCAGCATCATTCATCGGCCGTTGTTGCCGATGCTGTTGAATTGATTCCAACTCTGAATGAACGTGAGTGCAACTGAATGGTTTGCTGTCCAACGCTGTACCGTGCTCGAGTTCACTGCGGTAGCCATTCTGTCAACCCATCTTTCTTGCTGATCTTCTGGTTTGCTAATTATGACTGTCCTTCCCCAGGGGCTGACTTCTCCTGATAACATAATCAAAGTATGTGAGACAGAGTCTCACCAATTTTGTTCCAAATGACCAACTGACTACATTTCTTCTAGGACAGATTTGTTCTTGGGCAGTTCGTGATATATGAAATTAAACGTTGTTATTGTTGTTAGGTGTAGTTCAGGTGCATATGACTCAGAGCAACCCTCTGAATAACGGATCTGAACACTGTCCTATCCTGCGCCATCCTCACAATCTCTGACACAAGTAAGCTCATTTCTGCAATAACCATGTCAACTCAACTGCTTAAGGGTCTTGCTCTCTTTTGCTGATCCTCCACCTTCTCAAGTATGATGTCCCTCTCCAAGGAATAGCCTTTTCCAGCAACATGCCCAAAGGATGTGAGATGAAGCTTCATCATCTTTGCCTCCAAGGAGCACACTGGCTACACCTTCTCCAAGACAGACCTGTTTGTTCTTTCAGCAGCCCTTGGAATCTTCAGCACTCTTCTCCAACCACAGTTCAGAGGCATCAATTCTTCTGTAATCTTTATTCATTGTTCAGCTCTCAGATGTATAGCAAGTGACTAAAAGAACCGTAGCCTGAATCAGGTACATCTTAGTCCTCAAACTGATATCATTACTCCTCGGTGCTTTGGAGAGGTCCTTCACTACAGACTTTTCCAGTGCAAAGCATCTCCTGATTTCTTTACTACTCGTACCAAATGTGTTTGACTGTTGATCTAAATTGGATGAAGTCATTGACAATCCCAATCCTTTTTCTGACCATCATGATTTTGCTCATTGGTCCAGTGATAAATATTTTATTTTTTGTTGATATTGAGATGCAATCAATACTGAAAGTCTCAGTGTTTAACTTCTGCAGCAAATGTTTCAAGTCTTTCTCACTTTCAGCAAGCAAGGTTGTATCATACTCATAACAAAGGTTATTGAGGAGTTTTCCTCTGACCCTGATGCCATGTGGAATATGACTACACAATTATCAGGCTATCTGAAGAAAAAAAATAAGAGGAACTCAAAATGGTAGCTGTATGTTGGGAAACTCAATCTCTTATTTATTTCAGGGTAGGATATGTAAGGCTTCCACTTCCCTGGAGACTGCAGTTTTTAAAATATAGTAAATTTAAAAAAAAATCCTAAACATGTATCAACCTATAACTGGGAAACGACATTCTTGGCTATTCATCTATAGGAAAAGATTTTGCTCACATTGAAAATTGTACATAAATCTCCATGGTATTTTTCATTAATAATAGTTAAAACCTATAAACAACTCACATGAAGGGTAAAATAAATTGATACAGCTACACCATTGAACATTACCCAGCAGGAAAAAAGTTGGAACAGTGATTGGTGCACACAAAAACCTGGTTTAATCTCTACAGAAGTGTACCAAGGAAAGGAAAGAAACGGCAGGCAAGACAGTGGGATTACTTGTACAATAATATTACAAAATTTGTGTTTGTATGTATGTATTTATAGATACACTCTAAGGGAGAAAGGTGGGCAATCTCCTCCTGTGTAAGGGACAGATTCTGAAAATCCACTGGAAGGTCAGCTCTAAGTCACTTCTGGCTCAACGGCAATGAGTTGGAGTTTTTTAATGTGAGGGAGCCTGGTGGCCTAGTGGCAAGAAACTTCTCTGCAATCCCCAAGGCACGTGGTTCAAATCCACCAGCTGCTCCACGAAAGAAGGATGGAGATAGATGTGTATGTGTGTGTATTTATGTATGTATATATATATACGTGTGTGTGTGTGTGTGTGTGTGTGTAATCATAGAGTATGAACAGACCTATAGCTGACTCTCCAGCACATTTTCAGAGACAGTAAATGCATAGGAAGCAATTGCCCATCCTTCTCCCATGGAGCAGCTGGTGGCTTCCAACTGTGTGCCTTCAAGATTGCCGTGCAGCTTCTTGTCACCACGCCACCAAAGCTGGCATGTGTGTATATAACCCAGAAAGAAAATAATTATCAACCAAGAATCACATCCAGAAAAATTATCTCTCAAATATGAGAATACTAGATTATCATGTATACATAAATTAAAAGATTATCTGAAAACCAAATCAACCGCCCAAGAAATATTAAAGAAATTCTTAAGGCAGAGAACCAACATTAGCTGAGGCAAGCTGAATGAAAGCCACACGGCAAAAATCACCCAAATAATTTTCAAAAGTAAAATAAAACTGTCAATCTGAATTCAGAGTGAAGTAAATCTCTTAGCTAACATATTGAAGAAGAAAAATTTTAAAAAAGACTCAATAAACACCAAATCAACATCAAACAAAAAGAAAAATCTATAAACAACAAAAAGATTTATCATAGAAAATGAAGTTGTACAAAAAAAAAGCTATGAACACTAAGAACATGGGGAGGGAAATGACAGGAGTAATTTTATACCTATGGAAAATCATACTGAGTGTAAATGGTTTAAATGCACCCATCAAAGATAGAGTGGCAGAGTAGATTGTGAAGCAAAACTAAACCATGGGGCATCAATATATGGCACACAAAAGACACTCAAAAAGACATACATAGGTTAAAAAGTCAAAAGATGGGAAATACATAAAATGTGAACAGTGACCAAAAGAGAAAAGAAGTAGTGATAATAAATTCTGAAAAAACAGACTTTAACCATCAAGTAAGGAGATATAACTGTAATATAAAGTTACAACTCTGATGACAGACTCAAAATATATAAACAAGCTCTAACAAGAGTAAAACATGAAATAGACAATGAGAATAGGAGACTTTAATACAACACTTTTGAGGAGTAACACAACAAATAGAAAAAGACTCAACAGAGATGCAGAGGCTCTAAATAATACAATCAACCAGCTGGACCTCGTTGACATACAGAACACACCACACAGAAGCAGTGCAGCCTCCTCTCCATACACATGGACCACTATCCAGAACAGACCATGGAACAGGCCACAGAGCAAAATCAATAACTCAAAGCAGAAAAGTAATATAAAGCATCTTCTCTGATCATAATACCATACAAGTAGAAATCCATAGCAGAAAGAAAATAGAAAAATAAAATACATGTAGATTGAATAATAACCCTAGTTTAAAACAATTGTTGTTGTTGTTGTTGTGTACCATAGAGTCAGAAGCAACCTATATCTGACCCTCTAGTGGGTTTTCAGAGGCACAGAAGGACATTGCCCTTCCTTCTCCCACAGAGAAGCTGGTGGCCTTGAACTGTGTGCCTTCAGGATTATAGGAAAGCTTCTTGCCACTCAGCCACCAGTACTAAAAAAAAAAAGGTAAAATTCTTAGAATCAAATAAGAGTGACAATGCAACATATTTTTATTCAGTCTTTAAGATAAAATGAAAGCAGTACTTCGAGGAGTATTTATAGCAATAAATATCCACACAAAAAAAATAAGAAAAAGAAAGTACCAAAAAAAGTATAGTTTAACCCAACAATTCAAGCAAACAGAAATGTAGCAAAAATAAGAAATCCACAGTAATCAGAAGAAAAAACAAAATACATATCAGAGCAGAAATAGATGAAGCAGAAAGCAGAAAAACAATATAAATAATGAAAAAGACTGGAAATTGGCTTCAGAAAATAGGAACTCCATGAGAATGTGAAATTCCGTTCTGCGTCCCCTCCTTTTGAGAGGGATATTTCTGTGTCTTTGATCAAAATGCCTGAATGTAGTTGTTGTTATTTGTGCTATCCTGTCACCTGCAACTCATAGTGACCTTATGTACAAACAGCTCTTCAGTCTGTTCTGTCCTGAGCCAGTCTCACTGCCTCCAACACACATACTGCCATTGTCCCAGTTACCAATCCATCTCATCCAGGGTCTTCCTCTCCTGAGCTGTCCCTCCACCTTTCAGAGCATGATGTTCTCCAAGGGCTGGTCCCTCCTGGTCACATGCCCACAGAATATGAGACGGAGCTTCAAAATCCTAACCTCCAAGAAGAAACCTGGTTTCACCCTCCCCAAAACAGATTTATTTGATTCTTGGTGGTCAATGGTATGTTTAAGACTCTTCTCCAGCACCACAACTCAAAGACATCATCAGTTCTTCTTCAGTCATTCTTAGTCATTGTTCAGCCTCTGATGCATTGCAAGTAATTGCAAAGACCATGGGCTGGATCAGGTGTACCTTCGTCTCTAGACTGACATCATTGCTTCTGAGTTCTTTGGAGAGGTCCCTGATTTTCCCAGTGCAATTCATCTTTTGATTTCCTGACTTCAGGTGCCAAGAGTGTTGATTGTAGAGCCAAGCAAGCTGTACTTGTTAACAACCTCAATCTCTTCTTCATCTATCATAGTGCTGCCAATTGGTCCGGTGGTGAGAATCTTTGTCTTCTTGATGTTGAGCTTCAATCCATATTGAAGACTATAGTCCCTGATCTTCTGCAGTAAGGGCTTCAGGGCCTCCTCAATTACAGCAAACAGGATTGTGTCATCTGCATAACATAGTTTGTTGATGAGTCTTCCTCCAACCCTGATGCCACTTCCTCTTCATAAAGCGCAGTCTCCTGAGTGATAGCCAGGCGCTATCCATTTGTTCTAGTCACATAGCAAAGGAGGTAGTTGTCCACAGAAGTGTTAGCACACAATCCATTTGTTCTTCCTGTTCCTAACACTCCTTCTTCTTTTGGTC
Source organism: Elephantulus edwardii (assembly GCF_000299155.1). Taxonomy (NCBI): domain Eukaryota; kingdom Metazoa; phylum Chordata; class Mammalia; order Macroscelidea; family Macroscelididae; genus Elephantulus; species Elephantulus edwardii. Next base: position 1,821,606 of record NW_006399756.1, on the reverse strand, counting down.
CAGGGAAATAGGCACTGTTGTTTCATCTTGGAAGATTGCTTGCTAGCTTTTACGAGCCCAGAAACAACACAATGAACTAGGAAGTAGAACAGCATGGGGCCAATCAACTGAGAGGCTCCATGCAACTAAGATCCTATACCTCCAAATCAAAGAACCAAATCCCAAGAGGCTTTTGGTTATTTCTATGCAGAGTTTCTATTTTTCTATCAATGTCTCTTTCTTCCACAGTTGGAAACCTATTTTCATATGACTTCATCAGTTCAGTTTTACAGAAGTGAACATGTTCTTGACATCAATTGCCTATGTCAGCTGTGTAACTCTACCTTCAAGCACTGGCACTTTCCCATCCCTTTAAAATGAAACTCAGGGATTCAGAGCAATGGCTTCTTCTTTCCCCTCTCTCTATTATACCATAGTTATGTTAAATTATCCCATTAGGGGAACCTGAGTAAAGTCTCTGTGAGATCTTTGTTTATTTTTTTCCCTCCTAGAAGTGCATGTAATCTACAATTACTTCAGAAGAAAAAGTTTAATTGAAATAGAAATCTGCAGACACCTAGGAACCCTACAGAGCATACCTGTTGGCTAAATAGCTCCTAAAACCTAATGTTGCAATGTATTCTCTGTGATGTGCGTTTCTGAGTCTGCTAGTCCTGGCCTCAGTGAGAGGGCTTCAGCAGAGGTGTCCTCACTGACCAAGAACAGACACTCCACCCAAAGAACACTGCTATCCCTAACAGGAGTCGATTTCTGGCTAATGATCCAGTCCAGAGGCCTCCGGTCTGTTTAAAGTAGATATGTTTAGAAATAAACATTTCCAGCATTGACTACCATCAAAACAAAAGCTAATATCAACTAAAAGTCAAATATGACAGATTTTCAGGTCTAAACACTCCTTTAACTTTCAATGCCTCACTCAAGTTCATTTTCTGCAGATTTCTCATTGTCTTTCTTCTGTGCTATATGAAGGTGCACCCTTTCTAGACCCACTTAAGAGTTGCAGTGAATATCTTATATGAAGTGGGAATAGCTGCTTGCATGAGAAATGCATAAACATGAAAAGATACTGTCTACAACTAAACTATTCTGACTCTATTAGAGATACTCATTTCTAATGCTGTAAAGTTCAATCATGTGCAAATGACTAGGTGTTTGCAGAATAGAGTAAAACTTTTAACAGAGTCTCAAAGAGATGACCCACTTAAAAATGATACACATATAATTATATATATAATTACATATACATATAATTATATATATATATACAAACACACATTTTATATATCATATATACACACATATGTGTGTATGTATATATATGTGTGTGTGTGTGTGTGTATATATATATAATATATAATATATAAAAGAGGATGGCTAGATACAAGTAAATCCCTACTTCCCCTCAACCCCACACGGGCTAGAGAGAGTGCAGTCACCTGTCAAAGGATGATGGTGTCTGGTTACTGTGTTCATCAGCACCACTAAGGAAAGTTCCAAGCTTTAGAAGAGGCAGGCACTGGCTAGTGAGATCCCCTGGGGGCCTATATAGGAGAAATGAGAAGGTACTCAAGGCTGGAGAGGGAAGCTGGGTAGAGATAGGGTCCTATACCCTGTGACCCCATATAGAATAGAGAAAGTTCAACTGTCTGCTAGGGGAAGGTGATCCTTGGCTGCTGTGATCATTAGCATCACCAAGGACAATTCCAAACTTTAGAAGAGGTGGACAGCAGTCAGGTGAGAGTCCTGCAAGCCTGCACTGAGAACTTAAAGAGAAGTTTAAGGACCTTCGGGGAGGAGAACTTTCCCACTGCACAGTCCCAGAAAGGACTCAACATAGCGAGTCACCCTCCCCTATAAAGGGTACACTTTAAATTGGCAATAAATAATGAGGATAAAGAACTGTCAATGATCCACACAGACACAATAGAAATGGCCTAACACATACCAAGAAAAACTTCACATAATGTCAAGAAAGCAGAAAGAAGCTTTAAACATTGTGGAAAAGCAAACTAAGCCTTTTTAAAAAAATAGAGTATATTGCAGACTAATAAATACCCCAGAGATGGGCAGAAGAAATATACTGGTGCAGAGTCATATGTACAGCTACAGAAGAAGGTACAAATAATGGAATAAAGAATGGAAACCATAAATAAAGTGAACATAGACCAGAGAGAGGAAACCAGAAGAAATAGATCAAAGTAGAGTTATATGAACAGCTGTGGAAGAAAGTGGAAATGATGGCAGAAAGAAAAGAAGCTCTAAATTTGCTGAATATCCCAAAGATAGGGAGCCAGAAGAAATATATCAACATGGAGGAGCATGAACGACTACTGAAGAAATTTCTAGAGGTGGGAAAAAAAAATTGATACTATAGATAAAAAGGTAGAAGAAATTTTAAAAAATCAATATAAGACAGAAAGGGTACTGCCAACACAGTAGTGGAATTGACAGAAAAGCATGAAAACACAATCCCAAATATCAAGACCAAAATGGCAGAAGTTTCTAACATTTTAAAGAACAAAAATCTGAAGGACCTACTGGAGGACAAAAGAACAGAAGAAATGGAGAGTCAGTGAGCTGGAAAATGAGGACCTCAAAGGGAACATACTAAAAGAGAAAACAGAGAGGAGACGGAAGTAAAAGGAAAATAACACTAGAATTATGTGGGGTGACATCAAAAGGAATAATATATGTATGATCAGAATCCCAGAACAGGGGCGAGGGGGCAGAGAAAATTGTGGAAGATGTACTAGAAGAAAACTTCCCAGGCATTATGAAGAACAAGAAAATTCACATTCTAGAAGCTCAATGAACCCCAAATTAGACCTAAAAAGAAAAATATCAAGAAATACCATAGTCAAATTCTAAATCAAAAGCTAAGGATAGTATGCTAAGAGCAGTGTGAGAAAAATAGTGACCTACAAAGGAAGACCAATTAGACTAAGTTCTGATTTCTTAGCAGAAACCATACAAGCAAGAAGACAATAGGATGGCATGTACAGAAGGCTGAAGGAAAACAATGGCCAACCAAGGATCCTGTTCCCAGCAAAGCTATGCATCAAATATGAAGGAGAAATTAGGTCATTTAAAACAACTACAACAACAAAACCAACCAGGAACTAAAGAATTTGTGAAAACAAGATCAACTCTACATGAAATTTCAAGGGAAATCCTTCACACAGAGACACCAGAGAAAAGTGGATGGATCAAAAACAACAGAAAAAGAAACACAGCAAAATGGTAGCTAGAATGGTAACCTGGCATGTTAGGGAGCTCTGGTGGCCTAGTGGCAAGAAGCTGTGCTGCAATCCCGAAGGTGTGCGGTTCAAATCCATCAGATGCTCCGCTGGAGAAAGCAGGGCAATCTCCTCCTGTGCCAGTGGGATCCAACTTGATAATACAACAACAACAAACAAACAAACAAACAAACAAATAAAACCTGTCATGTCAATAATCACACATAATGAGAATTTACTCAATACACCAGATAAGAGAAAAAGAGTAACAGAATGGATAAAAAACCAAAGCCTATCAATATGTTTCTTACAAGAGACACATAAGAAATGAGGGAAAAGATAGACAAAATATCAAAGGCTGGGGATGGGGTGGGAAAAACTACATCAAGCAAACGGCACCCACAAAAAATCAGGAGTGGTAATATCAATCTCTGATAAAATAGACATCAGGGTGA
>NW_006399756.1:1814216-1817380 GCF_000299155.1 Elephantulus edwardii | reverse complement strand
CCGCTTTACAACAGTGGCACTATGCAGTATTTGTCCTTTTGTGACTGAGATATTTCACTCAGCATAATGTCCTCCAGGGTCACCCATTTTGTTTAATATTTCATGATTTCCTTGTTTTTCAGTGCAGTGTAGTATTCCATTGTGTGAATATACCACAGCTTCTCTATCTATTCATTTATCAATGGGCACTTTAAACTGCCTTTCTTAAGACTCCACAAGATGGATCTACCCTGGAGGCCAAAAATTCAAAGAAACACCAGCAAATCCCCATGGTCATCAAATGGATTCTGACTCGTCGCGCAGGCCTTTGAGTTTCTGAGGCTGTAGATGTTCACGGAGCTGCCCATCTTTCTCCCAGGAGAGACTTCGTGGGTTCACTCTACTGACCTCTCAGTTGGCAGCCAGACTGAAAAGCAGACATTGTGTGCCAATCTTTTAAGTATTAAATAAACCGAACGTCTGGAAACCCAGAAAGGGAGAAATAGGACTGGAAAATTAAGATCTATAAATGTGTAACAAGGCATAATGAGCTGCCCTTTCCATCACTGTGAGAGGAAGAAAAATACTTGACTTTTGCGGGGAGGCGGACCAGGGTGTGACTGTCATGATTCACACTGTCAGTTTGGGGTCTGGGGGTTCAAGCCAGCCAGCTTCCCAGAGCAGCTCTCTATTCTAAATGACTCCTGTTGGTTTTCTTTGTCTTTGTGATTATTTTAGAAAGTGATTCGCACTCCTGAGACAGTGTGAGGCAGAACATGGTTTGAAGAACTGTAATACTGTAACCCAGGGGTAAGTGCTGTTCAATTCATCTGCATTTTCCTCTCCTCTTATGCACATACATTTACATAATTGAGATTAGACTGCATGGGCAATTTTATATCCTGGTATTTTTCACTTAATATTGCATAGTAAAATATTCTACAAGTCATTGAAAATTTTCAAGAAGGATTTTAATGGCTATGGGATTATCTATTGCATGATAGACCACAATTTAACTCTTCCCTATCGTAGGGCTTCATGGACTTTCTTCTGAGACGGTGGGCCGAGGGTTGGACATTTATTTATCACAGCTCGCAGCCTGTCCAGGGAACTCTGGGACTGCATTGTAGGAAGTTGCACTGCTAACCTCAGGCCGGCACTTTTCAGTCGGTTTGAATCTACCAGAGGATCTGAGGGGGTCGCTGCCTTCCCAATGGTCATCAAATCCACCAGCAGCTCCAGGGGAGAAAAGTGGACGATCGCCTGCCGTGAGGGTCACAGCCTCTGAAAACCCAGTGGAGAGCCAGCCATGAGCCACTTCCAACTAGAGCAATGAGGGTTTTTCAAGTGAGATTATAAAAAATATTTCGAGGCAGTTTATTCACAATTTAGCTTCCAAAGGCAAGTTCATGGCTACCAGTGATCATCCGATGCATATCATTTTGTTAAGAATTTTAAACACAGGCATTGTGAGAGACACAGAAATGACAAGCAGAGGGCTTTCCTCTTTGCTACAGCATGAACCACTACAAGTAAACCAAGCTGGACACTAGACCCCAGAAGAAGGGCCCAAGATGCTGTCAGGATGGGATCCCAAACCTGGTATCTGGCAGGGACCTGACAAACTCGTGGTGGATGAGGACACCGGAAAAGAAGGAGCCCAGGACACTGTATCCTCCCACCTCTGCCCCCCAACACCTGCAGTGTGTGTCCTTTACAGTGATGGCAAAAGCAGCCAGCACTGTGGACGCTGCTTCCTCCAACACATGTCCGCTCGCCAGGACTCCGAACTGACTGGACACCAAGGAGCTGGCCTTTTGTTTTTATGTCATTAAAAATGTGGACATTAACTTGATGGTGTGATGCTTTCCTGTCTTTTCTGGGGCACACCTTCCCCCACACTAGGGGTCCCAGTGTTCCTGGCAGACTTGGGCAGGTTAGCGTCACTGCTTCCAGGTGGCATTCTAGCCCAAACCTGTGGTGGCATCGGGCACAGGGTTCAGCTCTCTTTGCCTCTTCCTCCCTGAGGGAGCCCTGGAGGAGGCGGCTCCGTGTGGGCGGGCAGAGAGGACCAGAGCAGGTGCGAGCGCTCTCTGCTTAATCTGTTTTCTGATTTTAATTTTGAGCAGATATTTGACATATTTGGAAATTAAAATTAATTAGGAAAGGATAAGGAAAAAGGCAAGCCATAAATTTGAATTTAGACAAGAACAAATGCACCCAAGGGTTTATCAAATTTAAAGGGGGAAAAAATGGCACAAGAAAGTCATTCTAATGCCTTTTGACTATCCTGGGTGGGCTCTCTTCCGAGATCTCCAGCCACAGACCTTGTGTTTTAATGGGTTTATTGTTGGAGTGGTGGTGGCAGGAATCCTGACACAGTCGTGTCTACAATGGGGGCCTCAGCTGCTGAGGGTGGGAGAGAGGATTCTTCCTGTGGGAGGACGGAGACCCGGGTGGGAGGAGTGGGCAGCTTCAAGGAGGCCGCTGTGCTGGCTGTGTTCCAGACATTGTATGAACCCACAACTTCAAAGATGTGAAAACATCCAAAATCGCCTGCCATCTCTGTATAATTTCCTTCTTCTACCCTCCACCTTGTTCCACTTGGCTGTGCACCTCTTATTCTGGACTGTTACCATACAAATAAGACCTAATCTTATACCCTTCTAAAACCTTAATCTGTTTCAAAGCAGTGTTCACTATCTATCCCCTCTTTTCTTAGTTTCTCCACAACCCTCGCTGTGTAGTATTCCATAACATGAATTTGCTTCATTGTTGATGAGCACTTGAGTTGCCTCCATCTCTTTGCTATTGTGAATAACACACACTAAACATCAGTGCACATATGTCCATTTTGGTGGCAGCCTGGTTTCTTTAGGGTGTTTTCCAAGTAGTGGAATTGCTGAGTCAAATTACATTATTATTTCCAACTTATTGAGAAAGGGCCAGGCTGCCTTCCATAGTGGTTGCACCATTTTACACTCCCACTGATAGTGAATAAGGGTTCCAATATCTCCATAACCTCACCAGCATTTGTTGCTTGCTGCTCTGTTGAACTTTGCTATTGTTGCTGGGGTGAGATGATATCTCATAGTTGTTTTGATTTGCATCTCTCTAAGAGCTAGGGATTTTTAACATTTCTTCATGTTTTTGTTTGGCAAATTATGCAACAACGAATACTTTTT
>NW_006399756.1:1811433-1814058 GCF_000299155.1 Elephantulus edwardii | reverse complement strand
GGAGGGAAGGAAGGAAGGAAGGAAGGAAGGAAGGAAGGAAGGAAGGAAGGAAGGAAGGAAGGAAGCCAACAAAGCAAAATCTGCCTATGAGCCCTCCAGCCCCAGCTATGGGACTCATCTTCACCTCCCAGTCAGAGGCTCTTTCTCAAACCCTGTCTTTCTTAGATGCTGTTAGGGGCCATTGAGGCAGCTGTGACTCCTAGTGACCTCTTGTACAACAGAAACACTGCCTGGCCTCACCTATCCTCACAGTACCTGCTGTGCCCAAGCCACTGTGCCCATCACCGAGTTGCTCTGTTTTGTTGAGGGTCTTTCTCTTTTTCACTGATCTTTCCCCGGCCTGATCTCTTTCTCCAACAATGGACCTCTCATCACAACTTGCCCAAAGTATGTGAGACAAGTCTCCCATCCTCACTTCTCAGGAGTTTCCTGCCGTTCTTTGTCCACGGCAGGTGTGTTTGCTTTACCGGCAGGTCCGTGGCGTGTTCTGCGCTCTCAGCAACAGCACAATTCAGAAAACATGTCTGGAGTATCCCCGTGTTCCTCTACAAGCCCCTGTCCCATTTACACGACGCCTACACAATGCTCTTGTTTATGTGCTCACCGAAGAAAAAGTGCAGCAGAAGTAGTTCAGGTTTCCAGAAGAGATTGTGCTTACAGTAATTCCTGTGCCCAAGATTGTCCAGAAAGTATGTTTTCTCAAAGGGCACACAGTTTGTCTCTTCTGGGGTGGACACATACTCAGGAATTAGTCTTTCTGTCGTCAGGAAAACAGATCCTACTGTGTCATGACTGTTGATCCAAGAGTGGACACCTCTCCCTGTGTAAACGGATGTGTGAATCCTTGCTCCTGTGTCGACCTGTCACGTGTTTAACTATGTAGTCTGAACTGTGCAACCTACACCTTCAGCAACCGTGCTTCCCACCAGGAAAGCTCAAGGCATCATGGCTCTCAGCCCTCATCAAGGTGACCATACGCAGCTCATTTGCTCCTGTCCATTCAGATCCTAGCTTTGTCCAAACTCTTCCTCTGCTGCTGTCCACTGTCTTTGACTAGAAGGACTTAAAATATAGTCATAAAAATGTGAAAAGCAGAATATACATCACAGGAACACAGCTACAGGCAACACTAAGTGCCTGAACAGAATGGGCACCCCAGACAGAAGAGGTCCTGACATTGTATCTGAGACCCCAGAGACTGGCCACCCTGGGACAGAAGTGGCCTGGACCCTGTTTCAGAGACTTTAGATACTCCAGGGAAGTGACCACTGTGGAGTCTCCAGGACTAGATGGCCCAGCTGTGGTCTTCTGTGAAGCGGTGGGAATACCTGGAAATTGCACTGTCGGTGTAATTTTTCCTATAAACCTCAAAGTCCTTAAAACCGTCTAGCACTCGTCTGTCAGTGTGTCATACAGTCGTGACATGCATGTCGCTGAGATGCTGGAAGCGTTGTTAATGGGATTTCAAGTATCGTCAGGATTACCCCATGGTGAACAGCTGTCATCAGAATTTCTGGACTAAAACAGACTAGAAAGGGTTGACCATAAGGCCTTACCAAAAGCAGCGAAATTGTAAGGATGGTACAGGTATGGGAAATGTTTTGCTGCGTTGTACCTAAAGTCACTATTACCAGAAACACTCCACAATACCTTATAGCAACAATAAAAATAAAACCACCACCCACCATGTACTCTCTTCAGTCCACGGGTTCCCAGGCCTCACTTTTTTCTCCTGAATCTCCAAATCTGTGATAGTCTGACCAAGGGAATTCTCAACATGCTTACCTGGCAAATACATCCCTCAACTAGTCAATATTTTGGGAAGTAATTCTGCTGGTGTTATCAATAAACTTTCTCAAGATGCAAATGTTATCCTAATTTTATTATTTGACAGCACAGATTTATCGTCTGAGCCACTCATGTGCAGATCAAGGAAACACAAATAAGGCTGGTTGTCATTGTTCTACCGTGGGAAGGTGGAACCCGGCCTGAGAAGTAAGGACCAAGTCTCCTGGCAGCACCCGCACACAGGAGCGGTGTCCGCAGAAGTGACTTTTCCTCAGTAGAAATCATTCTACACAATATAACAGCGTCAGGGCACATAACAGTCCATGCCAAGAAAATGAGAAGAAGCAGACTCGGTCATCCCGCGGTCCACTAAGTTACCAAACATGTTGGCTCTCAACTGACCCGCAGGGATGGTAAGAACTTAGATTTGGATGGAAATCAAATGCTGCTTAATGATCAAGACATTAGTTGTTCTTCCAGTCAGTTAATTTCCTCCTCTTTTAACACCGGTGAGTGTGGCTCTAGTCCCTGAGCCCTGGGCCACTCCGCAGAGGCACTGAGGTTCAACTGTACAATGAGAATCTGGGGGTGTCTCCATCGTAGGCCCTGTGTCTCTGTAAGAAGTGGCTCACAGAGGTGATGTGGCTCTGACCAGGGTGTCTTGACTCTGGGAAGACTCTTCCAAGAGTATGAAGGGACAACTGTCACTGCTGAGTACGAAGAGGGGCCCTAATATATCCAGTCAGTGCTAGTGTCGGGGTGGTGACCAGGGGGGTGGCAAGGGGGGCTAACCAGGGGGTTGTAACCAGGGGTGGTAATGGGGGTGGTAACCAGGGG
>NW_006399756.1:1794101-1811129 GCF_000299155.1 Elephantulus edwardii | reverse complement strand
AGGAGGTGGTAACGGGGGTGGGGGGGCTGTGACCACGGGGGCGGTGACCATGGTGGCGGTAACCTTGGTGGTGCTAACGATGCCAGTGACCTGAAGTGTGGAATTGGTAGGACAAGAGCAGTCCCAGTGAGGTGTCCTCTGACGGCAGACGCAGGGACGTCGGATCACCACCTTCTCCCTCTGCTCTCCTACGTGCTTGAGACATTGTATAATAAAACACTGCTTCGTTCATGCCAGCCTACATCTCACTGGAGCCAACTGAAGATGAGAAAAAGCTAAGAATAAAGGCTTTAAAACACAGCGACCTCTCAGCCAGCCTCTGGTGTGCACAGAGGTGGTCAGTTAGGAGCTGTAGGTCCACATGCCCAGCCTTCTCCTCTCCCCTTCCCGGGCTGGACTTTCACATTGAATCTCCTCACACATTTATTGAGCCCACACTCCCTGCTCCTCAGTCAGGCAATGACCACTCAGCCAGTCACTGAGCTCAAGGGGTGCTGCACTGAGGGACCTAGTGGCTGGAGCAGATGAAGACTCCCCAGATTCAAGTCCCAGAGGTCACTCACTGCCCACTCTGGGTGCTTATAGAACAGACCTCTCTCCTCTCCCAATGTCTCCCAAATAGCTTCCATTTGGTGTCACCACTGCTGAGAACATGATGGATTTATAAAGTATATATGACGACCATGAGACTCTCTTGGGTACTGGAGGCTTGAATTCAGAAGTGATAAAATCGAAACTCCAACCTTGCACAGAGGCACAGTGAGGAGAAGAGGTCAGCCAAGGTCATTCTGAGGACATGCTGGGCTTGGAGGACAGAGAACACTGAGCTTCCCTGAGTTGTGGGCACAGCCACTGGCCCATCTGGAGATTGGAGACCCTGGCAGGGAGGTCGCTGCTTCTAATCTGCAGACTAATCCTGGGGCAGAAAGGACTTTAAATCTGACACATTTTTAAAAACTTTAATTTTATATAGGTTTGCATACAAAATTCATATAAACTGTGTTTCACACTTTCCCTCATTCATATTGTGTTTTACACAATCTGTCGCATACATTGTGTTTTAGAAACTTAATGCCTATTGTACTATGCCCACCATTACCCCATCTTTTCTGGTCCCCCTCAGATCTTTCCCATTTCCTTTACTTCGTCCCACCACCCCTTAAACTGTGTGACCCTGTGACTTGCTCTCTCCGCTCTCACCCCTTTGCCCCTTGAGCCCTCGTATACATTTTACTAGTTATCCTTCTATTTTTACAATAAGGTCTCACGCAATTTTTGTGCTTATGAGACTGAGTTAGTTCAGCATAATGTTCTTCAGTCTCTCCCAAGTGATGCAGTATTTTTAAAAATCATTGCTCCTGAATACTGTGTAGTACTCCATCACGTGTGTGTACCACAGTTTCCTAATCCATTCAGTTGTGGTTGGACATTTGGGCTGTTTTCATGTTCTTGTGATTGTGAATAACACGGCTATAAACATTGGTGTACAAAACTCTGTTTATGTCTCAGTTCTAATTTTCTTGGGGTGTATTCCTAGCATTGGAATACTGAGTCATATGGAATTTTTATGTTCAGCTCTTTGAGGAAACACCAAACTGCCTTCCCGGGTGGTTATACCATTTTACAAGTCCACCAACAGTGTATGAGAGTTCCAATCTCTCCATATCCTCTCCAACTTTTACTGTTTGCTGTTCTGTTAGACTTTGACACTGCTGCAGGGGTGAGATGGTATTCCTTTGTGGTTTTGATTTGCGTCTCTCTGACTTTCAGTGATCAACCTGACGTACTTCACATGAACATGCTTGTAGACATCAGCTAAGAACACAGAGGCTCACGGAAGTGAGCACATAGTTAAGATCCTCCCCACCCCCGTCCTGAGGATATTTTCATTATTTGATAAGGATTTAACTGGATTTTAACTACCTCCCAAGATAGTTCTTTTAAACTGTTTTAATACCTTCCTGGCTTAATACATTATATGGTGCATAATCAGGTTGTATATTCTCTGTCCTATCTCTGCCTGAGAAATAAGAATATGGGATTATAACACCACCTTTGCAGGGCAATTCAAGGCTGCATTCACAGAGCGGAGGCAGGTCTTCCAGGCACAGTCTGGACCTGGGGTTCCCTGTTTCCCGCTGTGAGCTCATCCTGTCCCCACTCACAGGAGAGTAAGGATTCTAGACAACTTGGCCACAGTCGCCAGCTAACAGTCAGCTGTCCTGAACGCCATAGACACTGGGCTTAAGCAGTGGACTGTCTGCTCAGGGCCCTGGATAGGAAGGCATTCAGGTGCTCTGTAAGATCTGAGCGAAGCTGTAACGGAAGTCCAACCCTAACCCAGCTCCACAGACCCAGGCAGGAGAAGAGGCTGGTCCAGGTTGTTGTGGCTGAGGGAAGAGAAATGGTTTGAAAGACATTTATTGTCTCAAGGTCCAGAAATTAAAGTCCAAATCAGAGTCTGGTGTGCTAGCTCCTTCCTTCCTGGGACCCCGGCCCAAGCACTCAGCTCCTCTCCTTGACTCAGTTTGTCTGCATCAGAAATGGGATGATAAAGCTGTCATGTGTGTCTGGTGAAGATGGAAGGGGTTACCTGTCTCACACACTGTCTGGCAGAGTGGACACTAAGACATTTTGCCGCCCCCTCACACTTCACCAGAGATCTCAACCCAACTTCCCAGAAAAAGGATTCAGAGACCTCAACTTCCCAGAGAAAGGATTCTGGTGGTGGTGGAGTTAATTACTGGACTGTCTTATGAAAGGTTCAAATCTATCTGGTGACTCGGGGAGAGCAACCAGCAATCTCTCCTGTAAAGACAAAACCACGAATCAAATCACCGCCATCCACTTGATAGCCACTCTGTAGGACAGCAGAAGCGTCCCATTGGCTTCCCAAGGCTGGCATGTCTTTAGAAACAGATCACCTCGTTGATCCACCATGGAGCAGTTGGTGGGTTCAAACCATCGACCTTTTGGTTACTAGTCAAATGCTTATTCGCTGTCCCACCAGAGTTCCTTTCCACACAGACACAGCCTAGAGCATCCTCTGGGGCAGATCTCCTTTGCCATCTGGGCTGCTGGGCATGAGAATGAGTGTCACCCAGTGCCAAGGTCCTCACCTCCATCTCCAGTCAACACAGGACTCTTGGAGGCCAGGGGCTGCCTCCCACCCGTTTCCAGCCCGTATGAGGCCGAGGTCTGGGGAAACATGGCTGTCCCACCGTCCCCTGCTGAGGGATGGACAGTGTCAGAGAAACCAGGTGGCCGGGTGACCTTGTGTGGAGAAGACTCAGCTATCCTTCTATCTGGGGAAACTTCTCAGCCCCCGGTGGTCAGGCAGGCTGAGGGGGTGCTGGGAAGAATGACCAGCAAGACCCACAGCTGACTGTCCACGGCAGCAGGGAGGGAGGCACCGCTTGGCCCAGGCGTCAAGCTGTGTGAACGGGCATCTGCAGCCTTAACGGGCCATTTCCATCCCTGAAATACAGTATCAGTTGCAAGAGATGATGCATATGGCACGGAATGTTTATTATGTGTAGAACCATAATAAATATTTCTTTTATATCCTAAATAAAACCTAAAAGTTCTGAGGGTTTTGTGGGCTTCTTTTATGGCCTCCTATTACGGCCTCGGTCCTGTGATTTAGCCACGATTTAGTGACAGTGAATAAGCCACAGGCAGCTTTTCTGGTCCAGAGCCCGGAATGGGCAGGTGCCAGCTCCCTGTGCAGAATGGTGCATGGCCACCACTGCCCTAGCTGGTCAGCTCCTGCGGGAGGAGGTCAGTTCTGGCAAATGACCACGTATGCAGTCCCTGCGCGGCTGCAGGGTTAGATAGGAGGCCTCTGCTCAGATCACTGAGGGCAGCACGAGGAGATAAAAGATAATGTGGGCGAGACAGTGCATTTGAAGAGCGGGCTTCACTCCTGTGAGCAGAGCCGCAGAAAAATGAGCCTGTGCCTGGCTGTCTCTGCCCCTGGCTGTGGTTCTTGGGGAAATGGGGGGAGATGCGATACTCAGAAAGACAAGTTAGTTATTGCAAGAAGCACACAGGAGCCCTCATTTCGGCCCCGTGCTGGCAGAATTGAGAGTAACACGGAGCGCCCCAAGGAAATGACCACAAAGATAAACGGTGTAGAATCACCCGCAGAAGCCAGGGCCACCATCTTTCTGAAAGTAAAGATTTGCCTTTTCCAGGAAGATCAGGCTGTTTTCACCTCATAGGCTCCTGTCTCCTGGAGACTGTCAACACCTCCGTGCCAAGCAAGACAGGGAATAACTTAGGGAGATTCCACACCAAAGTGGGGTCCCAGAGAGCTTTGGGGGGGCTGCCAACACCGGGCTTGAGCCTCACCATTAGGACACCTCCAGGCAGGACACCTCTGCAATGGTGGCATGAGAAGGCTGCGGACTGCTGGAGCTACACCAGAGTGGGTGCGCGGACAGGGGCCGTGTGTGTACACACACACACACACACACACACACACACACACACACACACACACGGTGTCCGCAGGAGCTGGGGAAGCACATCCTGCTCCAACACATCATCCCTGACGCCCAACAGGACAGGGGGGCACAGCGTCTGGATCCAGGCCCTGTTCTCAAAGAGGTACAAAGCCAAAGGGTGTGAGTCCAGGTCTTCTTACATGTGGCGCTCTGCTGGCCTTCAGGACTGTGATGTCGACATCTCGTCAGGCCGGCTGGCTTGTCTGACTGAAGATGTAACCGCAGGGTGGTGATGGAGAGAGTGTGGGAGAAAAAACACCAGGCAGCCTCCACAAACAAAGTCGTTCTTTTTTGGCCACTGTTTGTTCAGTGTTGGTCTTCCAGCTCCTCCAGGCCCGGGAATATATCAAGGGCCCCAGGAAGGGGACAGCAGGGCCTCCAGGGTGGGTCCAGCCATCTAGTGTGGTATCACCTCCCTTGGTCCTCACTCAGCTCTTGTCCACAGTTCTGGGAATGACCCCATGACGCCCAAGCCTGGTGCCTGAAGCATCCACTTACGTTTCAGAATTGGATGACGAGAGAGACCGCGTGCACACTGCTGCCTCCAGCTCCTGGGGGGCAGCGGACGGCTTGGCCCAGTGGAACTGAAGCTGTCGCTCAGCTGCTCGTTCTGGCGAGAGTTTGCCTTCAGCTTTCTCTGTTAGCAGCCATCACAGTGGTGCTCACAGCAGAGTGTAGGGACGGGCTTTGAGGAGAACGAGCTGCAAAGTCACTGGGTTACAAAGTTCTGCATGTGAGCAGGGAGGGCTGAGAGCAGAACAGCAGCTGTTTTCATTCGTGGTTTGCACGCAGAGGTCAGGACAGGCTGGGAGCCCTAGGCAGCTGGATTGGATGTGACTTCTCATTCCAGGACACACCTCTCCCTCTGTGAGCTCTCACCCCCACCGAGAGGAGCCTGCACCTGCACAGCCGGTGCCCATGACACAGGCCTGGGCTCACTCAGATGGGCTCCACAACAGCCCTGTGCTGGGGAGCTTGTCGGGTAATGGGTGGGCGGAGCTAGGCAGCTCTGAGCTAGGGCTGCCCGCTCCCAAGGAATCAGCCCATTGATGGCACCTCCTGACCACTGGAGCCACCTCTGCAGGGCAGAAGGCAGGGTAGGAGCCACAGTGAAGAAACCTCTTTGTGTGTGACTTGGTTTGTAGTCCCACAAAAGATATGTCAAAGTCCTAAATTCTAGGACCTATGGAACAGACTTAACTTGGAAAGAGGGCCTTTGCAGATGTAATTAGTCAAGTTAAGAAAAAGCACAGAAGAGGGGTGGGTAGGAATCAAGCAAGAGTATTGTCTTCAGGAGAAGGTTAAACAGAAATCTAGACCCAGAGAGAGAACACAAATGGGAGACGGCCAGGGGCAGAGGCCACGGGCTGCCCAGGGCCACTAGAGCGCACAAGGCAGGACCCACCCCTAACGCTTCTGGAGGGACACGGCTTACAGGCTTGGGATCGGGTTTCTGACCTCTAGAACCACGAAGGACCACGTTTCTGTTGTTCAAGCAGCAATCTTTGTGATTCTTGTTACAGTGGCCCTCAGTAATTATCACGCCCATTGATTTCTCCAAACTGAGCATGAATTTAACCTACACAACAGGAGCAGAAGTGACAGTCAGTCACATGGTGACAGCTAAGATCGGCCTCGGGTTTGAGAGAAGATGTTCATGCTTCTAAAGACAGATGTATTGCTGAGAGGGGGAGATCTGAGTCTGTGGTTGGGTCATCACTCATCTCATCTCATCTCATCTCATCTCATCTCATCTCATCTCATCTCATCTCATCTCAGTGACTTGGAGCTGTGGTCTGCGGTTCCACTGGTCTTTCTCAGACCCTTAACCCTGCCATAGCCAAGGTGTCCAACAAGGGCTTGTTGGTCTTTCTCAGACCCTTAACCCTGCCATAGCCAAGGTGTCCAACAAGGGCTCGTTGACCAAAGGAGTGAGTTTCCTTTGGCATGTAGAATGCTGTTTCATTTTGCTCCACACTTGGCTCCCATTCTGTCCACTGTGGTCCATTTAGAGTGGGCAGTGTCAGTGGCTGGGCACCTCTACCTCTTCTGGTATCAGGGCCATGGAAGCTAAGCTTGATGTGGTCTGTTAGCTTTTAGAATGCAATTTTAAAAAATTGTTTTGGGAAACAGAAAATGGAAGTAAAAGGAGTGGCGGACAAGTTTCCTGATAAAGACTTGGAGTTTTCCAACTCCACTCTCTCAAGTCACCTTTAAACCGTCACTGCTGTCTCCTGCCTCTCCTCCTTAGTGGGAATGCTCTCCTCCACAATACCCACCCCCTCCATTGTAGACACCCCTTTCTTTTCTCAGGTGGGACCACTCACTACCCCTCCCAGCCTCATTATTCCCTGTAAGATGAGTGCAGTGGTGTTGAGAAAATTACATTCTGTAAGCATCCTTCCATACCAGTGAGTCCCAGCAGAGGCATTGCTTATAAACCTGACAGTGTTTTTAAAACTCATCAGATTCTTTTAACCTGGTTCACACTTTAACTACTGGATGGAGGAAGCACAAAGAACGCAGAACCAAAGCATTTAGAGAGAAAGCCAAATGAACAAGTTTCCATTACTACTGCTAATGGGCTGTTTGAAAAACATCCTTTCAGTCAAGCAACAAGTAAACGAGTGAGACGATCAACACTTAGGAAGAAAATGAACACTTAACAGGTGGAGATTAGGATATTTATCACAACTGAATATGCGTCAGAAATGAGTAGGACATGGCCTTATCGGGCTTATTGTCCCTTTTTGAGGCAGCAAACATCCTACAGGACCTCTTTCTTATGACCGCTGGACTAAGGCTCCTAAGACCTGGTGCCTTAGCTCCTCTCCAAGCTCTGGAGGACCCTGCCTGTGGGTGGGAGACTCACGGAGCAGGATCAAAGAACTAGGCTTTCTGAGGGGCGCTTGCCCCTTGGCAAGAAGCTCTCACACAAATGAAAGCACACATTCCGCATCTTCAATGAGGTGATGGAAACTGTCAGTCAAAAGAGGAGAAATGACGCAGAGGCTCGAGAGACCACACAAGCCAAGGCCAGATGTGCAGCTGTGCAGAGGAGCCTCTGACTGGATGACAGAGCGACAGTGTACAACCCAGAGACAGCCTGTGAGCTGGGAGATAAGGAGGCGGTGATAGGGAGAGACCCATCAGATGTCCAACACCTGGAGGTTGACGGAGAGGTAAACCCACCCACAGACCAGGCTGTGAAGCTGTTGGCCTTCGGAGCATCAAAGGCAGGTTTGCATGAAGAGGGAGGCAGCGTGGTTTGTCTCCCTTCTTCTTCATCTGGGGCTTGCAGGGAGCATACACTGACCGCCTCCGCAGAATACACACCTCGGTTCCCTGCTCAATCCAGCCTGAGATACACAGCAGCTCGACTTCACCCAAGTTAGTCAAGCAACACTTAAAACCAAAGTGAAGTACATAAAGAAATGATGGCTAAAAAAGAATTTCAAATGGTCTACTGTGCCTCCAGAATTATAAGGAAATGAAAGCAAAACCTCCCCAAATATTCGTTACTTCAGCTGCTCTTATTTGAAGTATAGCGCGTCTCGAGATAGAAATCGGCTTTTAAAACTCAACTTCTCCCTGAGGACTTGCTGGCTGCATCTGGACAGGTATTGATTTCGATGTTATTGATAGTGATACCTAGATAAGGGGAAGTAGATAGTGTGTAGATGTTACGTGGTTGTTAGGTGCTGACGAGTCGAGTATGACCCGTAACAATCCCATGAACAATAGATCTAAATCGTGCTCTGTCCTGGGCCATCCCCATCACTGACACACTTGAGCCCATTGCTGCGGCCACTGTGTCAGTCCATCTGGTTAAAGGTCTTCTTCTCGTCACTGACCTTCCACCTCTCCAAGCAGGATGTCCCTCTCCAAGGAGCAGCCTCTCCTCAGATGGGCCCTGCACCATAATTTTTCATATTTCTGATTTGCTGTCAGAATAGAGAAACTAAACCACAGGAAGATGGTCCAGGAGCAGAAGCTCAGAGACAAGGAACCTCCTCTAGAACTACTAGAGAGAAAACACACTCCATTCGAGCTGGTCCCTGCGGTTCACACTGGGGTCTCCTAAACGGCAGGACTTATCTGTCAGTTTGTGGCACTGGGAGAATGTTCTGCAGGTTGCTAATTACATTATAGCTTAAGTAGCTGTATTCTTGTTTATCTATCATAGTTCTTATTAGGACAGTATTGTCTGTCAATTTGAGCTACTAAGGTAATCTGTAGGGGTGGTGATGCTGAAAGTTGTGTTACTGGTATGTCAAATGCCAGAAGGGTCATCCATGGTTCATAGGTTTTAGTAAAATTCCAGATTAAGACAGACTAGAAAGCAGGGTTGGTTATCTGCTTCTTAAACAGCAGGCTTCTGACAGCTCTATAAACACCATAGAAACATGGATAATTTGAGGTCAAGCTGAGATTGGAAGTCAATCAAAATGAGAAGAAATATTTGCAAACATCCTTAAATAGTTGGAACACAGAATTCACAGAATATGAATGTTGGAAAACTAGAAGTGGTGAATAAGGAAAAGGAATGCATGAATATTGGCATTTTAGGGATTAGTGAGATGAGTTGGACTAGCTTTAGCCACTCTGAATAAAAAATCAGATGGTATATTATGATGAAAATTCAAAACAGAAGAAACATGGAGCTGCATTCACAGTCAAAGAGACAATTTCAAGTTCTATCCTGAAGTATGATGTTGTGAGTAATAGGATATTATCCATATGCATAAGGATAATCTGTTAATACAATTATTATTTAAATATACACCCCAACAACTAAAGCCAAAGAGGAGGAAATTGAATATTTTTATCAAAGTTTGGAGTCCAAAATTGACCAAACATGCAATTAAGATATGTTAATGATACTTAGTGACTGGCATGCAAAAGTAGGAAACAATGAGAAAGAAACGGTAGTTGGGAAGTACAGATTTGTGACAGATACCAGGTCAGAACTAGAATGATTTTATCATTTATTCATCATAAATACTCTTTTGAGAAATCATAAACTGTGACTTTACACATGGACTACACCTGACAGACTGCATAGGAATCAGACTGACTACATTTGGGGAAGGAATCTTTGGTGAAGCTCAGTTATCAGCAGGCCAGGTGCTGATTATGAAACAGATTATCAACTGCTCATCGGTAAGTTCAAATCGAGGCTGAAGGAAAGCAAATCAAGTCCTCAAGAACCAAAAGATGGCATTGTGTCTATTCTACCTGAATTTAAAAACATCTTAAGAACTGATTTGATGCATTGACCAGTAATGATTGGAGACCAGATAAGTCGTGGGATGCCATCAGGAATATCATCCAAAAATAGAGCAAAAGGTCACTACAAAGACAGAAGAGGAAGGAAAAACCAAAAGGGATGTCAGAAGAGACTGAGAATTGCCCTTGAGTGTCAAGAAGCCAAAACAAAGGGGGGAAAGTTGAAGTAAAAGAGCTGAATAGAAGATTTTAAAGGGCAGCTCCAGAAGACAAAGCAAGGTATTGCAGTGGAATATGCAGAGAACTGGAATTGGAGAATACAAAGGGGAAAATTCGCTCAGTATTTCTCAAGCTTAAAGAACTGAAAAACAAAATCAAGCCTCAAGTTGCAACACTTAGAGATGCTATGGAGGGGAAAAATCTTCAATGATCCAGGAAGCATCAAAAGAAGATAGAGAGAATACACAGAATCATTGCATATATTTTAAAAAAATAATGGATACATTGAAATATTTCAGGAAGTACCATATGACCAAGAGCCAATGGTGATGAAGAAAGACGTTCAATGTGCACTGAAGGTATTGGCAAAAACTGAGGATCCAGGAATCAACGTGATAGCAATTGACATGTTTCAAATAACAGATGGCAGCGCTCCATGTGCTCACCAGTCTGTGCCAGGAAATTTGGAAGAAAGCTACCTGGCTGACCCTGGAAGAGATCCATATTTCTTATCCTTCCCAAGAAAGGTACTCTGACAGAATGTGGAAATTATCAAACAATATTATTAATATAACATGCATGCAAAATACTGAGGGTAATGAAGAACAACTAGAACAGTACTTACACAGAGATTTGCCAGAAGTTCACGCTGGATTTAGAAGAGACCATGGCACCAGGGATATCATTGCTGGGGTCAGATGGATCCTGACTGAAAGTAAAGAATACCAGAATAATGCTGATTGTATTTTATTGACTATGCAAAGGTATTTGACTGTGTGGGTCATAGTAAATTATGGCTAATTTTGGGAAGAATGGGAATCTCATAGCACTTAAGTGTAATCATGAAAAACCTATTCCTAGGCCAAAAGGTGGAAGAAATGAGAACAGAACACTACATAGTTTAAAATTAAGAAGAGTATGTGCATCAAAGTTGTATCCTTTCTCCATAGCTGTTCAATCTGCATGCTGAGCAAATTATTCTAGAAGCATTTACTCTATGAAGAGGAATGTGGCATCATCAATAACCTTCATTATGCTTGTTATAAAGCTTCATCTCACATACTTTGGGCATGTTGCTAGGAGAGGTTATTCCTTGGAAAGGGACATTATGCTTGGAAGTGTGAATAGACAGCAAAAGAGAAGACCCTCAATCGGGTGGATTGACACAGTGACTGTAACAATGGGCTCAATTATGTTAGAAACTGCAAGGGCAGCACAGGATAGGGCAGGGTTCAGATCTGCTGTTCATAGGGTCACTATTAGCTGTACTCAACTCAGTGAATGGCAACAATAATATGCAAAAAATATGTGAGATGAAGCTCCCTTATCTTTGCCTCTCAGGAGCACTCTGGCTGTCCTTTCTCCAAAACATACCTAGTTGTTCTTTTGGTAGTCTACGGCTTATTCAATACTGTTCTCCAACACCACAGCTCAAAGGTGTCAATTCTCCTTCTGTCATCCTTCTTCATAGTCCAGCTCTCAGATGCATAGCAAGTAATTGAAAAGACTATCTAGATGACACGAACTTCCTTGCTGGAAATGAGGAGACTTGAAGTGCTTGTTGCAGAAGATCAAAGACTACGGCTTTCAATGCGGATTGCATCTCAACGTCAAGAAAACAAAATTACTCACCATCAGACCTTTAGACTGCCATAAATACTGCCTGATGCCACTGTTGTAAAATAGAACTGACATCGGGGTTGGGAGGGAGACTAAGAAAGATGAGATAAATAATGTATACTGCATTGAAACAGATGAGGGAGAAAACTGTTTGAAAGGGATATGTGATTAGGTATTTTTGTCATGACAGGAGTCCAGAACGAAGGCTGCATAGTGGAGTGGACCTGGGAGGAGGGATTATAAAACAATGAAAGAAGTTTTCTTTTACTTTTCCAAGAGAAGAGTGTACTTGGGGGGAGGCAGGGAGAAAAGTGCAACAATGAATGAATGGAAATCCAAAGCCTCTGTAAATTTTCATTGAAATTAATAATCTAAAAAAGGTAACATCACGATAGATGGAGAAAATACTGAAATTATCAACAACTCCATCTTACTTGGACCCACAATCAACACCTTTGGTAACAGTAGTCAGGCGATCAGTAGTCAGTAGGTAGACAGGTAAGTAGATTAGAGAGAGATAGATAGATTGACATAGCAAATAGGTAGGTACATAAAAATGTAGACGGCAAGGGAATAGATGGATGGGTAAACGGATGGATGGATGGATGGATAGATAGATAGAAACATCAATGTAGCTAAAATGTAATAATATCCATGATTATACATTTTAAAATAATTTTACTATGATTATGTGACCAAAAATATGAGTTCCCAAACACTTGGATTACAAGCGCTAACACCTGTCATCCTTCTGCAGCCCCTGTGTGTGCGCAGGTCACGAGTTTCTCGCGTTTTTCCGGCACAAACACTGGCATTGTTTTATCTCCTACATCCTCCTGCTAATAACACCATTTCTGCTGTGATTTGGGTGGCTGTGAGGCCTTGATAACTGCTGTTTGAGTGTGATGACGGTAATGATGATTGCAGTGATTGTGACAAGAAGCAGATGGGCTGCTCCACGGCTGTGACTGAGGAGAGTTTGCCGAGGCATCGTCAGAAATGTCTGGGTGGAGGCAGCAAAAAACGCTGAAAATGAGAGCAGCCACAGTGGGACCCACGTCCAGCCTGGGCGTGAGGAGCCAGGAGGGGACCTTCCCTGATGGTGTCAGTAAGGCTGGTGTCACTCAGTGCCACCATGGTGCCGCCTTCTCCATGCACCTGCTTCCATATCAGACCACACCTAACCCTTAAAATCTTTAGGATTATTTTTCACGCAAAATAACATGTGGTAGACATGGTCATAAATGGCTTACGTGTAATATTTCTTTATTTCTATAAACACTGATGACAAAATTGCCTTAAGGTCTTTTTCTATTGATTCCCATTATTAGCAGTTGAACAAAAGCCTGAGTGCTAATCCTCCTTTTCCATTAATTACTGCTTCCCTCTCAAAAAGTTACTGATATAGGTTCCCAAAGACTACTTAGCCTGGGCTTATAGTCAAACATGGAAACTTAATAAAGTGAGGGGCTCGGAAGACACTGGTGGTACTGAAGGCAACATGAGTGCTTGAAATGTGTGCGGATGAATCCACCTGACTGGAGAGATCATCGTAACCAGGCCACAGCAGACCTATCACGAGCACTTTTAAGTAGAAGAGCATAGTGTTTTAGCCTTGTGTGTATATTGTTCCATGTAAGTTGGGCTTAGAAAAAGTTTATGCTCTTATAACTGTAGGGCTAGAGACTGCCATTTTTCTGTCTCCTCCTGTGACAGTGTTACCTCACGTGGTCTATGCCACCCTCTCCACTCCCTGAATGAAGTCACTTCATCCCCAAATCCCAAATAGGCTGCAGCAAGAGGACAGGTTTTCTGGCTCGATATCAGGTCTTGGACAGTAGCAGCAGCCGTCGTCAGTGCAGGCCCAGCAGAGATGGAGGGAGGCAGGGTATTAGCATCCAGATTCTCTGTCCTCTCTCCCTCCAGCCCTTGATTGGCATGAGTACAATTCCCTCCCCCTAAATACACATATATAATAGGAAGAAATACTACC
The DNA here is from genome assembly GCF_000299155.1 of Elephantulus edwardii. NCBI lineage: Eukaryota > Metazoa > Chordata > Mammalia > Macroscelidea > Macroscelididae > Elephantulus > Elephantulus edwardii. The sequence continues at coordinate 1,797,560 of NW_006399756.1, read as the reverse complement.
TGATCCCCCATGATCTGATAAACCAGAGAGCTGTGAAAAAATTAAGGGTCGAATACAAGATCTCTTCATTCCATGACAGTCCTGATGAATATTGGGAAGTTTCCCAAGTATGTGGCCTCTAATGCCTTTTACCCCACTAGGAACAAAAGGAGAGGAGAGCAAGTCAAGACAGGGGTCTCGGTGCCACTGAGGAACAACCACCAGGAGCGCAGTGCATCCTTTTGAATTCAGGTCCATGTGAGGAAGTTTCTTGACACTGGGGAAGGCCAAGGTGCATGGAGCTCTCCAAGAACCCCTGGTCTACATAGGCTGTTGGATACAAGGACCTGCTCCAGAGCCTACAGAGAGAGGGCCTTCTTTAGAGGTGGCACCCAGTTTTAGACGTTTAGCCTCCAAAATGTTAAGAAAATTAGCTTGTTTGTTAAAGCAGTTCACTTGTGGAACTTCTGTTACAGCAGCACTGGATAACTAAGATACAGACGACGCTCCCCCAGAGAAAACCAGGTGGAAGCCTGAAGTGGAGGAAGCGCAGGGGTTGCCGTTTATGGCACCCTCTGATACCAAGGGTGGCCAGGGAAGACTGAGCATGTCCAACCCCCAGCCTCTGAGTATGTGCCATTGTGGGTGAAGACAAACTTGTGGCCCAGGACAAGAGATAATGAAGTCATCTTACTGTAATGTGAGGTTAATTCAGAATGTGCACTGCAACTGATCAGGTAAGAATAAGGGACGATGAAGGAGCAAATGGTTAATGTTTCATCATACGTACTCCGGCTGCTATTTTCAGAGACTGTCATGAATTTGAGATGATTGTCAGCGTTTCCATCCATACATCCTGTCTTTTTCCCAACTGTCAACACTTCAAGGCTGTTCTGCTTCGCTTTAGAGCCTGTGCATTGAGTGGTCCTTATTCACGGAGCGGCTGCAGGTTCCCACTGATCAGTGCTAAGAGTAGCGTGTCTGGGTGATAGGGCACGAGCTGTGGCTGCAACCACTTCCCCTGGAAATGAGTTTGTAGATCAAAAGGGACATATGGGAGAACATAACTATGGATCAGCCGTTTTATGAAATATATTGATTGTGGTGATGGCAAAAGCTCTTCAGCAAAAGAAAGAAAATGCGCTGCTGGGACATACATTTCTGCGGGAAACTGTTATCCTCTCAGGGACGAGAGTAGAACAGCTGGATTCGCGACAGTGGAACTCTGTCCTGGTCTCGACGGGCAGTGTCATTAACGGTGAACACCTTTTCTTCCTGCCATCATGGCCACTCTGCTGGTTGATCCTCTGAGACTGGTTGCTGTTCACAGCACTGAACGTCATGCCCACTTGATATCTGAGAACTTTTCATGATGTAGACTCTAGGGAATAAATGCCTGGGTACCCTGTGGTCATTGCAACTCCTCCTATCTGGAGGATCTCTTTATCAGTGACCTTCAAGCTAATGTTTTCCAGATCTCTGACCTGCTAGCTACCTGATTCGCCTCAGTCCATAAATCATGGTAGATTTAGAGCTCAGGATACACCCATCTCCTTTCTAGGGTGGTCAGCAAAGTGTACAGCTCTGTTATTTGTACAGTCTTAAATTCCAGCTACTTTGATCATTGCCCTTCATGAATATTCATAGCAGTAGGGACTTTTGCAATCAGTACTGGCACACAGGACTTTCAACTACTAACCCCAGCCTACACTTTTCCTTCTCTGTTGACTGGTGATTAAAAACTCACCCTGAGGCAGAGGCAAGGACCAAGTGCCCCACAAGCAAGGTAAGCATGTGGAGAGGACATCAGCATAGCCGGGGCCTTGACTGTCCAAAGCAAAATTCAAAGCCAAGCAGATGGGACATGAGGAACAGCAAAAGAGAGCTGGCAGGACACTGAATGAAACTGGAACCCGCTCAAGTGCATGCAACTATGCCTGCCAGAAGCAAAGTTTTCACAGGGTCACACAGGGTTTTTAAACTACAAGGCTCTGACCCTGTCAATACCTTCACTGACAGTGTCCACCCATGCAATCAGAACTCCTTATCTTAGTGGCTCTCTTGGGGAAGTACTATTTCTTTCTAACAAATAAGAAAAGGAAGTCCTGGGCCAGATGGCTTCACAGTTAAATTCTACCAAGCATTCAGTGAAGATCTATCACCCATTCTACTTGAAGTATTTAAAAGAATGGAAAAGAAGGAACACTCCCAGAGTCATTTTATGGAGCAAGCATAACCTTAATACCCAAACCAGGCAAAGATATTATCAAGAAAGACAACTATAGACAGGTATATCTCATGCATATAGATGCAAAAATCCTTAGCAAAATACTGGCCAATAGAATCAACAGCACATAAAAAAAATAATAACTCATCATGACCAAGTGGGATTCATAATAGGTATGCAAGGATGGTTCAACATAAGAAAAATAATCAACATAATTCATCACAGTAACAAAGCAAATAAGAAGAACCACATGATCTTAGCAATTGATGCAGAAAAGACCTTTGATAAAATCCAACACTGCTTCCTGGTTAAAATATTCATCAAAATAGGAATAGAAGGGGATTTCTTCAACATAGTCAAAAGTATATATGCAAAACCAAGAGTTAATATCATTTTCAATGGAGAAGGAATAAAAGCAATCTCCTTCAGAACAGGGACTAGACAAGGATGTCCACTGTCCCCACTCCCATTCATTAGATATCCTATTGTATTAGAAATATCTGCTAAGGCAATATGACAAGAGAAGGAAACAGAAGGCATCCAGATTGGAAAAGAGATAACAAAACTGTTGCTATAAGCAGATTACATGATAATGTACACAGAGAACCCAAAAGACTCCACAAAAAAAAACCTGTTAGAATTAGGTAGCAGACCAGTTTAGTAGAGATACAGGATATAAGGTCAATACACAAAAATCTGTAGGATTACTCTACAGTAACAAAGAAAACACAGATAAGGAAACTAAGAAAGCAACACCACAAATTGAGATACTTAGGAATAAACCTAACTAGAGACATAAAAGACCTTTACAAACAAAACTATAAAACATTTCTGCAAGACACAATAAAAGACCTAAAAAGAAAGAAAGAAAAAAAGAAAACATGTTTCTTGTTTGTGGATAGGAAGACCCAATATAGTAAAAATGACAATTTACCAAAAGCAATCTACATGTTTAATGCAACTCCAATATAGATACCAAACTCATTTTTCAAAGAAATAGAAAGGCAATTGACAAGTTTATTTGGAGAGGAAAGAGACCTCAAATAAGCAAAGCACTTCTGAAAAATAAAAATGAAGTAGAAGGCACTCTCTGACCTCAAAACCAACTACACAGTGGTAGTAACCAAATCAGCATGGTACTAGTACAATGACAGGTATATAGACGAATAGAATAGAATAGAATAGAATAGAATAGAATAGAATAGAATAGAATAGAATAGAATAGAATAGAATAGAATAGAATAGGATAGGAT
>NW_006399756.1:1732460-1794001 GCF_000299155.1 Elephantulus edwardii | reverse complement strand
TAGAATAGAATAGGATAGGATAGGATAGGATAGGATAGGATAGGATAGGATAGGATAGGATAGGATAGGATAGGATAGGATAGGATAGAATAGAATAGGAATAGAGAATCCAGAACTGATATTTAACAAGGAAACAAAACTTATCAAACAAGGAAATGACAACCTGTTCAACAAATGGGGCTGGCAAAACTGGACTGCAGAAGCCATACCTCTCACCATAACTCAAGGTGGATCAGAGACCTAGGGGTAAAGCACCAAGCCATAAAGATCCTAAGAGACAAAGTAGGACCACACTTAGCAGGCCTAGCTCATGGTATAAAAGGCCAACAAATACAGCCAGAAATACACAACCAGGAGAAGATAAAATTGATGAATGGGACCTAAAGATTAAATCCCTGTGTACATCAAAAACATCTTCCAACAGAGTGAAAAGAAAACTTGCTGACTGGGGAAAAAACATTTGGCAGTACCATCTCAGACAAGGGTCTCATAACAAAAGTTTACAAAACTCATAATGTTAAGAACCTTACAGGGTAAAGGGAAGGGTGGGTAAAAGAAATGGAAAGATCCAGTGTGAAAAACAATGTATATGAACTTTGCAAGCAATTTTATTTTGTATGAAATTTTATTTTTTAAAAAAACCTAACAAATAAGAAATAGGAGTGAGCTATCAAGTTTAACTCTTGCTATGGTCACCCAATACGCCACAGCTGTGTTTGTTTGCTCATCCTGCGGACGCCTTTATGGAGAAATTTCCCCACGGGTAGCTGTGACAGATACCCACTCACAGTGCTCAGACCCCCGTGCCTTAGCTGGCCCTGGGCACCACAGGAAGATGAGTCTGTCTAGTCATTATCGCCTCCAGAGGCTCTCGGACTCAGTCTAGTGTGAACAGTTTCATTTTAAGGAAACATTATGGGGTCTAGGTTTGTCTTTATGCCAACGGCTAGAGTTCATGGTGGGTATTGAGTCTGCACTCCAGGTGTGTTCCATGATAAGGGGGGGGGGCAGGCTCATCAGGAAAAGGACCACATCTGAAGTGACTTTTCAGATAGATAACACTCGGTGGGAGGACATTTGTCTTCTGCTTTAGTTATCTGGACCTGCTAAAACAGAAACATCACAAGTAGATGGCTTTACCAAATAGATGTGTTATCTCAGAGTTTGTTGTTTTTGTTGTTATGTGCTGTCGAGTCACTTGCAACTGACTCACAGTGACCCTCCGTACAACAGCCCTGAAACCTGCTCTATCCTGTGCCAGCTTTACTGTCTCCGGCAAACCTACTCTTATTACTCCAGTCACTGTATCAATCCACCCCCTCAATGGTCTCCCCCTCTTTCTCTGTCCCTCCACCCTTCCAAGCGTGATATCCCTCTCCAAGAACCTGTCCTCTTTGCAACATGCCCAAAGTATGTTAAACGGAGCCTCACAATCCTTGCCTCCAAGGAGCAAGCTGGCTTCACCCTCTTTAATATGAACCCGATTGTTCTCCTAGCAGTCCATGGTATGTTCAAATACTCTTCTCCAGCACCACAGCTCAAAGGCATCAATTCTCTTTCTATCATCCCTAGTCATCGTCCAGCTCTCTGATGCATAACAAGCAATTGTGAAGACTATGGCCTGGAAGGCACATCTTAATCTCCAGAATAACGTCATTGCTCTTCAGTACTTTGGAGAGGTCCCTGGCAGCTGGATTTCCCAATGCAATTCATCTCTTGATTTCTTGGCTGCTGGTACCAAGAGTGTTGATTGTGAAGCCAAGCAAACTAAAGCTGTAAATAATCTCAATCTCTTCACCATCCATTATGATGCTGCCTATTGGCCCAGTGGTAAGAATCTTTGTTTTCTTGATGTTGAGTTTCAATCTATATTGAAGGCTGCAGTCCTTGACCTTCTGCTGCTGCTACTCATTTTCAGCAAGCAAGATTGTGTCATTTGTATAACACAGGTTGTTGATGAATCTTCCTCCAATCCTGATGCTACATTCCTCCTCATACAGCCCAGTCTCCGGACGATCTGTTCTGCATATAGATTGAAAATGTATGGAGACAGAATACATCCGTAGTGTACAACCTTCCCAATTTTGAATCATGCAGTGTCTCCTTGTTCTGTTCTGAAGACTGTCTCCAGGTCCAAGTATAGGTTTCGCATAAGCACAATTAAATGTTCTGGGATTCACATTCTTCACAGAGTCAGGCACAGTTTGTTGTGACCCACACAGCCAAACGCCTTTGCATAATCAGTGATATCATTCTTCGCTTGGGTCTAGGAGGTGTTTGGCCCAGAGCCTTTGAGTCCACAGGACACATTTCACTCCTGGTTCTTCTTTATTGGTGGTGCTGGGGTCTGTCTTGGCACCAAGGTAGCCCTTTTCCCTGCTCTCTCCTTTCATTTCTTGTAAAAGAAAGTGTGATTCATGCTGGATCCTGGAAGAACTTTCCTTACATAGGATCAGGAATGTGACCTGAACCAGGGTCTTGCATCCCCCTCTAATCTTGCTCTGTTAGCAAAAAAACACAACCTAATTCCCCTTGACATCAGCCAGTCTGAGAGATTCAGATTTACACCACCTCCCAAATGAAGGGTGATTACAACACATTACATGATGGCAGGTAATTGCACCATGGCATGGCATGACTCTCTAACCACTGAGACTCAAGAACCGGCCAGGTTGGCACATATTTGGGGAGGACAGGATTAAACTCATGCTACTTTCCTATAAAGTGACAGGAGCCACCAGAAGCCCTGTACTCCCAGACTCTACAGGCCCAGTTCTTCAGCACTCAGCTACTTCAGAACACAACGATCAGGGAAACCCGTAGATTCCAGCTGGCTCAGGCATCTTCCAGGTGTTTCTATAGCAGGTGAATCAGGCCAGCACATTAGAGGGTGGATTTCCGGCAAATTCACGAGTGAAGCAGTGTTGTGACTTCTCGTCTGTCAACTGAATCCCCGTTATGTTATCCCATCCAGCGAAGCTTGTGTCTCCATGTTGATGGGTGTTAAGAGATTTCCTTAGAAACTACAAGTCAATTTCTGCAGTTATTACACCTAAATCTTCAGTGTTCTCTCATTTGACTGACCAAACCAATATTGTCTCAATTTCCTAATATAGTAATTGTTTACGTTGAGATGTATTTGTGAAAATAAGAGCATTATTTCCATCTACTGAATGGTCCTCTCTGATAAAGATTTGGAAGTTCATTCTCCAGAATTTGTCTCCTGCAGTACCACCTTAGTTACCTCCATCTGGTCATCTGGTCCATCTGATCAGAAACTAAAGAAAGGGAGCGGCTTGCACTGTGTGAGGCTGAGACCCATGCAAACAACCCACTGTGACGCTGGCTACATTAAAATATTGTTTTCAATACCGGCTACATCCAATGAAGAGTTAATTCAAACTCCCACGTGCAGGTGATCAATTAAAAGTATATTGTCTGTGTTGCATTTTGAAGGCAGACGGTTCGAATCCATCAGATGCTCCACCGGGGAAGGAGTGGTAATCTCCTCCTGTGCCAGCTAGATCTGATTAGACGGTACACAACAAAAAAGCAAAACATAAAAGTATATTGTCAAGACCAGGGTACAAGCAAAAATTTCTAATCTTGTTATAAAACATGTGGCCAAAATGCTATATATTTGTATTTCTTTAAAGAGAAGAAAGAAGGGTTTTTATCACCATATTATTAGTTGACAAAGATCTGAAAGTTGTTAGGTGCCCTCAAGCTGCCAATGACTCATCGCAATACGAGTAACACACTGAAACTCCGCTATCTTCTGCGCCACCTCACAGTCCACACCACGCTCCAGAAAGTGCTGCAGCTGCTGTGTCAGCCCATCTCATTACGAGTTTTCCTGGCTTTGAACGACTCTCTGCTTTTCTAAGTGAAGCCCTGTGAATAGATTCAGAACATAGCACCTGCATAGAGACTACCAATCTTAAATAGTAAGTGGATGTTCAGTAACTCAAAGAATGAAATCAGTATCAATCAAATATTGCTCATCTGGTTGTGGTAATATTTCTCATTTCTTGAATGCCAAGACTATCGGTAATTGCCAATAGATTCTGTTGTCCACTTATGAACAACAGAATGAAAGAATGCCCAGTCTTGCCAGTCCTGTACCATCTGAATGACCACTTGCTCAGTCATTACTTTGGCTGTTGTATCAATCCATCTCAATAAGGGTTCCCCTCATTTTCATTGCTCCTCTATAAACATACTGCCTTGTATATGTTCACCACATACTTCATCAGCTTTTATCTGCAGAATTCCTACAAATAACGATCTTAAACACAATTCTCATGCTTAGTGCTCAACTGAGGATCTTAGCCACAAAACACATTGGTTTAAAATATTTATTAATTTAAAAAAAATTTAAATCTTCTTTAATACAAAGAGGATGAGAAAAATCTCATGCAAACTCTGGGCATACAATAAAAATAACTCAAATAGCAATATGATGATTTTGCACAAAATAATCCTTTTTGAAGAAGGACCTCCAACAAACAGTGGGGAGTCCCTTTTCCAGACCTGGACTGTCCCCCAATGGATGAGGCAACCGCCTTTTGAAACATGTACATAATAAGCCCCTGTGTTGAGATGTCCACGGTCGTCACTATGGTTGACAACGAACACCCCACTACAACTACTCAGGAAACGAGATCACGGCCCAGGGACACTTGGGCAAAGAACTCCTCACCACCACTGAACTCCTGAAGGACAGAAGTGATTCACAAAGGCTTTGAGAAGGTGCAGGCATCAAATAACAGGATGAAAAAATGCCTTGAGACTGTAATAGATGATGTGGGTTTCTGCTTAATTACAAACCTGCTGTGGATTTAGAATTTGTATATATTACAAGTAATTTGCATAATTAAAACTATTAAGGGACTGACGTATCATGGCAATTAGAAACGCATCAAACTCTGAACGGTGTACAAAAGAGAGAGCTTCAATATGAAACATAATCCTCTGAGAATCAAGCCATGGTGCCCACAGGATGCCCAGCTGGAAGGGCCAGGAGGCAGTGCTTGGGCCCTGGGGGCGACGTTCAAACCAGGAGCCTCCCCTCCCGCGTGGCCTCCCCTCTGTCCTGGCGCTCTCAGTGCTAACCCACATGTCTAACTGCATTTGTCAAACTCATCTCATCTTCCGCAGTCTTAGTCTGTTTTCCTTGTCCCGTTTCTTAAGGATTTGTATGAACTGGTTGAAAAAGTGCTCCTGGTCTTTCCTTTTTTGAACAAGTCGAAACCTCTGATCACGGCCATACTTCTCAGCAAATTCTTTGAAAGTCGTCCTGAAAGAGAAAGATACTCCTAAGACAGGGGGCCCAGCGGGAGTCCTGGTATCACTGAACACTGCAGGCCAGCCCTGGATGACACACACAAGATCCTTCCACCCACAGACTGATGGGTGTGGGGAAAGCTGGGGACACTTGGGCAGCTCTGGGGTTGAAAGGAGCAGCTCTGGGTGATGGACACCTCTGTCCGCACCTGTCCCCTCTTCTAGGGCCCTCTAGCACCCTGACTCAACCTGTAGAGCTCCCCGTCTTGAAATATGATTGAATTCTAAGATGGCCTTGGGCTCACTCCCAGCCACCACCCCAGCCAATCCCTGGCCCAGCTCAGCAGGCCGCCTTCACCCTTCTGCTCTTTCCAGTCTCTCATTGGCCTTTGCACACACCCTTCCCTCTGCCTGGCACACCTTTCCCGTATTTCCTCATGAAGACTACATGTTCAATCAATATGCATTTGATGCACCCAATCTGGACTGGTGGGCCTGACGTCAGAGCGCTGGATCTCTCTCAGCCCTCACCACAGTGGAATCTTACTACCCTATCACTGCAATTCTGCGCAGTTACCTCCTCTCCCTGCCTTGGGCAGAAGCATTATTGTCTGATCCTTTACTGAAGGTCTGGACCCTGGTGCAGGTGTGGAGTCAGCGTTTGACTGGGGAGGGCCATTAAGAAATCTCTCCGGAGGCCAGCCTGGCCAGGCCGAGCTCAGGGCTCCCTCAGAGAGAACACTCCTCTGCTATGACGGATGGGATTCTGCCAGCACCAGACCCCTCACCTGCCTTTCTCTCAGAGTGAACTGGGAGCCAGGAAGAGTGGCTGCCTTCCTGCGACAGATACTGAAGTTCTGGTACCTTCCTGCCCCTTCCCAGGGAGCCCAGAGACTGACCTGAAGGAGGCAGTGGTCCCAGGGGTTTGGACAGTTTATGAGGTGGAAAGTCTTTGTTCAATGGTCCTTGTTATTCCCTCCATTCCTACTCTAATGAACTGTGGATCTCACTGTGGCCATGTCTTTGTGTTTTTAAACTATTATAATTTACTCATTTTTTAAAAATGCATGTGAACACCTATACTAACAAAGCTTCTGGAAAACATGCAGGATCAAGGGGAAACTGGTCCCCAGCCTCTAACTGAGGATCTACAATCCCTGATCCTGGACAGCTCAGAGATGTCCTACCCACCCTGAGCATGGGCTCTCTGAGCACTTCCTGCAGCCTTTCTGCCCCTCCCTCCGCCTCCTGCTTCCCTTCCCTTCTCCCCCCCTCCTCCTCCTGCTCTTTCTTCCTCCTCCTCCTCTCACCTGCCCCTCCTTCCTTCACCCCTCCTTCCTCTCTTCTTCTCTCCCTCCTCACCTCTCCGCCCTCCATTTCTTCCTCCTCCCCTCCCTTCCTTCTCCCCACCCTTCCTCCCTCCATTCCTCAATTTCTCTTAGGCGCCTCCTTGTCCCTCTTTCCTTCTTTTTTAAAATTTTATTTTATACTGGTTTATTTAGAAACATTGTTTTTCACACCAGATCTTTCCTATTTCCTTCACCTCCTCCACCCATCAGACTGTACAACCTGATGCTTAACCTCTTCTTTCCTCCTTTTCCTCCCTCCTTCTCTCCCTTTTCTCCTCTTTCCCTCCCTCACTTCCTCCCTTCTTCCCTCCTCCTTTCTCTCCATCCTTCCCTCCCTTCCTCTATCCTCTCTAACCTTCCCTTCTCCCTGCCTTCCACCTTTCTCAACTTCCCTCCCTCCGCTTTCCTTTCCTACCTCTGTCCTCTCTTCCACCTTCACCTCCACAATTTAGCAATTGTGCCAAGGGAGACACAGCTAACAAATACTTTGTCACGTTTCTACCACTGACTGACATGATATAAACAAACAGAGGCTATTTTGCAACAACTGTGTGGGTCACATCAGAAGCATTTTCAATTCAGGGCTGGAGAGGGCGGCCTTCTAGACACTCTTCAAAGATACGGGCCCTGAAGACGGGGACATGGCCTTCTGTGGCCTGTCATCCCGAGTCACAGCTATTTCAGCCCCTCGCAGGATCTTGGAGTTCACCTGCAAAAGGTCACTGTAGAGAAGGTTCCACCAAGATTAGCTTATCACCAAATCACCCTGCCATTTTTCCCCATTTGGAAAGTATTTTTTTCTTTGACTAGTTGCTGAGGTCTTACAAGGACCATGTATCCAACATAAGTGACCAATTAGTGACCAACTAAGATTAATGATCAAAATATGGACATTTGTGTCTTCATTAAAATGTACTAATTAATGTCTATTTAAAAGATATGGTTGCAACTTCTAATCTAATACAAAATTATAGGAAATGAAATTATTTTTATACTTACTAAAATTATAGTTTTATATTTAAAACAAAAAAAATAGTACCTTTACAAAAACTTAAGTATTTGCCTTTTCCCAATTTCAATCACTTACTGTCCTGTTAGTTTGTTTTTCACGGCAATTACGTCTTATTAGTTTAGGTACGCTTGTCGACTCAGAATGCTCAGTTTAAATGTGCTTGCTGGGCCCAGGTGGAAACCCCAGGAGCCACGCTGGTCAGGTGGTGGGTTTCTTTTGCTCATGTAGTTGTGGTTTGTTTTCCATTTTTACTCATCCTTTTGATCATCAAATCAGAAACAGGACCCTCCTCACCAGGACTTACCTTGATTTGCTATTTAGATCACAAAGTCAGGGATGCTAACATCTTGAAAACTTTGTAAATGAGGGGGAAAGGTTATGGGGCATATGATTAACAAATAGCACCTGGGGAGGGGGAGTCTGAAAGCACACTTAAGGAGACAGAGGTTTCTTTCTGACTGACCCTTAGAAATCACATCCTGATGTCTTCACTGTTGGGCTCCACAATCTAGCAGAAACTGGGTGAAAACTTCGCTTGTGCTCAGTGGAAACATCCCTTACCCAGAAAGCATCTGCTGTGTTTCATTCTCCATACCTGGGTGACACCTTAGATTCCTCTAGAAGCTTTCTGAATTCTTCTTTGGCTAGCAGCAATTTGTTCTTCTTTTCCTTGTATTCTTCTCTTATTCTTGTCTTGACAAACTGCTCAAATATCTTAAAATGCACACATAAAAGAACACTATTACAGAGCTGCCTATCAGAAATGAAATCTTAGCATTCCAAACAGCCCTGGAGATAGGGAGACTCAGAGATAAGGCTCTCGCCTTCACAGCTGCTGAAGCTACAATCTCTAGCCCTTTGACTGTGATGTGGTTTATGGGGCCATGGGGCCCAATCAGTCAGCATGGCGGTGTATCTCCCCACCCAGACATGTTTCAAGGTCAAAGGCAGGTGCACCTTGCCTGGGACACCCTAGGGATGGTCGAGCAGCACTTAGTCGGGGTGCTGCTCACAGGGTGGGAATTCTAGCCTTACATCCACACAAGGTCTCTTTAACCAGAGCTCTGGGCTCACTGTTGACCCATAGGCTGTGTCCCCATGGGGTCCTAATCCACCAGCCACTGTAACAGGGAATTGTGGGCAATCTCCTGGGTGACTCCAAGTGTTGGGGATCCAACCCAGCATCAGCTCTGAATGGTTTCTGACTCAAAAGCAACTCAATTGAAACGTCTCAACTCCTTGTCATGGAGTTGGAACCACTCCTATCTGACTGACCCTTGGTGGGTCTTCAGGGCCCTTAAATTACATGGGAGGAGACCGCTGAATAGCTAGTGGAGTCAAACTGCCTGCAATTAGTTTTACTTCCCCCTGGACCCACGACTGTTCATTCTTGTCAGATCCACAGCTGAGAATCTTCATTTCTATATCAGATACAGAGAGTTCTGGTGGCTTAGTGGTAAGGAATTGTGCTATGGGGTGTCAGAAGCCTCAAGTTGGCTTTTCAAACTATTGTGTTAGCCCCCTCTGGGGGGAATGATCTCCAGCTGCTTTAACTGTGGACTCACGGGCTTGCAAATTATCAATAGTTGTGGGACCTATATAAGAGAGTGCTTTCCACCCTGTAAAAAAAAAATTAAATATATATATATATATGGTGATGGTGGAGGAGAGATAGGGAAGAGACCGTGGCACTGCTATGAAGAGACTGTGGCAAAGAGTAACCAGAGGAACCCTGGAGATAAATGCCACAGTTAGAGGTTTCACTTGCTGGGTGACTGACTGGAGAAGCAGCTGACTTATAACTGCTCTGAGGTGAAGCGCTGGCTGATTGAGGAAACGAGGCTTCTTGCAATCGTGCTGCTAAACTGAACCTGGGCTTTCACTAACTCAGGGATTGTGTCGTTCTGTGGATCTGGCTTGGCACTGTTAGATTAAACCTGAAGTTCTTTCCTTACTCCTCAACCGATTTCCCTAATAAACCCCCAAAATGTGAGTCAAGTCTGTGCGTCAAGTTACAGTGCATATTACACCCAGCGACTGGTAAGGATAAGGGGGTGGCAGGTCTGGCTGCTTAGATATTTGTTTGCTATGATGGATATTATTGATGGGGACAGTTTCACTTTATGAAGTGGGCAGAAGTCAGTCTCGGCCACCCTCATGTCATATTGGCTTTTTTTGCATGTTGTCAATGCAAAGGTATGTGGTTTGAAGCTGCCAGTTTGCACATGTGCTCTTGGACACCAGCATTCAGTACAGCAAAGACCTCTTCTCAACAGTTCATAGAACACTCCTCTTTGTTGTCAGTTTGGGAAAATCCAGGAAGTACATCACTTAAAATCTCAAACTAGCATAGGGGCTGTTTATTCCCCAAGCCTCTCTACACTACAATAACGATGAACATCCTGAGATATGTAAACACACATGAACAGATCAGTTCCAGTTTCCCCTTTGATTCTATAAGGTTGATAAGTATTCATTCTGAACATTCTGAATCAACCCAAAAAAATAACAACTGCAGAAGAATTAGGAGGTAGCCTGGGAACTAGAGACTCGTCTCATCTCTAAGTTATCCACCAAGTAGATGAAAACGGTATACAGAAGGCAGATCAGTTGAATCACTAGTGTGTACGAGGCGTTCTTTAGGCTCTGTCATATTATTTCAAACACCTTTTCAGTAATGGCAAACTGTTACCAGGTTACAGATACAAAATGCTTCTCACCTTCTGAAGACCCAACAGCAAATTGGGATATTAAGGGCTATAGCATACATTCAGATTGTGTGCATATACACTTAAGACCGTGACGAGCTTTCTTCACCTTCAAGGCAAATACTAAAGCAAGCCCATAAGTCGTCTTATAATTTAAACTCATAAAAGAGGTGAGAGCAAGGTTATTATCCAAATAAAAGCTGTGGCACCATCATTACTCAGAGTCTTGCTCTATTAATTTTAAATCTTGATTGAAACTCTGCTTGCTGTGGGGTCAGAACTTGAAAGAAATATCCATTGATGCTTCTGCCTAGAACCACCTGTCCATTCAATTATTTTTTCTCTTCTTTCCTTTTGCTCTGTTGCACAGTCTATGAAGTTATAATTGAATGTAATAGCAGTGGGGAAGCTTTCCTTTTTCTTTCTTTTTTTTTTTTTTTAAATAAGTACTATCTCTCTCCAAAGTAGGACATTCCATGACTCTTTAAAAAGATACTTTTGGGTATGCCCTCATTATGACATTTTCTGATAGAGTAAAATGGAATGCTATTTGTTCTCATGAAACCAGACTCATTAGAATTCTGTGGCCCCTAAGTTTGCAGATCCCTGGGGGAGGCACCGATGCCGTTTTAGCACCAAAAGTCTTAGCTTTTCCCACAGCATACGCTGTGATAGTCGGTCCCAGGCGATTCCATGCTTAGACCCTGATCTCTGGCTGGTGCCAAGCGCAGCCAGAGCGCGCCTGGAAGCAAAATGAGACCTTCTCTCACATCTTCTGGGTATTTTATTAGGATGAGTCTGACTTTGACAAAAGGATTTCATGCTTGGAAAGTAGTGGGTCAGTGAAAGAGCAGGAGATTCTCAATTAAATGGATTGGCATCGAGACTACAGTAATGGGCTTACGCTCCGCAAACAGTGAGAACGGTGCTGCGTGGAACTGAATTCCATCCTTTATGTGCAGGGCCCGTGAGTCAAAGTCAGCGTGGTGGCAACTAACAAAAACAACTCCTCCTTTAACATATCAACAAGGCTGTGTTTTATGGACAGGCACCAAATATTGTTTCTTTTATCAGTTCAACTTCAGTGATGCTACCTATGAAACTCCAAGTGCTCTTCTTGGATTCATATTTGGTTTCTCTTACAAAGAACCCCTAGGTGGTGCAAACACTTGATGCTCTCTGTTGCTGTCCTGAAGGTTAGATGGTTCGAGTCCCTCCAGCATTGACTTGAGTTAGCAATTAGTTTTTGTTTCCCCAAAATACATACAGTCACACAAAACTATGTAATGATTCCCCCTGGGCTGATAAGCCAAAGAACTGTAGGAGGACTAAGGGTGGAAGGCAACACCCCCTAATTCCATCACAGCCCTAGGCAGACATATGCGGGGTTCCTCTAGGGTGTTGTCATTCATACATCTGTCTCACTCAAGATAAAAGAAGCAGAAAGAAAGAAGAGAGGGGTGTTTCAGTACCACCCAAAATCATCCCCAGGAGTGCAGTGCCTCAAGCGGATCTGGAAGAAGCTCCAGGGAAGGCCAAGGCAGGCAGAGGGCTCCAGGAAGTACAGGGCCTGCAGATGTTAAAGGAAACAAGGGCTTTCTTCCACAAGCGACAGAGGCCTCCCTAGAGCTGGCGGCCTGAATTTGGTCTTCTAGCCTCCTAAAAGGATGAATTAAGGCTTTTGAAGTCGTTCCATCTGCGGTGTCTCTGTCACAGGAGCGCTCAAGGACCAAGACACCAGGTGAGTCCAGACGATCGCCTCCTGAGAAGCCGGCTGTTGACAGCTCTGCTTGGAGACACACGGCGTGTCATGAGGCTGGGCTGACTCTGGCAGTTGGTGCTGTGTGTGGTTCTCTTCCAGACGCGGCAGTGAACTCAGATGTGCTCCGGATGGTGACACGGACGCACCAGCTACCAGTGGAGAGGGCTCCTATTCCTTCCTCAGAGGCGCATCCATGGTGTAACACGTTAACGCCGGATTGGCAGATCTTTGACGACCACACAGGGCTGTCTGGGGCTGGTGGTGCGGGGGAGTGGATGCTACAGCCTACGCTCCACCTGCAGGGGCCTTGTCGGGCGATGTGGGCTTGTCCGACATCTCTGCCAATGCCGGCTTATCCTGTCTCACTAGACCCATCCTTCGAGGAACCACCATGTCCAACAAAGTCCCAGAGGCCATTCATGTTTCATCCGTGTGAGAGACCAGTTCAGAGGAGTCCATTTAGCATTTTGTATCCTGGTCGGTCTCATCTCCAGGGACACAGGTGTCACTGTCACAACCAAATGAAATTCATGAGCGACCACATCACACTCTGGAACATTCTTTAGTAGCTGGAGGCGAGGTTTTCTTAAATGTCCTCTAGGTCACAGCTGGGTAGATAACCATATTGCTGACACAAAACCACCAGAGCAAGTCCAATCTATGCGTTTGCTGTTCGTTACTAGACGTGAGTCAGTCTGCAGCTCTTCATCACGACCCACACAGTGAGGTCCTGTCGGCGAGAGAGGCTCTCAGCAGGGCGGGGACAGAGCTCTCATGCACGTGGATCTCTTACTGTGTGTTCTCATGGTCGAACACTTCGCTTTTTACTATTTCAAGAAAGAGAAAATTCTACCTATTACTATTGTGTACAGTATTTCTCAATGTCAGGAAGCAAAACAAAACAAAACAACACCATCAAATGATCATGCCAAGCTAACTGATTCTATGGTGATGTTATTTAGAGTCATTGCTAACACGTCTCACATGTTTTCAAATGCTTCTTTCTGGAAAATGAACTCGACTAGAAACACAAATAACTGATTTCAATTTCCTGGGAAATGAAAATACTTTTTCCTTAACATGGCCAAGTCCAGTGACTTCAGTACACCCCCAGAGCCCTACCACTGGGCCTCTTGTGATGAGTTTATAATTCCCAGGGATGCAGTTCCACAGACTCAGGGACCATGTTTAAGGTGACCCTTCAGTGTTCCTATATTGACACCTAAAACCCCAAAACTAAAACTCCTGCCATCAAATCAATTCTGACTCACAGTGTCCCCACATGATACAGAGTGACCCTGCCTCCGAGTGTTCCTGGCTGTAAAGTTAAAAGAATGAGATCACCAAGATGTCCTTCTGTGGTGCTGCTGGGTGGATTCGAACCACCAACACTTAGGGGAGTAGCCAAGGGCAAACCATTTGTGCCACCGTATGTTAGCAGGAACTTCAAAGCAGTGACCATCACACAGAACGGCCCGGAGGCAGTGATCTTTACAGAAGTCGATCGCTGGGCCCTGTCTTGCTCCTGTGGTGGGTGTGTGTCGACCTTTCAGTCAAGTCCCGAATCTCTGCGCCACCAGGGCTCCTCAAATTGAGACTATGGAAGTACTTGATGAGGGGAACTCTCTGTGGCTCCGTGACAAGGGGCGGAACTGCCAATCAAATCCACCCGCTGCTCGGAGAGGAAGGTCAGCAGTGTTCTGTGGGAGTTACAGCGTTGGGAAAACCGTGGGAGAATCAGCTCTGAGCTGGCTCTCACCAGACAGTACCTCCCACAGCCTCAAGCACCCGACCAAGGGGCCCTCCTCTCTAACGCAGCCCTGGACTCTCATTCTCATTGTCACTCTCCAGAGTCATTTCTGCAGCAGACTGCAGACAGGAGACAGCACTCACACATGGGGGCTGATTGGGACCGGACTCGACTGAGTCTGGATCTTCCAGAACTTGCCAGAGGCTCTTCACGGTGTGCGGTCCATAAAGCCTCTGACCCAAGCTGGGCAGACACCAGCTACACCCTCATGATGCCCTGGGTCCCTTTCCAGATGACAGAGTTTGCCCCTCTGCCTATCCCTTCATCTGGGAGACCGTGCTGTGAATCAGGCCAGGGAGACCCACAAGGCTGTCCGTAAACCAGCATCAGGCAGGTCACCGCTGGTCCCTTCCTTGTCTGCAAGAAACTGCTTTCTCAACACCCACCCTCTAGTTAGGGTGCTAATGTTCTCTCGACTCTCCCATTTCTAGTCTCGTAAGGCCCTTTGTCTTTTCTGTCTGATCACTCAGAACACGGTTAATGTTCTCGCAATGTGCTCAGATATCACAGCTTATGACAAGGTTCTGTTCCAGTAACTCCATCGCATGTCAGTTCTGATGTAAGGCAGGACTTACTATTTTTGTTGATTTTTTTATTTTTCATTCTATTTTATTATCAATATCTTTAGGAAATATAATCTTTCTTTTTCTTTAAAAGTTATGAACATTACATTTAAATTTACAGGTACATTTTAATGCACAAATACATATTACTAACAATAAGATGTATTTAAAAACTCACAGAAAACAACAAAATCCCAAAATATCATAAGTACAGTTTGTTCTAATTTGAACACATCTTAAATGGGAGACTATCTGAATTTTCATCTTGGAATGAAATAGTTGGCTGTGGGATCATGTTAAGAGCTAGTTAAGAACAGTCAGTTGGATAACCTTCCCTGATCCTGTTACTGTTATTGTTCTATTCATAAACCAGAATCCTGAATCTACTATCCCATCCCGCTACAGAAATAAATATAAAGCATGTTCTCATCAGCAGTGAAGTGTTGCTTCAGCCCACATCCACAGCCCACCACTTCTCCCACTTCAGAATTACCTGCTTCCTCTCCTCCGAGTTCAGCAGGAGATAGCGAGGGTCAAACACAATTTTGTGTAATTCTTTCTCCCAGGTAGAAAACGCTGACACCTGAAGAAAGATATTCAATAGAGTTGCTGTTAGCATCCAGTGCCGAGCCCAGAATTGCGATGAAATGATCAATGGTCAAAGCGGCATTAAGACACAATGGACTCGGCGATGCACTGTTGTGCAGAAGTGTTGGGCACGTCAAAGTCTCTCCGAGAATCAATACTTAGAACATTAGAAAATTTAATTCTGGACACATAACACTATTTCTTCCTTGGTTATCTTCCAGGGCCACGTACCCCTGACCTGGAGACCTAATTACAGGGGTGGAGGTGAGGTGTTCTGGAATGTCACATCTTGAAAAAAGAAATTTTTTTTCCCTAAAAACCATTTGGAACCTAGTAGGCCACCACAGAAAGCAGCGCCTCACAAAGAGGCTGGTTTAGCGTCATTTTAGCTGCCTTTTAACGAGCAGTTAAATGCTGTTTAGGTGTTCCATTGACCAAAACAAACCATATTCTTTTACAATAGTTTCAGACTTTAGAGATATTACAGAATTATTTGCATGCCAGATCGCCAGCTCCCCATATTTCTAACATCTGACAGTGTAGGCTTACTTGTTGACTTCACATAACAACAACAACAACAACAACACACTTGTCATAACTAATAAACTAAGCTGATGAATTAGCATTAGCCAACCTTCCTTCTTACTCCAATTCCCTTCTTTTCACCTAATCCCCCTTCTGTTTCAGGGACCTCACAGAACATTTAGTATTCAAGTCTCTGAGATGCCTCTGCACTGGGGCAACTCTCAGACTGTCCTCATCTCTGATGCCCTTGGCTGTTCGAGGCGAGCTGGGCAGGTATTTAACAGAGTGCCTCTCAGCTGGAACTGTTCCCGCGGTTCCCTCATATTCTCACACTGTCTGCACTGAGGTGGTGGGGCTCTGGAGAGGCAGCGACCACACAAGGGTTGAACCCTCCTCACTGCTTTGCAGCCAAGTGCCATGCCATCATCAGGGCTTGTCCTGAAGACGCTGACCGATGAGTCTCTCATGGTGAAGTTATTCTGCCCTTTCTCCACTGGATTCACGGGAAGGGAACACGGCCCAGCTCTCACTTTAGGGGTGGGAGTGAGACCACCCTTTCCTGAGTGTGGAGCATCCATGGATGTTGTCTTAGAGTCTGTTGGGTGAGGGATTTGTCTGTTCTGTCCCACATATTCAGTTCCTTATCTAGATCAATGTGGACTCGAGGACACTGGCGTTCTCCTTGGACATGGCGCTCCATATTTCTATATTAGGTTGGGGTGTAGATTCCTCAGCTTAGGCCACAGGTGCTCTCGTACCTGACTTTCTCTTGAGCTCTTCTGATGGGGCCTGATCCTTCAGTTAAGTTACTTGGGTGTGTCCTTACCTTCTGCTACTACAAGATGCCCAGGCCCTAGAATCAGCCACACCTCAAAGGAGCCCCTGTACTGGGGAAGAGGATGTGTCCATTACCCGTGACATGAGGTGCTTCTGGGCTCCCTCAGCTGACCAACCACAGGACTATTTAGGCCATTTAAAGCCACAGACTAAATACAGGCTTTGCATTTGCCCCACACTCAGGGTCTCAGAGAAAGTAAAGCAAGTTCCAGCATCAGGTGGCATGTGGTCTCGAAGGGCAGGCAATCCTGGGACTCCTGAGAGGACACGGTGAACCTCCCTGAGAGACACTTGGGAGCTGAAGACTCACAGACGCCAGTCTAGGGAGCAATCTCCAGCACTGACCATTGAGTGAGTTTCGGAGCACGGACACAGGTCCTCTGACTTGATGGAGCTGTGTGGGACATTTCAAGATAGGCTCACTCTCCATGACTGCTAGGGTGGGACCCTGAAGCTGAGGGGGTGTGGGAGCTGATGGGCGTGGCATGAATGTTGGGGTTCACGTGGGTGAAAAGGCTGAGACTCTTGAACAGGGGTGTACAGGACCTAAAAGAATGAATATGATTGTTGGGGATGAGGGAGCCGGTGGACAGGCCAAGACAGAGGGAGAGACAGGCGCCCAAGATGCCTTGAAAGGCCTGCCTTAGAGAGCAAAGGAGGGGAAGACCACTTGGCGAAGCAGAAAAAGGATCCCTGGGTCCGAGTTGGGAAGAGGGTAAGGAGGGCAGGGTTTGAGGGAAGGCTGAAGAATGTGAGGGCTGTGGGGGAGGGGGAGGAAGGCAGGTGGGAGAAGGGGACTCTTCCACACCCAGGCAAGTGGTGACAGGGTCTCTGTTGGTTCCTGTTCTCCTTTGCATGTGTATCTCAGCCTCCTGGGTGGCTGGGGTAGAACCACAGCGATGGCTCATGGCTTGGAAAGCTGGGCCTGAATCAGGGTGTGGGCCTCACAGGGTCCCCCAGAGGCTCTGAGGGTGAGGTTGGGATGAGGCCCTGTCCTGCCTCTCTAGCTCCTGGTGACCCCTTGGTGTTTCTTGGTGCTATAACTCCAATCCTGCTCTGTCTTCACAGGGACGTCTTCCCTGTGCGCCTCTCTTCTAAGGGACGCCAAGCAAGCAGGATGGGGACACACACACTAACCTATGTGGTAACATTTCCAGAAACCCTCTTCCTAGGCATCATGCCAGATACTGTGGGGGGACAGGACCACCACGCCCATCTGGGGATACCAATCCTTGGGGGTCACTTTGCATCTTCCTTCTTGTTCCCCTTCTTACACTCTTTCCACTGTCCAGGGTCACGTGCACAGGTGAATGTGCATACACCTTTTGGTGGCCTAGTAGTAAGAACTGCTCCAATCCCAAAGGCACACTGTTCAAATCCACCTGCTTTTCCACGGGAGAAGGATGGCCAGTGTCCCCCGCGCAATGCACTGCTTCTGAAAACCTGCTCAGGGTCAGCTATGGGTCAGTTTAGACTTGACAGACACAACAAAAATCTTCAACCCACACCCAGGCACGCTGCTGCGCTGAGGTTAGAACCACGAGGATGAGAGGCCCAGGCAGACAAGGAGACTCCTAAAGGGGGCCGTGTGCCAGGACCAGTCCCCACGCTCATGGAGTCGGGTTGGGTTGGGGTTCTCCTCCTGGTCCCCTCACTGACAGCTTCTCCTCGCTGAGCCCTCTCTTCATGGCCTCTCCCAGCACCGGCTGTGGACGAATGGACGCCACACTTCTCTTCTGCCTTCTCTCACCTCTCCTGTTTACTGATGGCCCCAGCAAGCGGAAGGAGAGTTCTCTCTCACCTGAGTGGAGGGCACCGGAGCCACACTGGCACTGAGACTTGGGGCAGGTGAAAGGGACAGGGACAGGCATCCCTGTAGTCTCCCAAAAGTGACCACAGCTATTTGTTGACCTCTGCTGGCAGAACCAGCTGGTTTCTGAGGAAAGCCCTGTGCACCCAGAACTGGCATCATGAGGAATCCTGGGAGATGAGGGGGAGCCCGGCAGTAGGACACTGGGCTCAGGCAGGTCAGGGGACAGCTGGGGGTGTGCGTGGTCTGTGGACCTCTCTTTCCAACACAGATGCTGTTCGAAGCTCCACGTACTGCTGTCCTGTGGCCGACCGCCGACTGCTGGAGAGTCAGACAACTGCCCGCAGGCGGCTCCCGAGAGGACAGCAGGCCACGGCACTCAGTTCCAGACTCGCGCTCTCAGGAAGGACGCCCGTGGCTCGCCCCAGGGTCACCGTACCAACGACCAGGGGTTGCTTTCTAGAAGGAGGCTGTTCTAAGTAAAATCTGTCTGATTCCTAACTCTAAATCAACCCAAACCCACTCCTGGGAGGTCTGTTTCCAACTTCCCGGGCCCCAGAGGACACTGAAGAGCTGCCCTGCGGGGCTCCCACACCTCTGCATCACCACGGGGCCATGCAGCCTCGGCGTCTTCCTCTGAGTGACCGGTGGATTGAACGGCTGACCTTTGGTAAGCACATTCTTTAACCACTAAATTAACCCCAGACCTGGCCCACTGTCATCGAGCCCAGGTAGACTCCCTGCCACGCTCCAGGGGTCCCTCACGCTGCCACTCTGAGGTGGGCTGATGAATCGGGCTGTTTATGATCTGACCCCTCGTAGGCCGGTGTGTCAGGAAGCTTCACTGCAGCTTGTAATAAAGAGAAGCCAAGTCAACACTCCCACTGAGCAGAGGAGCTGCAAAGCCACAAAACCACAGCTGCCCCTGCCCAGGGCCCAGAGCCCATGGGGCTCTCCAGAACACATCCTTTTACGCTCCCAAATAGTCCTGGACCCCAACTGTGTCCTTCCAGGAGTACTTGAATGGCCAAGCTGAAGAAGGAGCAAATAAATGCCTTCAATACAACATGGCCCAGGCCTATCCCACCCTCGCCTTGCTGCCTGTGAGGGTTTTCTCCCCGAATTCTCATGCCACCCGTGACACCATGAGCTGACTGGCTTCACACACTCGGAGGCCCAGCAGCGGTCACTGCTTCTTCCCCTGTTCCTCAGTTCTGATGGGCTTTCTATTAATGAGCTGGACAAGTGCTCCCCTGACCCTCCGAGCATGGGGTTGAGGTTCACTCTGTCTTTATTGCCCAGAGTGAAAGTGGAACATTGACTTTGGAGCCTCCCATCTTCTGTCCTTTCTGCTGATCCTCATGTAAGAAAGTCTAAGACTCAGAGGCTGGCAGGAGGCACATACCCTCCAGAGGCAAGCCTGTGTGGAAAATCTCGTTAGTGAATGCTCTCAGGCATGGCCACTGGACAGGCACCAATGGCATGGACAGCAGCCCCTTGAGTCTGGCTGGCGAGGATGGGACGGTCCCCCACAATGCCAATCCCCCGGCTCCCTGGGTTAATGCAGAGCCAGTAAATTGGGCCTGGCTTCCAACCTAAAAAGCTGAGAAACTCGCTGCTAATGAAATGCAATGGATTTTTGCTTGTATTCCTCAGATATAATAAGACCCCCGGTCTCAGAGAAGATGGACTGCACTGCCACATGCATATTCTGCTGGAAGGGGAGGTGAGGTGTGTCTAGAAATGAAACGACTCCAACACCACGGGGACACTTCGACTTGCAGCTGCCTGACAGACACAGGAGAATTTTCTCCCAGGGATTAGCAAGGAGCTATTAGATCTGAGACACCGTCGTGTCCAGAGGAGGGCCACGTGGGGGAGATGAGAGAGAGAGAGAGAGACGGAAAGAGAGAGAGAGAGAGACAGAGAGAGAGAGAGAGACAGAGCGAGAGCAAGAGCGAGAGAGCGATACATACTTGCATGCGTGTGACACGGATGTGTGCATCTGTATGAGGATGTGTGCACGCCTATGTAAACGTGGACTTGCGTTTCTGTGAGAAGCATGGATGCACGTATGTGACTGCATGTGAATGTGAGTGCGTACACACACGTGTAAGAGTGCATGGTGTGTGGAAGAGTGTATGAGTACACACACACGTGTAACTGTGTGGTCATGTGCATGTGTGTGAATGTGTTCATGCATGGGTTTGTGTAAACCTGTACACGTGTGAGTGTGCAGATGTAAGGGTATACGAGTGTGTGCCTGCACACGTGTGCAATGTGTAGCAGTGTGTGCTCTTGTATGTACGGCTGTGTGTGGATACGTGTGTACACATGTGCATGTGTGTATACATGTGTGTACACCTGCGTCTGAATGTATGCATGTACGTGTGTGTGTGTGCGCGCGCACCTGCATGAGTGTACGGGAGCACCTGACCCCTTGCTGCATTCTCTGTTACTGGCTCACATGTGAACTCAGCTTTACCACATTGTAGTTTTGAGGTTCTGAGTCTATCTCCCCTCCTCCCTCCTCCGGTCCCGGCTGTGCTTTAATTCTGGGTGAATGGCTAAAGTCATGGAGGGAGGCACATTAACATTCATGGTGTGACACGGGCGCACCTGTGTGCTAGATGCAGCCAGGCCATGTGCATGCTGCAGGCCGTGTGCATGCTGCACCTTGGCTCTGGGCCAGTCCGCTCTGGACACGTGGGGTCCTCACAGTCTTCCCTAGCCTCCTTCTTAGCCTCCCCCAGGCCCCACATCCCACCTAAACCCACTGTTGCAGCAGCAATCCTCACGCAGGGCCAGGAGAAAGCCTAGGGTTGGGGGGAGCGGATGGCTGGGAGGGAATTTGCTCTTGAATCGTGAGGCCATTTAAAGCATTATAATCATTACCATCTCGTGGAGGGTCCCATTACCACCTCTGCAGCGACTCTCATTTTGCACGGAAATCCAACTGAGCTAAAATATTGTATGTGCTCATTTTATGCCCAAAAGCCAAAGCAAGAAATAAAACTCATTGGAAGGAGATAGGACTTAAGAGACTGGGGAATGTCAGCCGTGGCCATGAACGCTGGAAGGTCTGGGAAGTCAGATCTGACTCATAGTCCAACAGAGCAGACCCCACCCAGCACAGCATCCTCACAGTGACCCCCGCCCAGCCACAGCGTCTACAGTGTCCTCACAACCCTGCTGGGGGCGGAGCCCAGCACTGTAATCACTGTGTCACAGTGACCCCCCCACCCCACCACCACCCCCGCACAGCCACAGCATCTACAGTGTCCTCACAGCTCTGCTGGGGGGCGAGCCCAGCGCTATAATCACTCTGTCACAGTGACCGCCCACCCCACCCCCACTCAGCCAGAGTGTCCTGCCAAGAACAGTCATCTCACTTTTTTCTCAGCCCCCTAACTGCCATCCAGGTTCTCTAACTTGTGAGGGAAGAGCTGGAGTTTTTGTGGGCATGGAACTCCCTCCAGGGGTGAGGTACTTTTCTAGAGCAGGAACACTGCCCCCTAACAAGTCCCTTGGGGTAAACACAGCACATTCAACTCTTTCCTGAAAGTCTGGAGGTTCAAGATCACTCAGAGGTCCCTGGAAGAAAGGCCTGACGATCCACACGGGAAGGGAAACACTGGAGTGTGGTCCCACCTGACACACAGACACCAGGAGTGGGTGCAGCTACAACACCTGTCTCAGGTTTGGGGTTTATGCTGTGAGCTGGGCTGGGCTGGCTTCAGGTCAACACAGGAGGACCCCATGATCCCTCCCTCCGTCCCTTCTGGGCAGACAGGCTCACGCGTACTGACCACAGCACCACATACAGGAAGCCCTCCGTGCACATCTACTGCTACCTCAGCCCACTCAGCTCCTTCTCACGCTCCTTCCCCTGCGGCCACAGTCCCCAGATTGCCAAGTGCCTCTCAGCTAGACTTCCTGGACAATCAACAGTGTGTCCCATGGTGGACAGGGCTGCAGGCAGGACAGTTCTCTGAGGGGAGTATGCATGTTCTCACGCCCACATGGCCCGAGCACCCCCTTACCCCTCTCTCCAGGAGCATGTCCCGGAAATGTGTCACCCTCTCTTCCAGGGGCAGGAGGATCTGGGGGGGCGGGGTCTTAGTGGCTCTGTCCTCTCTGGCCACTTCCTCTGGCTCTGAACTCTCGTGGCCTTCCGTCCTGAGGGGCATAGACACAGACAGTTAGTTCACCTGTGGAGAGCTGACGTTCAAACCACTCAGTGCATGACGCGTCTCTGAAAGGCCGTTCTAAGCTTGTGGTGCCCACGGTGCAGGCAGGGGCTCTCTCGGTGCTGAGGACACATCCTGGGGATGCGGACACTCGTGTTCGTGGGCAGCGTATGAGACTACCGCCCCCAAAGCACCGCCCTCTTCTGTGAGTAGAATTAGATGGAGTGTGGAACTGGGGTGCACAGAGCCCCAGAACCAGACACCCACAGTTACAGTTCCTCTCGGGGAGGCTTTTGTTTGGAAAGATATGGAGAATTCAGACACCCAACGTGAGGCAAACATTGACTGGATTCTGACCCAAAGGGAGGCTTAGCCATGGAAAGGGGCTCGGATGCTGCCTGGGGGCTGTGCATAGGCACCCAGCCCCAATCATGGCCCAGGACACCAGGGCTGCCCACTGGGTCACACAGAAGCCTGCCAATGGCCTTTGGGATGAAGGACATCAAGAGTCCCCACATCCACCTACCAGAGAGGATGGGGCCAATGAGTAAAAGCGGGAATAGCCCAAGTCAGACGGTCACTAAGTAACCGGGATGAGGTGATCACCCCTGTCACTGGTGTGCCCCCGGCATTGCAGAACCATGGGAGGCACCATCGTAGGCTGTGCTGAGAATCTGTAATAATCTATGTCTAATAAGGGGCACACACAGGGGTATAAGCAGGATTACTCTCAGCTCATCCAAAGTGTGCAAGAAAAAAATTGTTTGTTTGCCCCATTTGTTGTTGTGATGTGTCCTCAAGTTGTCTGTGACTCCTAGAGACCCGGTTACAATATCTCTGAAGTCTGCCCTGTCCTGAGCCAGTCTCACTGACTCCAATACACCTACTCCCATTGCCCCAGTTACCATATCAATTCATCTCATCTCTTCCTCTCCTACATTGTCCCTCCACCCTTCTGGGCATGATATCCTTCAAGGACTGGTCCCTCCTGGCCACGTGCCCAAAGTATGTGAGATGGAGCTTCAAAATCTAGCCTCCAAGGAGAGAGTTGGTTTCACCCTCTACAAGATAGACTTGTTTGTTTTCTTGGCAGTCCATGGTATGTTCAAGACTCTTCTCCAGCACCACAACACAAAGGCATAGATTCGTCTTCTATCATCCTCCGTCACTGTCAAGCCCTCTGATGAACAGCAAGTAATTGTGAAGACCATGGCCTGGATCAGGAGCATCTTAGTCTCTAGACTGACATCGTTGCTTCTCAGTACTCTAGAGAGATCTCTCATAGCAGATTCCCCAATGCAATTCATCTCCTGATTTCCTGACTGCTGGTGCCAAGAGTGTTGATTGTGATGTCAAGCAAGCTGTAATTAATAATAACTTCAGTCTCTTCTCCATCTATCATGACACTACCAATTGGTCCAGTGGTGAGAAATATTTGTCTTCTTGATGTTGAGCTTCAATCCATATTGAAGACTACAGAATCCCAGAACACTAGACTTTGACCAGAAAGCAGTCCTCAGAACAAAGCAAGGAAACACTGCATGATTCAAAATCAGGAAAGGGTTGTGTCCTGTCTCCGTACCTTTTCAATCTATATGCAGAACAGCACATTGGGCAGGCTGGGTTCTATGAGGAGGAATGTGGCATCAGGATAGGAGGAAGACTCATCAACAACCTGTATGATGCAGATGGCACAACCTTGTTTGCTCACCCTTTAGGGGATTTTATTTATAGACCTACTATTTTAGGGGACTGTTCTTTCTTAGCTTCTTGGGAGATTATGCAGAATTTTGTAAAAAGAAAAACTATCAGTGGGCTTGCGATTGTGTCATATTGTAAAGGGTATAATTAGAATTTCTTTGTAACAGTTTTTCATTAGTTAAAAATAGAGGTGTGAAAACAAGGCCCACATTGTTGTAATGAGAAATAAGATTAATAGGAGCTTTGTGAGCTGGGTGATGATACCACATTCAGGCTTATTCAACAAAATATTTTGCTCAAACTTCTGAATACCTTCCAAGTATCCAGTGTACCTTCCAGGTTCCCCATTTGATCAGAATCGGTCAAAAGAAAATACGTCTATTTCATGATAATCTTGTGCCTCAATGATTTCTGCACCTTTAACAGAAAGCAACCACAGCTTTTAATTAACCAGCTGGAAGTGAAGTTTTGCCAAGGTTGAGAGGCAGCTTCCTGAAGGCGTGCTAGCCAGGTATCCACAAGCCATGCCAGATGTGGGTTGGGGAAACTTCCTTCCTGGAAAAGGGCCTGTGTAAGGCGCCACAGAGAGCTGCAGGTGCAGAAGGAGGGGTGTCTCCCAGAAGAGCCATAGATCCCGCAAACCCTCTGGCCTCATTTTTCACTAAATAAGCGTTCAGATCAGATGATCTTGAAATGCCCGTGATGTAAAGCTTCCATGAGTCACACGCCGACTTGTTAATTTCCTCCTGTTGAAATATTTAAGCCTCTTGATCTGTCATCAATGTACTAGCTCTGACTCTCAATTTTGTGCCCCTATAAATTTGACAAATATACCCCCTGTGTCTCCGTCCAAGCTCATAAAAACATTTGGCCAGAAATGCCAGTGTAGAAGTTTCTGGAAGTGTCATCAGGGGCCACTCTGCACACAGAGCTTCTCATCCGAGGTGGATGTTAGGCATGGTGGGCAGGGCTCTGCCACCCAGCAGAGGCCCCCAAGGCTGGTACGCTGTCTCTGTCTGCCAAGCCATTTGAGATCTTTGTGACAGCCAGCCAGCAAGGCCACTTCTGGGGACTGCCATTCATGGTGGCTTCCAGAGGCTGTGAAGATCCTCGTGCGTGTGGACGGGGGCTTGGGGATGTTTTGTTTACAAGAGACCCACCTGATTTGCCTGTTGCGGTCCTGACCCTGGCCCCCATCCTGTAAGCCCTCCACTCTCCTGGCCTGCCTGGGTCCAGTTTCCTGGGCACAGAGCCCTGCGGACATCTCTGCTTCACCCAAGGATTAGCTGTCACCCACCACCATGCTCTGCCCTCTGTGCAAGCCTCCCTTCAGATAGCTAGCACCGGTGCAAGCAAGACCAAACAGCCTGAGGGGCCAAGCTCAGTTCAGTTAAGCAATGTTGATGGTGGGCTAATGGCCACAGAGGACTGTTCTTTGTTCTGGCCACCCCTGGGGTGGTACCCTGCCCTCTACACGCAGGCAGCCTGCTCTGGCCCTGTGACCGTCCATGCTCTCTCTGGACCAGCCCTTCCCTGGACAGGCAGGCTTGGCAGAGGATACTCCCTCCACCATGACCACGTCTCCTAGCGGTCATCCGCCTGCCTGTGCCAATCACCCCACCACGGAGGCTGGACTCTCTGCCCTCCAGGACCTGCCCACATGCACTCCTTTGCCTCTGGCTCTGTCCTGCAGGTCCCTCCTCCCTCTGACCATACATGGACTCTTCGTCCTTGTGACCCCACCTCCAGGTGATCCTCCTTCGGGCTCTGTACACCAGGTTCTTCCACCCATCACCTTGTCTATCAGCTTCTCCCTGCTCTGTGGCTTCACCCACAGGTTCTGCCCGCCACTCTGGCCACCCCACCTACAAACCAGGCTCTCCTTCGAGCACCTTCCAGGTCCCTCTTCTCCCATGGTCCTCCTGGGCTCAGTGGGGAGATCAGAGTGGTAATCCCCTAACCCTGTGGGTTACTACATTTTCCTCTCTCTGGAATCTTGGAGCTGGGGACACTCAGGCTCTGGTTAAGGAGCCCCTTCTGATCTTCTGTCCACTCCCGTGGGGGCCTTGAGAATGCACAGCTGGGTTCATTCGTGATACTCTGCCGCGCCAAACACTGTACTCGGTTCCCAATGAGCAGGGAAGAATGCTGTTCAATCTGATCCAACGTCCCATCTGTTCCTGGGGCTTCCCGGGAAGGCACAGTGGATGCAGCTGGACTGGTCTCTTTCTGAAGGGGCAGCTGCTGTGGGTGTTCCCTCCCTTATGTGCATATGGGACCCAGCAGGCCAGTCCCTCCTTCATCCCTGATTCTTAGACAACTTGACTGCCATGTAATTATCAATTCGATTGGCTGTACCTACTGTTACTATGGGTGGACTTGATGGCACCCAGCCAACAATAGCTGACACTGAGCAAAAACACCACTTTGAGGACTAAGGTCTGCTTGAAATGAGTCATGGTATTTTCAATTCTCTTCTAACACGTGAATGACAGACAGTGGAAAGACTGAAGGAGAACTGATGCCTTTAAATTGTGATGTAAGCAAAGAATGCTGCATATACCATGAATACGGAAGAAACCCACACAAGTCTGCCTGGAAGAGGTGCACTCAGAGCGCCCTGGGAGCAAGGATGTGAGACCTGGTCTCAGGTACTTTAGACGTGTCATGCTACGGGGCCAGTTCCCGGAGAAGGGCATTGTACCTGATTGGGGGTGGGCGGGGGGTGATAAGAAGATCATCAACAAGATGGACTGACACAGTACAACACGGCTCAAGTATGGCAACAGTTGTGAGATGACACAGGAGTGGACAGTGTTTTGTCTGGACCAGCTCAGTGCACGCAGCCTGCCAACACTAAGAACAGTAGCATTTAAGCTCTCTTCTCATTAAACTTAGTTGTAAAAGGGATTTGTGACACAAGGTACTTTTGGTCAACATCCTGTGGATTTGCTATTCGTGGCCCTCCATCAGAAGTGAGGCTTAGGAGTCAAACGAGACCAGAGTCCTGGCAATCAGTCTTCTATCAGCACTCATTCATGAACCTCTCCAAGCTCCAGCTTCTTTATCCCCACAATGGTAACAACAACAAACTAAGCAGCAGTAACACCAGGACCTCTGTGCAGGGAAGATGGACAGCCAGGGAGGTCAAATGCCAGCTGTAATCTCTGCTGAAGGACCAGGCTTTGCATCGAGACTCCTTCACATCTGGATGTGGTCAGAAGAGTTCATTACTTCACTGCCTCTTCATCCCATCCCTCAAGTGTACAGTAGAAGTAATCACAGTACTATCTAATATCTTTGTAAATTTTAAACAAAATAATAAGAACACCTGAGATGGAGTGACCACTCTGTGTGCCAGGCCCTCCCCCCCTGCTTCACTTTTGTTGTCAAGTTCAATCAGCACCACAACCTATGGGATGACTATGGCTAGCCTCCTCTTTCTACAGATGGGACAATAAAGCACTTAAAGCCCTTAGACTATGGCTGGTCTATGCATAATGCCAACAATAATGATGGGATGATGGTGGGGATTATGGTTACAATGATGGTGGTAGTGGCACTGCTGCCGATGCTGAGGGCTGATGCTGATGAGGGCCATGGTGATGATGATGATGGTGATGGTGATAGAGATGATGGTTACAATAATGATGGTGGTAGTGATGGCGATGGTAGTCACATTGCTGCGGATTCTGACGGCTGATGCTGATGAGGGCTGTTGTGATGATGAGGTTGATGATGGTGGTGATGGTGAAGAGGTGACTGAGATCACGGTGATGACTATAATGGTCCTGATGATGGTGGTGGTGATGGTGATGGTAGTCGCACTGATGCTGATGAGGGCCATTGTGATGATGATGGTGATGGTGATGGTGATAGAGATGATGGTTACAATGATGATGGTGGTAGTGATGGCGAGGGTAGTCACATTGCTGCCGATGCTGACAGCTGATGCTGATGAGGGCTGTTGTGATGATGAAGTTGATGATGGTGGTGATGGTGAAGAGGTGACTGAGACCATGGTGATGACTATTATGGTCCTGATGATGCTGGTGATGTTGATGGTGAAGATGACAGTGTTGCTGCTCTTGCTGATGTTGGTGGCGGTGATAATTACAGTGGTGCTGCTGGTGATGGTCTTGATGTGGTGAGGGCAGTGATAGTTCTGGTTATGATGAAGATGACGGTGACAATTGGGATGGAGGAGGAGGACAGTGAATCATCCCCTGCATTGTATCTAGCAGATTTCTGACCATTCACATAAATCCTGCCCTGGAAAGATCCAGCTCTCTGTTCAGCTGGATGATATATCACCTTTTATTAGATTTCATGGATGAGAAGAATCTGTTCTTTCTGCCGGCAGAGACATCTGAGAATTTATCATCAAAATACTGCCAGCCTTTCACTGCCGTCTTCGTCACAACAGAGAATACTACAGGAGCCAAACTTAGGGTCAGTTTCTTGGCCTTCTGTGGTCTCAGACATCTCATCAAGAGCTCATAACAAATGGACTTCAGGTGACAAAACTCTCAAAGATGGGGATCCTGAGCTTTTTAGCCTTCAAGTTGCGCAGTGCAGATGCATGCCCTCTGGCAGCACCAAGGAGACTGGCCCATCAACCAGGAGGGCTGCAGGTCCCTGGGTGGGAGCTGTGACCCACAGGGCTGAGGACAGAGGGCTGGCTGGCTGGCCTTGCGTTAGCCGTGAATAGTCACTCTCAAGGAGGATTGCTTTCCTGGGATGGAGTCACAGTCAAGGGGGAAATGTACGCTCTGGTGCCCTGGCTCTGTCCCCAGGTAGGAATTCCGTTTGACTCGGGACAACAGTATCTCCTCTGCCCATCCAGCTCATCTCATGAAATAATGGCTCTACGTCATGACCTCAACGGCTACTCACATCCCAAAGACAGAAAAGCACATGTCCTACATCTCCTGATGGAAGAAACTCAACCTTATCATGAAGGATCCTTGACAAAAGACTCATCATGGATGATTAGATCCATCCCCCCATCTGACTGCAACAAATGCATAGACAATACAGGAAGCAGGAGATGCTAGATGAAACCATGGAGATGCAATGATCTGTGTGCAGACCTATGTGTGCAGGGAATTTCAGAGCAAGAGCCCTGATGTCCTTAACAAACACACAAGAGAGAGACAGAGACACAGAGACAAAGAGGAGGAGGAGGAGGCGGAAGAAGAGAATGAGGAGGAGAAAGCAGACTGAAGCTTATCAACCTGATTTGGATATTCATCCAGAAAGTTATGTTGGGAGAAAAATCAAGATAATCTTGGCAATATGAACCTGATGAAGAAGCTGCTTGAAAATATGAGGGGTTATGACTCATTCGTTACTGTCGCTTGTCGCTTGTAGATCAGTTGCCCTCGAGCAGACTTGGCCTCATGGGGACCCACCTGAATCAGAGTGGGAGCGTGCTCTGTGGAGTTCGATGACAGACTTGTCAGAAGCCATGACCGTCTACACATAAGGCACGTCTGGCTGGGCTTGAAACGTCACAGTCTTAGGTAGCAGCACTGCGTCTAGCTGCTTGTACCACCAGAGACTCATGACTGGGGTCAGATTTCAAAATCCTTATTATTTTGGCCAAAACAAACAAAACCAAACTCAAGCTCCCAGCTGTGGAGCAGATGTGAACTCCTGGGGAGTCTACTGGGGCCCTGAGGCTGCTATTCCTATCAGGAGAAGACCCCCTCATATCTCTCCTGTGGGGTGGCAGGTGAGCCTTTCTGTTACCAGTCCAGCACTTTACCTACCATGACAACAAGGCTCTTTGTTGAGACTGTGTGCTGAAATATTGCCAAAGGAAAGCATGCACACCTAGAGTTTGCTTCCAGCTGATCTGGGTGGAGCAGAGCTGGGATGTCAGAGAGCAGCACCACCGTGGACTCGTCAGGGCTGAGGGGTGAGAGTGCAGGGGTCAGGCAGACTGCTTCAGATTTCTACTGAAAATATCCACAAAAAAGACATTAAGAGACAAATGTCTTAAGAATTCCTTCTTAACTGGGTGTATTTGTCTATTCTTTTTATTGTGTTTGACCTTTCACTGCATGGAGTCAGATAACAGGCAAACATTTGGCTGACCTGGCCTGTCACTCTATCTCCCTGCCACATCAATACTGCCATGCTCTGTGGGAGTGGCCTGGTGGTGCTGTGGTCAACACTCAGCTAGAACCCTCGGGCCACTCCACAGAGATAGGTGGGCTGTGAACATCAGCCTTAGAGACTTCAGCGCTGCTCTGTCCTGAAGGTCACTGAGAATTGAAATAAACTCAACACCTATGAGTTTGGGGGTAGGATAACTGAGGGTGCCTGGATGTGCAGTGGTTAAATACTCAGCTGCTTATCAAAAGATCAACAATTTGAAGCCTTGAGTCTTCCCATTGGAGAAGGATGTGGTTTGCTCTGGCTAAGTCTGCAGCCTTGGGAACCTCAGGGGCCAGCTGTACTCTTGTCCTTCAGGGTGGCGGTCCTGCAGGGTCACAATCAGCCAGGCCACAGCGGGAATGGCTTGGTTTAGGGGCTTTGGCACAAATCACTTAATCTCACGGGGAGCGTAGGTGATTACCTGACCCTCACACAGTCTCTGTCCATCTGTCCATGGGGTCCCCTGCCCTCAGAGCCAGTCTCTTTCCTCTGAGATGAATGTCCCTGCTTCTTCTGCCCCCATCTCTGCAGGAGCTGGCTCTGGCCCCTCCTCATCTCCTCTTCCTGCCTCATTCCACCTGGGCTCATGCACCATCCAGTTGGCAGCCATGAACAGGGCTCACCACTTTTCATAAACATGAAGCAAACGCATTCCCTCACAGGAGCCTCAGACTCTGTGCTTTCCACCCAGGGCTTGTGGAGGGAGCTGGTGCGCCAGGTGGGCAGTCCTGTGAAAAGTGGTGAGAAGCCATGAACTCCACTGCTTGGAGTGTCACCAGGCCCTGGGGGACACACAGCAGACGCTCCAACAAGCCACAGCCACTCAGTAAATATGGATCAACATAAGAGAATTGAAAGGGTCCTGGAGGTAGACCCATGGGCTTTCTCCTAAAGAAAAACTGGTCACGCATTCCACTGGAAGCCAGAAATGGAAGCTACACAGGGTTCATTTCACAAGCCCTCCTGTGCACCTGGCATAAAATATCTGAGGACGTTAGAAAATACACTTCACCTTGAACTAGCTTCCGCAATTTCAGGAGCAAGGGCTATAATTTGAGCACTGGTCTCCAGCCTCCAGATGATCAGGGACTCAGCCATGGGGGAGGGAAGCTGACTTGAAGAAAAGTGACAGGATAGTGCTGACAGCTCCCCAAATGGACAACCGGCTAGGGCCAGTGGTGGGTGGACAGGGAGAGCGCTTGGGACCCCCCTGAACACATATTGCAAAGAAGCATTCAGTGGTCAAAAGGAGATCGAAGTACAAACTAATGCTCCAGTACTAAGGACAGGCTGAAGGTTTAGGCTCACCCAAAAGCACCTTTGAAAATAGCCTGGGACCTGCTTCTGAAAAGCAGCCATTGGAAACCTTAAGGTCACACTCTCCAATGTCACAGGGCAAGGGTCTGGCTCAAGACTGAGCCACGCTCCCTTCCACTACAGGAAGACTGGGCGATTTTTTCGCCTGTCATGTTGTGGTCATCGTAGAGGATGTTATTTTAGGTGCCAACAACTCAAGTACAACCTGTAGTGACATTATGAACAAAAGATCTGCACCCTGTCCTATCCTGTGCCATCTTCACACTTCCTGACACACTAGAACTCATTGCGGTAGTCACCACGTCGATACACCTAGTCAAGGGTCCTCCTCTCCTCTGCTGATCCTCCACCCTTCCTAGCATCATGTCCTTCTCCAAGGAATCGCCCCTCCCAGAAACACACCCAGAGTATGTGAGGTAACAACAACATCTTTACTTCCCAAGAGCACTCTGGCTGCACCTTCTCCCAGACATATTTGTCTGTTCTTTTGACATC
The DNA here is from genome assembly GCF_000299155.1 of Elephantulus edwardii. Classification (NCBI taxonomy): domain Eukaryota; kingdom Metazoa; phylum Chordata; class Mammalia; order Macroscelidea; family Macroscelididae; genus Elephantulus; species Elephantulus edwardii. The sequence continues at coordinate 1,761,883 of NW_006399756.1, read as the reverse complement.
CCATGGGATGTTGAGTACTCTTCTCCAACACCACAGCTCAAAGGCATCAATTCTTTTTCAGTCATCCTTATTCATTGTCCAGCTCTCGGATGTATAGCCAATGAGTGAAAAGCTCATGGCCTGAATTAGATATACCTTAGTCCTCAAAATGACATCATTACTCCTCAATAATTTGGTGCCGTCCCTAACTGTTGACTTTCCCAGTGAAATACTTCTCCTGATTTCCTGACTGCTGGTACCAAGGATATTAATTGTAGATCCAAGTAAGTTGAAGTTGTTGACAGTTTCAATCTTTTCTCCATCAATCATGGTGTTGCCTATTGGTCCAGTGGTAAGAATTTTTGTTCTCTTGACACTGAGATGCAATCCATATTGAAGGCTACATTCCTTGATCTTCTGCAACAAGTGCTTCAAGTCCTTCTCATTTTTAGCAAGCAAGGTCGTGTCATCTGTGTATCACAGGTTGTAAATGAGTCTCCCTCTAATCCTGATGCCACACGCTTCTTCATAAAGTCCAGCTTCTTGAATAGTTTGCTCATCATACAGATTGAAGCAGTATGGAGAGAGAATATGACTGACACACTCCCTTTTAAATTTTAAACCATGTAGTGTTCCCTTTCTCTGTTTGCACAACAGCCTCCTGGTCTACCTAGGTATAGGTTTTGCATGAGCACAATTAAGTGCTCTGGGGTTCCCATTTTTCTCAATGTCAGCCACAGCGTGTTACGATCCACACAGTTAAATCTTTGCATAGTCAATAAAGCATAAATAGACATTCTTCTGATATTCTCTATTTTCTGCTAGGATCCTGCTGACACCAGCAATGATGTCCCAGCCTCTAAATTTTGCTTGAACTTCTGGAAGTTCTGTATCTATGGACTGTTGTAGCTCTTTCTGATTGAACTTCAGCAGACTGCAAGACCTAGGGAGGATGAGGTGATTTAATCCCATGGGCACGGCAGGACGATGCTCTAATCTACTGGGGTTTGGGACTGTGTAGTCAGGGCTGACCTGAGGCTGCTAAGCAACGCAGCAGGAGGAGAGCTCTCTGGCCACCTGCCCTCACAGCAGGACACGCACAGCACACTCAGAGAGGTGGCTTCACCTGTGGTGGTGGCGGTCTTCCCACGTGAGCATTTCATAATCTCTTTGGAAGAGAAAAGAAATCCCAGATAGATCTATGTTTCAGACAACCAAGGTGTGTTCCTGCTCGCTGGCCCACCTCCACACGGGGCACTGTCAGTGTGGTGCCCACACAGGCTGCCCGAATGACCCCTCGAGCAGATGCCACAGACACGAGGCCTCCCCTGGAGCCACTCCATCCACTCAGAACATAAGTCACGTGCGTAGTAACGTGTGGAGGAAGTGTCCTGAACGACTTGCTTGCCAGCAATGGAGAGACAGCGACCGCCACTGCCGGCTCTGTCAGAGACCGATGCTGACCCTGGATGGAGAGTCTCTCTCTCTCTGGCAAAAGGACACCATAACTCAGGGGCAGCTGCACTCTGGGTCCACACACATGAGGGCATCGCTTTGTCTCGCTTTCCCAGAGGTTCACTTTCCTGGGCTTCTGGAAAGAATGGACCCGGGCAGACCTCCTCCCTGGTGGCTGCTTGCCAAGTGAGCCCCTGTGCACCAGGGGCAGCGTGTTGTTCTGGTGCACCCCTTCCTCCTCTCCCGGGGCTCTGAGGGGTCATGAGGAACTGGCTACAGCCCCAGGATCAGCACTGCGGAAGCTCATGGCCCTGAGGTGCTTCATGCCGTGTGACCTCTGTGGTTCGCAGGCCTGCCCGCCCCAGCCAGCTCAGGTGAGGAGCTGGCATCCGGCACTAAGGTCCACCTGGAGGGTTCCCTCAGAGCCAGGTGTTGGCTGGGACAGGGTCTTCCTAAGAGAGGTGGCAGCCTGAAAATCACAGGTGCCCCGCTCAATCCAGAGGTCATTTCCAAGGGTCTGTGTGGTGGTCAGCTGGGTTCACAGAGGGGCCAGCAGTCAAGCAGGTTCCCGTCCAGGTGTAGGGATGACCCCGAGGACCTCGTGGGCTTGATTATCAAGCAAAGCTGTGGCTGGGCAGCCTGCGCTCCATGCTGTGTGGCACAAGCACCTTCTACACTCACCATGGACTTGAGAGGAAGAGACCAGGTTAACACCAAGCCTGAAGCCAGCAGCTAGGGCCCCACAAAGTTTACCGAACGCCCCAGACAGTGCTAAAATTGGAATGATACAGAGATTAGCACAGTCCCTGCACAAAGGTGACACAAATTTGTGAAGCGTCCATATTTTTAGCAAATGTTCCAGAGACAAGGAGTCAGGAGAAACATACTGATGAGGAGGAACTTTGCACAAATATGGAAGAAAATGGAAAAAAATGGAAGAAAGAATTTAAATTATAGATAAAAAGGTCAAGAACTTAAAAAAATCATCACGAGATAGAGATGGTACTGCCAACAAGATAGAGATGGTACTACAAACACAATACTGGAAATAACAGAAAGCCATAAAAACGCAATCCAGTCTAGACAATGACTAGGGAGGATAGAAGGAGAATTGATGCCTCTGAGCTGTGTTGCTGGAGAAGAGTATTGAACATACCATGGACTGAATATACCATGGACTGCTAGGAGAACAAATGGGTTTGTCCTAGAGAGGTTGGTACCAGGACGATCTTTGGAGACAAGGATTCTGAGGCTTCGTCTGACATACTTTGGACATGCTGCAAGGCGGGACCAGTCCTTGGAGGGGGACATCATGCTTGGGAGTGTGGCAGGACAGCACAAGAGAGAAAGACCCTTGATGAGATGGACTGATTCAGTGACTGGGGTAATGGGGGTAGGAGTGGCACAGGATAGAGCAGGGTTCAGAGCTGTTGTACACAGGGTCGCTGTGAGTCACAAGCAACTTGACAGCACGTAACAACAAGGCTTACAGTGAGTAAAATGTCAGGGTCTCAGTTTAAAGAGTGGCCATTCAAATCTGCCAGCTGACCCAAGAGAAAACAATGAGAATCTTCCCCACCCGCCACAAAGATTTGCAGCCCAGAAGGGTGTTTGAGGTGAATGAAGCACCCTGGAGACTGTGAGGCTGGCTCAGCCACTACTGTATGTGGTCACTATGAGTTGGAATTGACTGACCACACCTAACAGCTGGATCCGCCCCACCTGCAGGGACCCTGTTTGCACGGTTCTCTCCAAGACCTCGGAGAAGGATGACTCTGAAGACCCCGGGTGAGACCAGTGGGACCCCGGGCAAGCACTGTCACCCTGATGGGGCCTGGCTATCTGCACCTTTCCTCCAGGGCCTGCAGCCTCCAGCCCAGAAACGAAACAGCAAAGCAGTCACCAACTCCAAAACAGCAAAGCAGTCACCAACTCCAGGGTCACTTCATGTAAAACATCCACATTTGCTTCTGAGTTCGTTTTCAATTATGAAAGCCATTTGGATGATTAGAGCCAAATTAATGTGTAAATGTCGTGTAAATGCCAAGTGCTGAGAAACAAAGGCTGGTCCCAGAGGAGGAGGAGAGAAGATTGAAGCTGGGAGATTTCGGCCGGAGTCCCAGGTTCCCTCCACACGGCGAGCCCTTCTCACCGCAAAACCTCCAGACAGCGGCCCGCTGCCTCCTCCTGGGGCTCAGGAAGATGTTTTCTGTAAGACGTTGTTGTGGACACATGCTGCGTGTGCCCGTGGGTTGTGCGGTGTGTATATTAATACACACACACACACGTTGTGAGGTGCACTTTTCAGTTCTGATGGCCGTGAGCTCACACAGGACAGACAGAAACCCTGCCCAGTGCTACCTTGTGTTCAGAAGATGCCCCAGCTGTGTCCCCCATGCTGGGGGGACAGTCACCCACACCTAACACTGCCCCCTACACTCAGCTGTTACCTGATGGGCGAGAGGTGATTCCAGCCCTTGGAAGGAGGGGCTGGCATCTCGTTCTGGAGCGTCAGCCATTGGCAAGCTCTCAGGGCACAGTGCTACATGGACACACAGGGGAGCCACAGGGGAGCCGCAGCGGGCAGGACGGTTTCCTTTGTTTAATGAGTGGGCAAGTGGCAGCAAGGGGGAAGGTTCACCACAGGGGTCATGGGGGAAGGGCCAGGACCATGACAGCAGTGACAGGTGACTCTGAGTGAGAGCTTCTCCTTGAGAGAGAGCCTCCCACAGCTACTGTGGGGGACCTGCTGCCCCCTGTTCAGAGGGGCCCACATCAGCATCGGGCAATCCAGGGCAAGGTTAGGGCTTCACCCCAGATCCACCGAATCCTGTGATCTTACAGGGGACAGAGGACCCCCACCTGCCCTTTGACACCCACACTCTCTACAGCACCCAGTCTGGCCATGTCTGACAACCTGCCCACTGCACACACACTCCACTGTCCACACCCTGGCCATGTGTGTCCACCCACCCTCTGACACCCACACACCCCACAGCACCCACCTGGCCATGTCTGCCCACCTGCCCCACTGCACACACACACTCTGATGTCCCCACCCTGGCCAAGCCTGACCATTCCATCTGCACTGTTCACCCCACTGTTTCAACCCTAAGCTAAGCTGGCTGTACCCACTCACCCTCGTGTGTCTACCCCAGCCTTGCTTATACCCACCTGCCCATGTACCCACCACATCCTTACCCACTCACAACTTCTGCAGGGATGAACATAGGGCCCCTGGGGACAAAAGGCAGGGGGCAGGGAGAACTGACCACACGTTCAAACTGCCCTGAGACACTGGACACCTGCTTAGGCAGAATCTTGGACAGCTACTTAGACAGAACAGACATGTCTATGTGTCCCACGTCCACCACTATCTGCTTAGTGGCTCAAAGTGTCCTTTCCTCAAAACCAATCGCCCCAGTGGCGAGGTAAGGTGTCCTCCTGCCCCTGGCCATCCACCACCCAACACAGGCTGAGAAAGACAGACCACCTACCGGTTCCTCTTGGCTTTCACGCTCTGGTCCTCGTCTCCATCTTCTGAGCTGGACCCCTCACTGTGGTCAGCTGAAAGAGAGGCCCGAGAGAGCAGCTGGGTATGGGCACAGGTCACTTCGGAAGTCACGGTGAGGGTCTCGCTCTCAAGCAGACTGGGTGGGAGTCAAGGACGCAGACATCAAGCCCAGCCCACATACTGAGGGCACACACACACCCTGGGGGTTCAGAGGTGACATCGGACCTTACTTGTCTGCAGAGACCACAAGCCACTTCTCACCAATAGGTAGGTGGCCTGAGAGGGACTGAGGAGGAAGAAGCGAAGATGGCTGTCTGCCTGAACCCTCCTTCCCCTGCCCATGAGTCTTTCTGGCTTTGGCTCAAGCAGCTAAGAGCTTGCCAGCTCACTAAAAGGTTGGAGGCTCAAACCCACACAGAGAAGCTTTGCCAGAAAGGTCATCTAGAAAAAGGCAGGAAACACGTTCTTGGGCACAAGTGGGGTCACCCTGAGTCGGGGTCACCTGATGGCAACCCAACACCGATGCTCACACTCTGCGGCCTGACCCCCACCTACACAGGCTCTAGAGGACAAGCTGACCATCAACAGCACTTCTTGCTGGTCCTGTCATCTGCTTGCCCTTGACCCCCTCATGGGATCTCCAGGTGTCTCGGGCACATGGTCCACGCTGCCCTCCGGAACTCAGACCTGACCCAGAGCCCAGGCTGGTTTGGGAGACTTGTTCTCACTGCCCCCAGGTGAGTCATGGGTGAGGAGCTCTGGAATTGAAGTGCTTGAAGAGGCTGTGGGGTTGGATCTGACGCCATCAACAACGAGGAAAGAGGGTGAGGAGGCCTCAAAGCGCATCGTTATTCTGTCCTGACAGGCTGGGATCCAGATCATTCCAGCCCCTCAGAGTCCTCCCTCCTGCCCCTCACGCTGCACCTGCCGCCTGGGAGCCTGCCCCCTTGTTATCCTGCCACCAGGTGGGCAGGGAGGGTGTGGACTCTACAGACCCATCCACCTGGGGCTCCCCCTCCCCATGTCCACATTGTCCAGAGGGGCTCTGCCCTGAGAACACAGACCATGAACTGGTGCTTCTGCAGGTAAAGTTGGAGAAAAATAGCGAGTCTCCCGTGGACTGTCAGAAAAACAAACAAATCTGACTTGGCAGAAGCACAGCCTGGTTGTTCCTTAGAGGACGGTCGCACATAGTCAGGACGTGCTGTCAGACGAGGCGAGTCCTTGGAGAAGGCCATCATGTGGGGAAGGTGGGGGTCAAAGAGAGGGAGACCCCCAACGAGATGATTGACACAGTGACTGTCGCACTGGGCTCGAGCATGGCGAGGGTGGGACGTGGGCATGAGCACAAAGCTCTGCTCGTTTGTTCATATAGCTGCTATGACATGGAGTGAAAGGGACTTTACAGAACCACCTCCCGGGACCTCCCCATGGCACCTATGTTGTCCTCCAAGCCAGGACCGAAGCAGCACACTTGAGCGTGATGCTCCCTAAATTCCTGCTCTGCCCCGCAGAGTCCCGAGGTCACCCCTACAGACACTCATCAAGTCACCCCCCTGCCAGTTCCAGCCCCACAGGGTCCTGAGGACACCCCTACGGACACACTCATCAAGTCACCCGCCTGCCAGTTCCAGCCCCACAGGGTCCTGAGGACACCCGTACGGACACTCCTCAAGTCACCCCCCTGCCAGCTCCAGCGTCCTACTCAGTCTGAGGCCACCTGGTCCTCCATGGCAGACTTGAGCCCTGAGTTCTCATCAGCTGCCCAGCCTGCGTCTGCAATCTGAGGGTCCAGTATCTCTCCCAGGGTACTCTGTGATAAGGTAGCAACACAGGCTGGTCTTAATGGTTTGTGGTCAGGGATTCAGTGGGAGGTGGTGGGAGTCAGAGACCTGAGGCAGGCAGACTCCACCTCAGGTAACTCAAAGGGCAACCCAGGGAAGAAGGCGCTCGCACACACAGACACAAACAGAGTTATTGTTGTCAAGTTCCTTCGAGTCAACTATGAGTCATTGTCACCCTGTAAACAGTAGATCTGAACCTTGTTCTATTGTGAGCTACACACGCGTGTGCACGCATACACACACACACGCACACCCCCCTCATTGCTGTGGGGTTAGAACTGACTCCCAGCCAGCCCACCAATGGCTTCCCAGAGGCTGTGAATTGAGAGAGGACCTTGTCCACCTTGGTCCTGAGTAGAATTACATCAGGAAGATTTAAAAGAAGCCCCTATTGGTTCTCTTGTTGACTTTGTTTGTTTGTTTGATTGATTCTCTTAGCGGGTAACATCTTCCTAATTGAGTAGAAGTACAGACACCACAAAGGAACTACTTCTACATCTGACAGTCTGTATAGAACCAATGAGCTTCATGACAATTAGGAAAAAACCAAACCAAACAAAAAGCTCCTAAGACTAGAAAAACAAAACTGTTACAACAAAATACATACATCCTTGATTTTTAAGAGGTCATATAATCCGACAAGAAGGACAGACACTTACACAGAAAAACAAAACAAAAACAACAGGGCTGTGAGGGCAGGAAAAGGTCTTCAGCTTCACCCAACACCCCACAAGGAAAGGTTTCAGACGGCTGACAGCTGATGAGTCTGAGAGCGCTTTAGAGGACCCTGGATTGGCCTCCAGGGAGCAGGACTTCGCAGTATCACTCAAATGTTGAAACACATGTCATCTGACCCAGCAAGTTCAAGAACAGGAATTTTCACAGCACACATACTCGTAAGAGCACCTGTAAGACACACACAGGAGGCAAGGATGCTCTTCATCAGCACCGCGTGTTAGCAAAGACAGATGACGGGGAACCTGAAATCAGGGTGTGTTCAGATGAGCAAGAGGGAGAAAGAGAAACTAAGAGAGACAGAGAGACGGAGGGAGGGAGGGAGAGAGGGAGAAAGAGAGAGAGAAGGAGGGAGAGAGAGAGAGAGAGAGAGGGAAGATGGAAGAGGAAGGGGGAGGAAGAGGGTGTACAAAGGAAAAGAGTGAGGACAGAAAGAGGAGACAAGAGTTAAAGGAGAGTGAGATGGGGGCAGGAGGGAAGGAGGAAGCGTGAGGGGAAAAGGAGGACAGACAATAGAGAGAAATCAAGGGGGAGGGAGAGAGAGCAAGGAGCTCACAGGTGGGGCATCGGTGGCAGCTGAGCTCACCGGCCACCTGTCCACTCCTCTCCCCAGGCCGCAGCTGTGTGTGCACTCAGCAGTCACACACCCCCCTGATGGTCATCATCAATCTGTGTTTGTCTCCAGCAGTGATAGCTGCACTGTGTACACAGTCATCAGAGCCCGGGTGGCTGGTTGGGGCCAAGGGGCTTAGAAGACAAGGCCGCCTTCTCCTGACCACTCCTGGCTCAGACCCTCCCCCCATGAACAGGGACACACAGACCTGCAGTGCTAAGATGCCACCCATCACTGTGAAGATGAGACCTGCTTTCAGCACCAGGTCCAGGGAGAGAGGAAGCAGGAGAACGGCTGACCATGGCCATGACTGTCCTCTCAGTTGCAGGCATGTCACCATCTGAGACCATCAGATGGGATGTTGTACTTCTATGTCCACTCCAGTCCAGCAGGCATTTAACTTCAACTAACAACACTGTTTTCAGAGCCAACAAAGCCCTACTGAGCTGAGACAATCGGAAGACACCCCAGACCTCCCCTGACCCCTCAGCGAGCTAACCAGGTCATCAACAGCTGAGTGATGACCACCTCGGCAGGGTGGCAGTCCTCCGTCCTGGACCCTAAGCTTCCCAACCCTGTGAGTTCCACTTCCAAGCCTCACACACATTACACACGGCCACCGAGGCTGAGCCGCAGTTCAGTGTGGGGCCAGCTTACAGAGGCTTCTCTCCATGCCTCTAGGAAAGTAATGAGCATCAACTGGAACGTGTCCTTGTTCCGTGTCCGCTGTGAACAAGTTCACCGGTCAAATCTACAAGGCCTCAGACCAATGGCACCATTCTCCACGGAGTGCAATCTCCCCGACCTGGCTCTCATTATAATTAGGGTCAAATCCTGTGCTGAGCCTTGATGAATGACCAGCCAAGAAAAATGCACGGCGGATGGCAGGAGGTCATCAGGTCTGGATCCTTGTTAATTAATGTCCCTGAGACACTCCCCGTCCCAACTCTGTGTGGCTGTTATCTCTGGGTAGACCCCAGGAAATGAGAAGATGCCACTTACATATCAATTCAGCCCTGACAACCGAGTGGGGCTCAAGATCACCTGCTCACCCTGCGGATAAGCCCTGGCCCACAGCAAGAACAAACCTGTGCCGGAGTAGGGGTCCCCAGAGCGCTCCTCACATGGGGGTGGGAGGCTTCGTCTGCAGGACCCTGGCATGCTATCGCCAGGAGGTGCCAGCTTCTGGAGAAGCATATGATGCTCATGAAGTCGATGGTCAGAGAGGGGGAGCCCCTCAACCAGACAGACTCGCACAGCAGACGCTGTGAAAGTGGTGCAAGGCCAGGAAGGGCCTGGTTCCGTGTTACACGGGGTGCTTGTGAGTTAGAGCGGAGGCAGGGCATCTGACAATCCCAAAGGAAGGAAAAAAGATAGAAAGAACTGGATTTAAGATGATTCTCTACCATTCTTTACAGGCAGAGGGAAGGTTAAATGGTGTGTAACTGTGTTTGCGTGCGGGGCCGGGCAGTTAGGGGCCCCACACTAAATTCTGAGGGAGACACACTGCCTCCATGTGCGGAGCCCAAACAAATCTCCTCTGGTTGTTTGTGTTCTTTAGATTTACAGCTCAATTCTTTCTCTATTTTAGTACCAAATGGGATTCCTGTTAGAGGAATGAGACAGTGCATTGCTCTACGACCAGAGAATTCCATCCCAGTCCTCCCACGAGCAGGGGACCAGGTGGGACCTGGAAGACACCTGCCACTCTTCTAAATTGTGCTGATGGAGCCCAAGCTACCCTCACTTAGAGAGTGTGAGAGCGGCTGGCTGAATGAGTTCTTGTCTTCTCATTTGTACTGACTCCTTGAAATGAAGCAAAGGAAGAAGTAGCTCCCAATTATGCCCAGGGTACAAGCCAGGAGCACGCAATGTGCCTTTCACTAAGCAAACACAGGCCTTGTTATGATAAACGGGCCCTCCGTGTTTCTCCTGGGCGGGCGGGTCGAGTGATCTTTATAAATTGCACTTCCGTCTCATGTCTGAGTGAGACCTGGAGGGGGAACATTTCCTACAGTGTGTGTGGTTCCTGTTGCCTTTTTTCCTTTTAGCTGATCCTTCCAGCATACAAAACAGCCATTCAAAAGTTGATACTGCTGGATCAAAGGAGCAAACACAATTTAAAAACCCCAACTCCTCCTGCCCCTGGATGGGGCTTCAGTCTCAGATCCGTTATCTGTAGGAGATGTTTCCTGCCCAGCCTCACCAGAGAGGATGCGAGTCTCACCAGAGAATGTTCTCCACAGTCTGGGGAGAAACAAACCTCTTAAATTCATCATTCCTCAGTCTTATCAGATATCTTCCATTGTCTCAAGTGTGATCTTTAAACGAGCAAGGTGAAAGAGCCTTGTCGGTGCAATGGTGAAACTCTAGGCTGCTGCCTGAAAGGCTGGCAGTTCGAGTCCACCAGCCACTGTGAGGGAGAAAAGCCTTGACAATCTGCCAGGAAGGATGACCTCTAGGGGACCCTGTGGGCCAGTGCTGCTCTGTCACATGGGTCCCTGGGGGTCAGAATCGGCTTGGCGGCACTCACCACCACCACCAACTTCATTTTGCAGTTGGTTCTGACTCACAGCTGAGCCTTCAGCACGTTTCCAAGGCTGTAAATGACACAGCCACACACTGTCCACCCTTCTCCATGTATCGGTGAGGTAGGAGCACTAAAAATGCTAGGAAGACTTTCAGAAATCCCTCTTCTAGAACTCTATCAAATGATTCTGGACTTGACTGCAGGGTGGACCGGTGTCATCTTTTGCCAGCCCTGTATGACGCGGACAGAATCTCTGGTGGCATGGTGTTGTGTATTGCACTGCTAACTACTAGGTCAGTGCACAGCTGTACCCTCTCCTGTGATAAGGACATTCAGTCCCGGGCCCCCAACAGAAGGCAGCACGGGGAGGACTCAACCCTACGGCAGTGGGCTAGGCTGGGCTTCCTGAGACCTGGAGGAAGAAGCAGCATTACCAGCTCAGTAGGCAGCCCGCAGACACGAGACCGAGACCCTCACACGGTGCTCAGGGTCCCCGGTCAGGGCAGCCATGCTGCGGGTGGGCCTTCCCTCTGCCTGACACAGAGTGTGGCTCAGGTTCACGTGCAGTCAGTGCTATTTTTAACCCTCATGCTTAGGGAGACGGGCTTTCCCAACACAGTGGCTAATAAAAAATGCATCAGCTCTAATCGGGAAGGATCCTTTCTGAAAAAGCAAAGTCATTCTTCTCTCGCTCTGTGGAGTGAGAACCAGGACGGAGGCAGCTTCCTCCACACCCAGTCCTGCAATGCTACAGCCAGAAACGCCCCTCGTGGGACCCAGGCAGAGGTTTTAATCACGGAAATCTCCATTCAACTGATGGAAGGACAGGGTCATGCGGAGACAGAAGGAAGCTGCCCTCTTCTGTGTCCTGTGGTCTCTCAAGTGGAGTTCCTGGGACTTGGGGACAAAAAGAACACACCCTGGGGCCAGGGGGCTGAGGGGCTGGGAGGACCAAGGTCTCTGCATTGCCACCCTCACACAGACAGGCCTCGCCCTCAGGAGGAAGGGCCAGCCTGCCCACCGAGGGCTCCAATAAATGGTCAAACTGACACAGTGAGCACAGGCCCTTCGAAGTCAGCTTCAGATAGAACTGAAAACAAGCCGAGGAGCCCCGGTGGTGCAGTGGGTAAGCGCTCCACACCGAGGGGTCGGCTCTAGGAAGCCACCAGCAGGTCCACGAGAGAAAGAAGACACCATCTGCTTGCTGCTAATTCTGGCCTAGGAACCCCGTGGGGCTGTCCTGTGCCACAGAGCCACTGTGCGTGGGCACTGCCTAGACAGCTAGACAACATGGACACACACTAAACCCTTACACAAAGTCAGAGTTAAACCAGGGGCCACTGCTGAGTTGCATCTGACACAGAACTGGTCCACAGGGTCCTCAATAGCCAATCTTCCCAAAGGAGGTCACCAAGCCTTTTCTCCGGGGGTTCTCTCGGCAGACTCAAAGACCCCACCTTTCAGTCAGCAGCTAAGTGCTTTAACCTCTGATGTCACCCCAAAACACTCAACACTGAAGCCACTCGCAGTCCTGAGTGGATGCCGACTCACAGTCACCCTACAGGACAGAGACATGTCCTGCCAGGTCCCCAAGCTGAAAACCTTTATGGAAGCTGCATGCTACGTCTTCCTCCCACCAAGAAGCTAGAGGATTCAAACTGCTCACGTTGTGGTAAGTGGCCACTGCTTCACCCCCTCCCCTCCAGGACCCGCAGACACGGGGTGCCCAGTGATAGTTACGTGTGGATGTTTCCAGCTTGCGCTTGTGGGGAGGGTCTTCAATGATCCTATTGAGGTCCCCACGGTTCCTCAGGTCCAGGGGCTTCTCCCAGACAGACAGCTGCATTGTGGGGTTGAAGAAGAAGACTCGGTCATCACCCGTCCAGACCACACACCTGTGTGAACGGAGAGCACAGCTCAGTCGGTGGCTGACATTCAACTAGGAAACGTTCCTGGGAGTGTGAGTAAGCCACACGGGGACTGGAGAACACCGGACTGGAGCGCCCCGGACTGGAGCCCACCGGGTCTGGATCATATCAGGACTGGAGCTTGGGGCCTGCACGGGGCACTGAGGTCAAGCCACATAATGTGAGCACTGCAGCTCTGGGAGCGTTAACCTGCCTGGCACTTCTTCTCATCGGCCTTAGGATAGAACAATGATGGCCACTATTTACGAGTAACAAAACCAAACTCTCAACCTTGTGTGATTAACAGGACAATAACAACAATCACCTCCAACAAAAAAGGAAACTGATGTTCTAGCTGAACAATGTCAGAGCTCACAAGGTCATTCATTAAGTGAAATTCTTGGTTGTTTTCCTGAGCACCAATTGCTTCTATTTTATTTAAATTATCGTTTCAGTTAAAGTTTACAAGCTGGTGGGTGTTCCATTTAAACCATTCAGACATATTTTGTTTTCTACATTCATCTCAACACCCACATGCCATTCTGCTTCTCTCACTTAGTTCCTGAAATTCTCTCCATAAATCCTTCTATCTAATGCCACCAGGGCATCATCCTGGGGCAAATGCTGCTCTCCTGGCCTCATCTGGCTACACAATTAAGGAGTGAGGGCCCCCAGGTTTGCTGTTCACCTTATCGGCCTGCCTACTGTTCGGCTGAGGGAGCTGTGGGGCGAAGCAGGCAGAGGCTGTGGTCCTAACCTGGCTGTGGTTCCTCTCAGGTGGGAGCCGCTCTCAGGGAGAAAGACAGACACTCCTCACTTGTGCAGTTTGCTGCCTCTGAAAACCCACATTAGAAGCAACAGCGACTCGGTTCTGACACCATGGCAGTGAAGTCTAGGGGTTGGTTCTGGCTGGTTTGTTTGTTAACGGAGTATTGAGCCGTAGGGTGAGTTTTCCTCCACATGTGAATGATAATGAGGTGAGGTCACGGCCTGAGCCTCTGCCAATCTCTGTCCAACAGCAAACCTGGCTTTCTCATGTTTGTGAGTTGTGTTCCACATTTCTCCCCACTCTACCCAGCTCTTCTGCTACGATTCCTTTAATGTGGTCAGAGGTGGGAGCCAGCCACTGCCTCGATTTTCTGGTCCTGGAGTTCTGAGGCTGAGGCTACGTGGCACATCCGTCCTTTGGACTAATTGCTCCATTACTTCTCCCTCTTCTTTGTTCCAGACAAGGAGAATCAGCACAGCGAGCACTCCCTAAGTTTAAAGACCCCAATCACTACCCCCCAAAGCAGGATATAGAACAGTGTCTTCACGGACTATGTTGTCAATTGGCTTTGATGTCCTCTAAGACCATGATCTCATGTCCGAGGACCAGCACCTCACTCCCTCAGGGCATTTGGTTATTATTTAGAAGCTTAAAAGCATTACCCCCATTGGCTTTGCTCTATCGTTGTTGTTGTTGTTGTTATGTGCTGCCAAGTTGCCTGAGACTTATGTAACCCTATGCATAATAGCTCTGACCCTGCCCTAGCCGGAGCTAGTCTCATTGTCTCTGACACCCCTAACCCCATTAGCTCAGTTACTGTTGTCAATCTATCTCATCCAGGTTCTTCCCCTCTTGTGCTGTCTGTCCAACTTTCTAAGCACGATGTCCTTCTCCAAGTACTGGTCCCTCCCAGCTACATGCCTGAAGTATGTGAGAAGTATGTGAGATGGAGATTCCAAATCCTCACCTCTAAGGAGAAACTTGATTTCACCCTCTCCAGGATAAACCTGTTTGTTCTCTTTGCAGTCCATGCAATGTTCAATAGTCTTCTTCAGCACCCAAATCAAAGGCATTGATCCTTCCTCTATCATCTTTATTCATTGTCCAGCTCTGTGATGCATACTAAGTAAGTAACTGCATGGCCTGGATCAGGTGCACCTTAATCTCCAGACTGATATCATTGCTCTTTAGTACTGGAGAGGTCCCTTACAAATTTTCCTAATGAAATTCATCTTTTGATTTCCTGACTGCTAGTGCCAAGAGTGTTGATTGTGGAGCCAAGCAAGTTGAAATGTTTAACACTCTCCTTTCTATCTTTCATTGGCCCAGTGGTGAGACTCTCTGTCTTTTTGATGTTGAGCTTCAATCCACATCGAAGACACTGTCTTTGACCTGCAGCAAACCTGTCAGGCTTTCCTCATTTGCATCAAGCAAGGTTGTGTCATCTGCATAGAGAAGATTGCTGATGAATCCTCCCAAATTATCTGTTCCACATATAAATTGAAAGGTATGGAAACAAGACACATCCCTGATATACTTCCTTCTGATTTTGAACCATGCTATGTTTCCTTGCTGTTTTGATGACTGCTTCCTGGTCCAAGTATAGGTTTCACATTCTTCCCAGAGTCAGCCACAGTTTGTTGTGATCCACACAATCAAAAGTCTTTGCATAGCCAATGAAACACAGATAGACATTCCTCTGGTACTGCTTTCTGCCAAGATCCATCTGACATCGGCAATAAAGTCCCTAGTGCCACAGCCTCTTCTAAACCCAGCTTGTAGTTCTGGTAGTTCTCTGTTGATGTACTGTTCCAATAATTTTTTTATAATCTTCAGGAGGATTTTGCTTGCATGTGCTATTATTAGTTATATTAATCTATAATTTCTACACTGTTTTTTAACACATTGCTGCAAATGACGGTAATACGGGGGGGGGGAGGGGGGAGTGTTTCTAAGCACGGTGGTCAATTAAAAGTGTGCAGGAACGTGTTAATCACCTTTCTTGGCATGGGAAAACATATGGATCTCTTCTAGTCAGCTGGCCAGGCAGCTGTCCTCCAGATTGCCTGGCACGACCTGGTGAGCATGTCCAGGGTAGCATCTGGTTTTGAAATATCTCAACTGGTGTTCCATCAATTCCTTCAGAGAAGCTGAACTGCCTCCTTCATCACCATTATCTCTGGATAATATGCTGTTTAGTGAAATTCTTCTTTGTCATCCAGTTCTTTTTGGTAGTGACTCTGTATTATCCTGCCGTGCACGCAGATGTATTTACAGCATATACTAAGATAAACACTGAAGGATCTGTACACATCAGGTGAGGTCCATGTGTATGGCCATCACTTGTGTTCCCTATAAAAAATATTTGCAATGAATAAATCATTGATTGTGCAGAATTCTATCACTCTGTCTCCAGCCTCACTTCTGAGGCCAAGTTCATGTTTTCCAGCTACTCACTCTTCTTTCTCTGTTCCCAATGTTTGCATCCCAGTCACCCATTATTATTAATGCATGCTAGTTGCACGTTTGATCGATTTCTGACCACAAAAGTTCGTACAAGTCTTCTATTTCCTCCTCTTGGTGCATATATTTGAATGATATTTGAATGATAGTGGCATTAATAGGCCTTCCTGGTATGCATATGGGTATCATTCTGCCATCCACACAGATGTATTTACAGCAAACACTAAGATGAACACAGAAATATCTGTACACATAATGGAGACCTTCAAAATACCACTGCTTTTGTTATTCAATCCTTGGGCTCCTGCAAGCACAGAGTATGTCTAAATTAGAATATCATTAAAATTTAGCCAGTTAAAATCCCTGCAGAATAAAGATTAGCAGGATACTGCTAAGATTACAGACTCTGAAACCTGGGGAAGGTGGTTATGGGTCGGACTCTGTCACACGGCAGAGTGCTGAAATCCTAATTCAGATGCACATGCAGTACCTTGCCCAGGGATCAAATTACTCTGAGAGTGGTTTCCAGAACATCTCTCCTGTGTGTGTCTCGGGGGGCATGAGGGGTTCAGCATGAAGAGGGGCTCCACTCGCCCACCGTGGCAGACAGAGGAAATGGACTTCTGGGATCAGCAATGTCAGCTGCCTGCCCCCGTCCATTTTCAGAGGAACAGGGATGGACATTTATGTTTTGTGTTGCCATTCCCACGAAGCTAAAATGACTTGGGAGAATACGGTGTATTTCTTAGTTCCCTATCTGCAGAAGGCCATCAGAGAGGAGAAACAGTGACAGCAGGGAAAAGAGAAACGAGTTTGTGGGCGAGAAGATGATCCCATGAGTCTGAACCACAGGGAAGTCTGAACTCAACCACTTGTCCTTGTGAGCAGGGCTACTCATGAGCACACAAGCCTCTGCCACTGGGTCCCATCCCTGAGCCTGTCTCCCCTGGGGCTCCAGAAGGAAATTACCTCTGCGGACACCTCAGTTTGGGCTCTCGGAGGCTGGTCCTGGAGGTCTCAGCATGGTGAAAGGAAAGCGTGTGAGGTCTCTGAGCTTCAGGTGGACGCACCTATGACTTTCTCAACCTGGGGACACCCTTGTCCCCCATCCTGTTCTAATTTCAGGACCAGTCTCAGAATTCAGGACCACTCAGTCAAGGCTGATCGGGCCTCTCATCTGCCAATTCCACCTGACATATGTGCCAGTTCCAGGCCCCGGAGTCCTCCCTCTGACCTTCCAGTGCCCTGAGACCACTCCCACCTCTCTCTGGACCTCAAGTGTCCCCACAGCAGCCCCTTGCCCGGTGTGGCAGGCCACCACAGGTACCACCATTACCAGACACACACACACAGAGCACACACACACTACGAGCACATACAAGGGGAATTCATCCTGAATTTATGCTGACCCCGGCTGCCACAAGCACACAGATCCCACAAACGTACGAGCACACAGTGTACATATACGTGCACGGAGGCACAGATACACGTAACACAGATGAACACACATGACACTATGTGCAGCCACACAATGACCACCGCACACTTGTGTGTGTGTGTACAGACACACACATGTAACACAGGCACACACATGCACAGACTCTCCACACATCATACCCTGATGCACAATGCACACAAGCACATGTCTCACTGTCATTTATGTGTGTGTACACATGTCCACAAATATAAAACATGCATGTCACCATCACAAATATACATCAGACACTCCAGTGAATCACTCTCTCTCTCACACACACACACACACACACACACACACAATCACACTCCAGTGATATGGGCTACTGCATCCCAGTGCTGACCACAGCACTCCACACAGACCCGCTGACTCGCCTGGTCTCGGGGTGGTGTGAAGAGGACCCTTGCGAGGGCCTGATGGCCGCCGTGGACCCTGACTATTGGCAGTGCCCAGCACCATGGGCTCAGGGTCATGTCCTGAGTTACAGAGAGGGCGGCTGGGCTGCAGTGGGCCCTGGCCGAGTCCTTTCACACCCTGATCCCACGACTGGCTCCTGGCTGCCAGCTCCTGCTCTGCTCCTGGCCTCATTTCTGGCTGGACCTCAGGCCTCGGCCTCTGTCACTGCTCCTCCATCATGGAGCTCACAGCTGCTCCAGGTGAGTACCCCAGCAGTGCCCGTCACACCTGGTCACCTGCCACGGCCACCTGCAGTCTACAGGAAAGGACTCCTCTCTCAGGCAGCGCTTGGCTCCAGCGGGATCATAGATAACTCAGCCATAGGCTGCACCCCCTGACGTCTCCTCCCTCAGCTCTCAGGCGTCCACATCCCATCTGAGACATGGGTTCTGGAGCCCAGTTCCAGACAAACACCTGGTACCTCCGTCCAACCCGAGGCCACAGATGGGTGAGCAGTGAGTTCACTTCCTCTCCGAATCCCACCGTCCCCAAGTTGTGCTGTTCACCCCGGAAAGAGGGCTTACAGTCAGATTGATTTGATCACGCTCTGCCCAGACTCGGGATCAGTCTTGGCTGTAAATCTGGTGTTTTACAAGATGCACCGAGTTTCCATTTCCAGCTCTCAGGCATAGAGACGACCACCTCTCCACCTGCCCTGCTGGGAAACCAGCCCCCTGGAAGCCCTCGGTTGGTGTGGAAGCATCGCCAACCACAGCTCACCACTGCCATGCTGCTCAAACCAGGGAAGAGCAGAGCTGATTAGGGCCGTAACAGGGGATTATTACCCGGGAGAGAGGCGAGTGACAACAATTAGCACAGCGCACATTTATATCCTGGCTGCAAAGACCCCAGTTCCTGTGCCCGAGGGGAACGTGCAGAAGTGAACCAGGAGCCTGTGGCACTACAAATAAGTGTGGTTCCCCTAGAGAAATCTGCCCATCCACTCGTTACGCTTGGTTTCAACTAGACAGAGCCAGCTGTAACATGCAAAATTAATTTTATGTATCATTTTATGCACACTTTAAGTAATATGTATATGTTCCTCTTCTTTAATCAGACATCTGATTTCTGGAGTCCTGCCGCACTTCCTCTTGCCTTAACTGTCCCTGTATCCCCAAGGATATAATTAGAGCATCAGTGTTATTTAATTCTGCTGTTGGGTACGTCCACACTCAGCATCCCCAATACAGGAAAAGCTGGACTTGTTCAACGGGAAACGGGGAGGCTGTTTCTATTTGTGCCAAAGGATTCTTGCTATTGAACTACCTTCCCCACCACAGTGGTTGGAGTGATAGCAGCTCATGGAGGCCCCGCGTGCAGAACCGAGCTCTGCAGGATGTTGCATGGCTGGTATATTGGAAGGGAGTCACCAGGCCTTTCTTTCACAATGCTTCTGGCTAGACTAGAACCTCTAGACGTTTGATTAGCATATGAGATTTTGGACTAAATGCAAAAGTGTAGAAACTAAGATGATAAATTTGCTTCTCTATCCAAGTTCTGGCATCAGTCTACTGGGAAGGGAGGCAATCCCTGCTTGCTCTGTACACATATATGTAGCATTGGACAAATTTGCACCCAAGGATCTCTTTGAAGTGCTGGAGAGCAAGGATGTCACTTTAAACACTAAGGTGTGCCTGTTCCCAGTGAGGATGTTGTACGTTTTCTTAATATGAATGTGAAAATTATGAACAAGGAAGATTAAAGAACTGATACCTTTGAATCGGGGTGTTGGTGAAGTCCATTGAATACATCACGGGTTCTCAAAAGAATAAATCTTGGAAGAAGTTAAGTTCAGGTGCTCCCTGGAGGCAAGGATGGTGAAGCTTCACCTCACACTTCGGGCACATTGTGAGGAAGTGCCAGGCCTTAGAAAAGACCTCGTGCTGGGGGAGCTAGGCAGTCAGAGAGAGAAAGGAAGACCCTCAAGGCCGTGGATGACAGTGACCATGGTGGATGACAGTGACCATGGTGGGCTTGATTACGTTCAAGGCCGTAACTGTGACGCAGGATAGGGCAGATCTCCTATTCACGGGGTCACTAGGGGCCACAGCCAGCGTGGTGGCACCAATTAACAAATGCACACACAGTCGTGCCCCCCCCACACACACACACACACAAACACAGGCACGTCCATGAACTCTCAGCCACACCCGCCATCTGTCCCCACATGCTAGGAATCAGGAAGAGTGTCCTGTCAGCTGGGACACAGTGGGACACTCTCTAAGTCACAGACAGGGCAGGGTCCCCACGGCCATTTTCCTTCTCCTCCTCCGTCCTCTCTTGAACTTGGTCGGGAGGGGTGGGCTGGACAAGATGGGGTGGCCCTCACGCCCACACATGGGGTAGGCTGCCTGCCCCACATCGACTCAAAGAACAGCAACTGGAAAAGCCGCCCACCTGTCTGCAGGCCGAGCCCTGGGAGCCAGCTCCCAGCAGCAGCAGCTCCCGGTCAACGCGGAGCACACGAGCCACCGATGCTCTGCCGTGGAAAGCAGCGGAAGGAGGCAGGCTCACTGTCTGCAGAGCAGCCTTGGGCCTGGCAGGTGCTGCATGTCCACTATCCCTCAGCCCGAGGACAACACAAGGATTTGTCATCTCTGTCACAAGGTCAGCCAGGCTGGCCTTGTCACAGCAACACTTGGGTGGGGGGCTCAGGCATCTGAGGGAGGGGTGCATCCTGTATGTCTCAAGTCCAGGATGCAGACCCCACCTGCAGGAAAGGACAGGTGAGATGATTCCCTAAGCAGGGGAGAGGACAAGGCCCCTCCCGCCAGCTGGACATGAAGACATTAGAAAATGACAAGAAAGTCAGGAAGAGGCTTCCTCCTGGCCTCTGAGGTCAGCCCTCATCCAGTGACAAAGCCGGGTGACAACAAACCCAGCCAAAAGGGTGTCCACGTGCCTTTGCTCTTGAGGGTAGCCAGCTTTGAACCCCTGTACATAATTTACAGTGTTGTTGTTGTGTTGTTATGTGCCGGCAAGTCACCTGCGAATCACAGCAACCCTGTGTACAAGAGCCCTAAACCCTGCCCTATCCTGTGCTAATCTCACTGTCTCCGACACACCTGCCACCATTACCCCAGTCCCTGCGTCAATCCTCTCATCAAGGGTCAACTCTCCTGAGCTGTCCCTCCACCCTTCCAAGCATGACGTCCCTCTCCAAGGACTGATCCTGCCTTGCAACATGTCCAAAGTATGTCAGATGAAGCTTCAGAATCCTTGCCTCCAAGGAGCAGCCCGGTTTAACCCTCTCCAGGATGGATCTGTTTGTTCTCTTAGCAGTCCACGGTATATTCAATACTCTTCTCGTGCACCACAGTTCAAAGGCATCAATTCTCCTTCTATCACCTACATTATGAGAGAGATTTTCTATTAATCATCAGCTACTGTGTGTAGACGAATGTTCTGATTTGAAGTAATGAGCGACGTGAAGAAGGGATCCCACTGCGCCCAACAGGAAGGAGCTGGGCTGCTGAGCTGCTGACCACAGCCCTGGCCACCATCCTTCTAGCCTTAAATGGAGGGGTGTAAAACCCTGGGGGGCTTGTTCTCAACACCCAACGCCTTGTCCAGGGTTCCTGTACTGTCTTCTAAGTCAAGGGCTTCCATGGAGTCCCACCCTGACTACTGCACATGGCTTCCAGAAGGACCCAGCTTTGTTGCCAGGCTGGCTTTGGCCTGTGGGGACCCATTGTCATTGCTGCTGTGCGTCAAGTTGGAACCTGACTCATAGCTGACCTTCCAGACGGTTTTCAGAGCCAGTAACTCGTATGTGAGGAGATGTCCATCTTTCTGCCACAATATTGTGACAGTGACATTAACAGTGACCCATTACCACAGAGCAAACCCTGCCTGATCCTGGGTCGTTCTCACGGCCTCTGCTTGGCTCTTGGCCGCCGCTGCATACAGCGCAGTCAGGCATTCGTATTGAGGGCCTTCCCCACTGCAGAGCCTCCTCTTCTCAGGGGCAGGAATCACACGCTCTGGCAGAAGATGAAGTGTCGCCCCGGCCCAGTCCAAGGAGATTTGTTTGCGCTTTTGACAGTGAACAGTATATTCAGTACTCTTCACCAACTCCAGAACAAAGGCATCAATTCTTCCGTCCTCCTTCTTCCTCTTTCACATGCAAATGAAGCAGCTGAAAATATCATGGCTTGGATCAAGTGTGTCTTGGATCAAGTGCGTCTTGGATCAAGTGCATCTCGGTCTTTAAAGCGATGTCCTTATTCTTTAAAGAGGTCCCTGACAGCTGGTATGCCCAGTAGAATATGTCTTCTGATTTCCTGCTGCTGCTACCCTGGGTGGTGACTGTGCTGATTTCAAACACGGTCTCATCATTCTCATCATAATCAGAGACCTTGATATTCTCAGATCAAAAAAGGGCCTCATTCATTAATGCCTGACTTCCTCTCCCAGGTCAACATCTACCACCTTGTCCCCCATCCCCGAAAGGCCAGGAGAGCCTTGACCCTCGGCTGCCTTGGACTCATGGTAACAGTCCGGGCGGGGGCTGTACGACCAGCCTAGAGCAGCTAGAAGTGGTGCAGCCCAGGCTCCATTAAGGAGCCACCTCTGGGGGCCTTTGGTAATGATGTGAATGGCAGTTTCTTCGCAGTCTCTCCATTTTCCTCAGTTAATTTGACTTGACATTTAATGTAACATTAGCATCTCCTCCCCAACATGTGACTTCACCTGCTCCTTTGCTGCCATCATAAAGACTCAATTATCCAAGGGGGACAGAGTGACATTTGCTTTCTCTTCAGCGGAGTATGTTCAGAGAAGAGCAGCGTTGTGCAGTCTAGAGCCTGGTCGGAGCCAGTGCCCCTGAGTAGTTATGAGGAGCAGACACGGAGCGAGACCGAGTGGCCTCCTCGCTCTGCCACGGAGCAGTCGGGACCCACCCCGGGTGAGCATCCCTTTAACACCTTCCCGTCTGTCATGAAAACTCCTCCAGCTTCAACCCAGAGCAAATCTTAGGCATTAAAGCCAAGAACGTTCATGACCAGTATTTTTAACAAATCTGAAATTTGTGACCGTGGAGTCGACCTTGACTCCTGATGATCCCATGAGCCAGAGCCAATCTGTGTTCCGTAAGTTTCCAGTAACTGGTATTTCAGAAGAAGGTCAACAGGTCTTTCCCTGACGGATCTTCTGGGGAGGTTGAATTGCCCACCTTTTGATCCATAAACAAAGCTTAACCATCCGCCTCATTCAGAGACTCAGACTCAGTAAGAAACGCATTTCATTCTTTCATGTTTCTCATTGCTGTCAAGTCTGAACCAATCACAGCTGACCCTCAGCAGGTTCCCAGAGGCTGAAATTCACAGGGGAGGAGGCTGCCTGTCTTTTTCTCTTGGAGAAACTGACAAATCCAAATTGCCTGTCTGAGTAGGCTGTGCATCTCCTTACCCACTAGGCCACCAGAGCTCCTTAATAAATGAATAATTACATATAAACAAGGAGATAGGAGTAGCAAAAAGCTGCACTGCAATCCCAAAGGCACACAGTTAAAATCCACCAGCAGCTCCACAGGATGAAGACACACAATCTTCTCCTGTGCAATTACCCGCCTCTGAAAACCTGCCGGAGGGTCAGCTGTGGGTTGGTTCTGACTCGAAGGCACACACAACAACAAGATGAGGCCCGTGATAGGGCTGTGGATGCCAGTGGTCCTCACAAGGACCATTACCCACGCACATTATGTCACCTAACCTCGAGCCCACCCCCGCTGAGTTGGTCTGCCTCGTGATCCTACAGGACACATTACAGCTTTGCCCACAAGGGTCCCAAGGCTCTAACCGTTCTCTTCAGCTGCTCTGTGGAAGAAGGATGGGCACTCTCCTCCTGTGCAATTTACTGCCTCGGAAAACCCACTGGAGAGTCAGCTATGGGTCGCTTCTGACTCAGTGGTACCCAACAACAATCTTTACGGGAGTAGCCTGCCTCATCCCTCCCAGGAACTGGATGGTGCCAACCACCTGCACACCGCTGGATGCTAGAACTCTGCACCACTAGGCTTCCTGATCTGCACAAGTGTACCTTGTAGGTCCAGCGTCTGCCTTAAGGCAGGGGTGCAGAGCTGGGCCTTAGCTTTAGAGCTGTGACAGGACCAGGATGGTGCGAATGCACCTCACTCACCTTGGTAACATGCCACAGAGCGCTGGCATCTCAATGACTTTGCCTCTTTTGATGAAA
Organism: Elephantulus edwardii; assembly: GCF_000299155.1. NCBI lineage: Eukaryota > Metazoa > Chordata > Mammalia > Macroscelidea > Macroscelididae > Elephantulus > Elephantulus edwardii. The sequence continues at coordinate 1,737,946 of NW_006399756.1, read as the reverse complement.
CATGACTGCGCTCTGACAGGAATTCAAACCTGAAGGGCCCGCCTTCCCCACTGATAAATTATGATCAAAAAGGGACTTTGATGGTGCTACTAATAAATCAGTTTCAAGAAAAAATAATCATATATCAGTCTATATTTTCTAGAAACTGATATAAGTCTAAAACCAGTGTTAAAGGAAATGTAATTATGTGTAAATCCATAGCCTTGTAGATAACTTTAAACGTTACTTAATCTTTGGCATTTATTGTCATTTAAGGCACAAGCTCATGGATTTTACACTTTGTTTAGCAATTGCCTATGAAATTTCCCCACATTATCAACAACTCCCATAAAAACATTGTAATTACCTTCCACCACCAGAATGGTTAATCCCCCAAGGCCAGATGATTAGAAAAGAACAAAGAGCTTTTTTCAAGAGACTAAAACAATGCTTTTCAGGTATTAATATACTAAAACTAGAAGCAAATGAAAATAATGACAGTTCCATTGCCACCTTCACTGCTACAAGCTCGGTTTTTCCGTCCAGGAGTTGTTCGGTGTCACTTCTTATGAGCACGGACACGCACTCTTCATTTCCCTCCTTCAGGAAACGGCAGGACCCTGTGGTAGCACTGTGCATTCAGTGTATGGTGTCCCTCAGCGGTGTCCCTCAGAGGTGTCCGTCAGCAAGGTCCCTCATCGCCGTCCCTCAGAGGTGTCCCTCAGAGGTGTCTGTCATCAGTGTCCCTCAGAGGCATCCATCAGCGGCATCCCTCAGAGGTGTCCGTCATCAGCGTCCCTCATCGCCGTCCCTCAGAGGCGTCCCTCAGAGGTGTCTGTCATCAGTGTCCCTCAGAGGCGTCCATCAGTGGCGTCTCTCAGAGGTGTCCATCATCGCCGTCCCTCAGGGGCGTCCATCAGTGGTGTCCATCTGTGATGTCCATCAACGGGGTCAGTCAATGGTGTTGCTCAACAGCGTGACTCAGCATCAAATGAGCCTTCGTGTCCCCTGAGCTCCTGCCGAGAGCCAAGTGCAGGACAGTCTGCCCTCTGAGGCCGTGTTTAGTGCTCAGTGCACAGGCCTGAGAGCAGAGATGGCACACGGCTTTTCCTCTCCTTTCATCTGTTGACACTGCACTGATTCTGTATTTCTGGAGCGTCCACGGCTACATTTGTGCTTTTAGGGAGGCTTTGTACCTAACATCTCTGCTGTCGATGAGAATAACAGAGAAGGAATCACACGTGAGCAATTGTGGTCCTCAGCTCTGAATCCCAGCAGCCCCGTGAAGCCCCTGAGCAGAGCTGTGACCCCCTGGACTTGCAGGGACTCATCTCAGAAGCAGGTCACCCACCACACCTGTCTTCCGAGATGCCGCTCGAAACTCCAACCCACCCCCTCTCTATATATATATATGTGTGTGTGTGTGTGTGTATGTGTGTGTGTGTATCTCTAATAAATATAATATTGTTTTTGTCGTTAATTGCCATCAAGTCAAGCACAATTCATAGCAACTCTATGAACAGAAGACCTGAGGCCCTTCAATTACTATCATTTCTCAAAATAATGTCACTCCTGCTTCCAAACATGTCTTAAACTGGGAGCTCCACCAAACACTGTCCACCCTGGGCAACTGTTATGTGATTTGAAACATCAATGGCACAAAGTTCAGCATCCCAGCAACCCCAGGTTACCTCAGTACAGCATATTGACAGAAGAGTGCTGTACCACTTAGGAGAATGTTCCTCCAAAATATAATAGCAACTAACTTTAAATACAAAGGCCTTCCCCAAGGTCTTGTTGACTCTAAACAAGAAGCTTAAATAAAAAACAACCAATATAGTATGTTGTTATTGTTGTTGTATGCTGTTGAGTTGCCTGTAACCTATAGTGACCCTATGCACAGCAGCTCTGAACACTACCCTGTCCTGAGCCAGTCTCACTAATTCCAACATAACAACCCCCACTGCCCCAGATACTGTATCAATCCATCTCATCCAGGATCTTCCTATCCGGTGCTGTCTCTCCACTTCCAGGCATGATGCCCTTTTCCAAGGACCAGTCTCTCCTGGTCACGTGCCCAAAGTATATGAGATGGAGCTTTAAAATCCTAGCCTCCTAGGAGAAACTTGGCTTCACCCTCTCCAAGACAGACCTATTTGTTTTCTGAGCAGTCCATGATATGTTCAAGACTCTTCTCCAGCACCACAACTTGAAGGTCTCTATTTTTCTTCTGTCATCCCTAGTCATCCTTCAGCTCTCTGAAGCATGACAAGTAATTGCGAAGACCAGGGCTTGGATTAGGCGCACCTTTGTCTGTAGACTGACATCATTGCTCTTCAGCACTCTGGAGAGGTCTATGACAGCAGATTTTTCCCAATGCAGTTTGTCTTTTGATTTCTTTACTGCTGGTGCTAAGAGTGTTGACTGTGGAGCCAAGCAAACTGTAACTGTTAACAACCTCAATCTCTTCATCATCCATCCCGATGCTGCCAAATGGCCCAGTGGTGAGAATCTTTGTCTCTTCACATTGAGCTTCAATCCATATTGAAGACCACAGTCCTTTTAAATATAATATATAAAAACCCAAACAGCACCATCATTGAGTCAGTTCTGACCCATCAGTGTAAGAGGCTGAGGACAATGGTCCCAGGGTGTTTCTAAGGCTGCATATCGTCATCGAGCCAAATTGCCGTGTCTTGCTCTCCAAGGAGCAGCTGGTGGATTTAACCACTGACATTTCAGTTAGCAGCCTGTACTTAACCCACTGCACTACCAGGAGCCCTGATTATACCTAAAACCATTGTCTTTGAATCAATTCTAACAAATAGTGACAATTCTGTTTCCAGAGCTCTGGAGGCCTGGATTGGAGAGCTGAACTGCTAGCTCAGAGAGCACGTCTCCCTCCGTACTAACCTCCAGCGACCCTGTGGGAGACTGTGGGAGACTGTGGGAGACTGTGGGACAAAGGGGGCAATCTCCTCCCACGAGACTCAGCCTCTGAAACATACTTGAGCGTCAGCTGTGCATCAGCTCCAACTCAGAGACAGTGAGAGTCTGGTCTCTAGCAGTTCTGAGGCTGTTAACCTTTACAGAAAGACTGTCCACATTTCTTCCTCAAAAGGGAGACCTAAACCATACGGTAAACACAACAGCACCAGGTCTTGCTAAGTCATACATTACAGAGAAGAATTAGGAATACTCCTAGCTTGTGTTGGTCATTCTGCATGCACTCATCCGGCCCTTCAGCACGGGGTAGTGAGACACAGAGAACAGAGGGGCACGGACTTCCTGCATCTCTTTTACAACAAGTTAGACAACACTAAAGCTTGGGAAAGTAAAGGGTCGGCAGCAAGAGGAAGACCCTCAATCAGACAGATTGGCAGTGGCCGTAGCCATGGGCCTCAAAGGTGGCAATGACCATGAGGGGCCCAGGACTGGACAGTGCCTCACTCTGTGTACACAGGTCACTAGGGGCCAGAGCTTGTGCGTCACCTAACAACAGCAGAAGCTCTTTATCACAGTTCAGCAGGCCTGCCCAGGAGCAAAACCAACCTGGAAAGAAACAGCAGAGGTTCTCACCTGAAAGGGCAAGCTGCTTCTCCAGCGCCACAGCTGTGAGGTGGGAAAGGGCCCGTGTGCGTGGCTGTCATGTCAACTATTAAAGCCTTCCACTTCAATAGTAGTAAAAATAGCAAAAAATGAGAACAAATGAATTTTGGGCTTTGTATTTTCAGTACACTTCAAGACTCTTGATCCTTTTTTGTCACTAAAACTGCCACAGCCCTAGCTAGCATCTGTATCTCACCCCTTATCCTGAGGAATCCCTACAGCAGACATTCAGACTGCTAGCTGAAGGATCCCTGGTTCAAACCCATCAGTGGCCCCTCAGGAGAAAGACTGTGGAGCTGAGCTCATGCGGGGATTTACAGCCTCGAATCCGAGAGTGTGGGCAGTCCCCAGGACTGTGAAATCACGTGGGGTGGATGGTCTATACCCCATCCTCCTCTCTCAGCTTGTGCCCACCCGAACTGCTTGGCCTGCCTGATCTAGACGGAACTTCCCAGAATCTGGAGGACCCTGTTTTTAGGAGGATTACAGTCTCAGGTTAAGCTCTGAAATGTGTTCCCACGTGTCTCATTTCTGGGTATTGTCTGAACTGGCAGTCCAGGTACTCTACCTGGGCGTCCTGAGGGCCACCTGCTCCTGCAGGTGGGAGGTATCTGATGCTGACTGACAAGGGGCCACTGTCCAGGACATGTCACTATGAAGGGTAGAGGTCCCCAGAGGCTGTGGAGCAGCACTGGATGTGGGCTTTGAGACAAAGGCAGATGGAGGTCAGGACCCACCATGCCACCCTGTCATCTGGCAGTCCCCACAGTACTGCCCAGGCCCACAAACTTGCCTCCTGGTGACCACAGCACCTCCATACTGCTCTTCATACCCCACATGGGAAGGCACAGGTGAGCTCCATCCCACCTGGCCCTTTCTTCTCACCAGCTGGCCCACAAAGGGCCTAGAGGCCTCAGAGAGAACAGAGAGCAGGGCTCCGGGGTGAAGGGTGGTCTGTCCTGGGGAGTGAGAAATCCAATATCAGATCCAGGTGAGCCACAGGTCAGCTGCCTACAGCACAGGGGCATCCAGACTCACCAAGCCGGGCCTTGCTTGGACCTCACTCATCAACTCCGCACAAGGCCCAGCTGAGAGACTGGCTGTGGTTCCCTCTCCCCAACGTACAAGCAGCACAGCCACTGGCCAGCACACAGCATGGGTCCAGCCACAGACAGCCTCAAGTGTGCCCACAGCTGTAGACTGGGAGAATACCGAGTGTCCCCTGGACTTCCAAGGAATGAACAGAGCCGTTTCAGAAGAAACAAGCTGCCTGATACTTAGATGTGAGATGATGACATCTGGATTCTCTGACTTTGTACTTGGCCTCAGGAGAACCCAGCTGCTTGGGACAGAGACGACGCTGGGGGATTTACAAAGAAGGAGACCTCCCATGCGGCGGATGGACACAGCCATGCTAGTGCACGCGAGTGTTCTAGTGACTGTAGAGATGGCAAGGAACCGGGCAGTGTCCCTTCTGCGGTGTGCGGACTCACCCTGACTCCCAGCTGGGCCCTGAGACTGCGGCAGCAACATGGGGGCAGGACGTGGGCAGCACACGGCAATGGCAGGAGACCTGGGTCCTCACCCCGAGCGAAGTCTCCCCATTCTCTCTGGGAGGACACAGCTGGTCTGAGCCAGGCTGAGCACTAATCAAGGTGGTGAGTGAGACCAGGCAGGTGGATGACCCCATGAAAAGGGCCCAGGAGGGTGACCCTGTGAACAGGCCCCAGGAGGGTGACCCCGTGAACAGGGCCCAGGAGAGTGACCACATAAACGGGGCCCAGGAGGGTGACCCCGTGAACAGAGCCCAGGTGGGTGACCCCGTGAACAGAGCCGTGAACAGGCCTCAGGTGAGTGACCCTGTGAACAGGACCCAGGAGGGTGACCCCGTGAACAGG